>NC_053494.1:19999045-20321545 GCF_905171775.1 Rana temporaria | reverse complement strand
GCAGACCACAATTTTACGTGCCTTACACACACACACACACACACACACAATGCTCCGGCTCTCTGCCAGCCCCCCCCCCCCCCCCCCCAATCTGCATCACATTGCTGCCTTGCACAGGCTCATCATTGGGCCTCACCCTTATTCAGCCGTGTGCACCCTTCCACAGTCTGTGATCAGCACTGCCATTGGAACTTCCTGCCTTCTTGACAATTGACAATTTTGAAAAAAACAACAATACTTTTACTTTTTGCTATAATAAATATCCCCCAAAAATAAAATCGCAATAAGCGATAATTGGATTGATTTGTGCAAAAGTTATAGCGTCTACAAAATACAGGATCTCTCTCTCTCTCTCTCTCTCGAATCACTGCCTACGACTTGAACGTAACCTACGACTAGCCCTATTCACGTACTACGTAAAAAACGGCGGCTGTGTTCCCTGGTGCAGGCATTTGCATGGATGCTGCCGACTTACACCTGCTTTAGGGGTCGTAACTTTACGCCGGACGTACGACTTACGTAAACCGCGTATATTAATGCGCCGGGCGCAAGTACTTCGTGAATCGGCGTATCTCACTCATTTGCATATTCGAAACGTAAATCAATGGGAGCTCCCCTTGCGGCCAGTGTAAATATGCGCCCACGATACGATATATATATATCTCAAGAGATAGAGACAGAGAAGATAGATCATAGAGATATATATAGCATTTTTATTATTTTTTTTACTAGTAATGGTGGTGATCTGTGATTTTTTTTATCGGGACTGCAACATTGCGACGGACAGATCGGACACTTGACACATTTTTGGGACCACTGACCTTTATGCAGCGATCAGTGCTAAAAATAGCCACTAAATACTGTATAAAATGTCACTGGCAGTTAACGGGTTAACACTAGGGGGGGGGGCGCAATCAAGGGGCTAAATGTGTTCCCCAAATCATAAATCTATCCCCTATTTTGTAAACGCTATAGCTTTTGCGCAAACCAAACGCTTATTGCGATTTTTTTTTACCAAAAATATGTAGAAGAATACGTATCTGCATAAACGGAGGAAAAAATATGTTTTTTTTAAAAATAAAATAAAAAATTGGGATATTAATTACCGTATTTATCGGCGTATACCGCGCACTTTTTTGCCCTGAAAATCAGGGGAAAATCGTGGGTGCGTGATATACGCCGATACCCGCGCTGTGTTTAAACCACTGCGCCGGCATATACCGAGCGCAGTACACTCGGGTATAGTCGGGCAGGCTCGGCTCATCTCGCGGTTGCGTCCTTTACGCGAGAGGAGCTGAGCCTGCCCGACTATACCCGAGTGTACTGCGCTCGGTATATGCAGGCGCAGTGGTTCAAACTCAGCGCGGGAAGCGGAGAGGACACCACGATGGCCGCCGGGCAGGACGCGATGGACGACGGGCAAAACACCGACAAGGGGCATCCAAACTAAGTATTTTTTTTTTCAGGAATTTTTCTACAAGTTCGGGGGTGCGCGCTATACACCAGGGCGCGCAATAGGCCGATAAATACGGTATAGCAAAAAGTAAAAAATAGGGTTATCTTTCTAAATTATCGCTCTTTTTTAGTTTACTGTGCAAAAAAAAAAACGCAGCAGAGGTGATCAAATACCATCAAAAGAAATATCTATTTGTGGGGGAAAAAAGACGTCAATTTTGTTTGGGTTCAGCGTCGTACGACCGCGCAATTGTCAGTTAAGTTAAAGCGACACAGTGCTGTATCACAAAAAATGGCCTGGTCAGGAAGGGGGTAAATTCTTCTGGTGCTAAAGTGTTAAAAAAAAAAATCAGATTTTTTTTCCATTTAAAAAATCATGGATTTTTATCCAACCTGCCCGGTGATGACATCACAGGGTCTAAAATAAGCTTGGTAATGAAAATGAAAAGGTTTCATCTAAAAAAATGTCATTAGCACGTTGATGAGAGGGGAAGGCAAAAAAACATAAGCTGATTAAAGTTCAAAGGGTTTCTAAAGAAATCCATAGAAGGATGAAATGAAGATCTGATGAATGTGCGTTGGCTTCTCCTCTCGGTAGCAGCGCATTGATTTTAATGGGCCGCACATGAAACTGACCACCAGCATGTGGCTCCATCGCTCAGGACTAAGATTATAAATAGCCTGCGTAGATCTAACTGTATTATATTGCTGCGACTTCACCAGGATAGAAAAAAAGAAACCACTTCCCAGAAGTGTGCGATCTTCTCTTCTTCTCTTCTTCCTCACACAGGATCACAGAAATGACAGATCTCTGCTGCAGAAAAATCCCCTGTCTCTTCCATGAGTCAGCAAACCTTCCAGCAAGACAAGCTGCTAACACAATGGCCCTGTTATAGGATACGGGTCACAGACTTCCGCAACCAATTCAGCCAGCTGCCATAAGATTTTATATTCTGTACTTGACTGATTCAAATGAGAACCCCCCCCCCCCCCCCCCACCACTTCTTATTCTAAACACTACTTACATTAAAGGGGTTGTAAAGGTACAATTTTATTTTTCCCTAAATAGCTTCCTTTACCTGAGACCCCTTTCACACTGAAGCGTTAAAAATAGCGCTCTTAAAACGCTCTCCATGCATCTCAATGGACCCTTTAACACCGAGTCCTGCAAGCAGCATCTTTGGAGCAGCTTTTAAACGCTGAAAAAAAACGCTCCAAAAACGCCCCTCTCCATTGAAATGAATTGAAAAGCGCTGCAAAAACACCCTAAAATGTTAGGGTCTTAGTGGTGCTTTACCAGCACATTGGGATTGCAGATGAGGCTTCGCTCGAAAAACGCTGTAATAACGCTCGAAACACGCAAAAAAGGCAGTAAAAACACGCAAAAAAGGCAGTAATAACACGCAAAAAAGGCAGTAATAACACGCAAAAAAGGCAGTAATAACACGCAAAAAACGCTGTAATAACACGCAAAAAACGCTGTAATAACACGCAAAAAACGCTGTAATAACGCTTCGAAAAACGCTGTAATAGCGTTCGAAAAACACCCCAGTGTGAAAGTGGCCTTAGTGCAGTCCTCCTTCACTTACCTCATCCTTCTATTTTGCTTTTAAGAGCCCTTTCACACCGGTGCGTTTTTGCTGTAAAAATAGCGCTATTAAAACGCTCCAAAAACGCCCCCTCCATTGAAATGAATTGAAAACGCTGTAAAAACGCGGTAAAATCGCTGTGTTTTACCGCTATTTTAACTCCGCTATAGGCGTTTCCAGTGTGAAAGGGCTCTAAATGTCCTTATTTCTTCCTGTTCTTATGTCTGTAACTCCACACAGTAATGTGAGGCTTTCTCCCTGGTGTGGAGTGTCGTGCTCGCCCCCCTCCTTGGACTACAGGAGAGTCAGGACGGCCACTAACACCCAGCTCCTTTCTCTATTTGTAACGTAGAGAGCGTCCTGACTCTCCTGTAGTCCAAGGGAGGGGGCAAGCACGACACTCCACACCAGGGAGAAAGCCTCGCATTACTGTGTGGAGTTACAGACAGAAGAACAGGAAGTGAGGATTTCTCAGAAGAAATAAGGACATTTAAAAGCAAAATGGAAGGATGAGGTGAGTGAAGGAGGACTGCACTAAGGTAAAGGAAGCTATTTAGGGGGAAAAAAAAAAAACAAGTCCGGGAACAACGGCGCCCCACCACTGGCGTCAGCGGGGAACAACGGCGCCCCACCACTGGCGTCAGCGGGGAACAACGGCGCCCCACCACTGGCGTCAGCGGGGAACAACGGCGCCCCACCACTGGCGTCAGCGGGGAACAACGGCGCCCCACCACTGGCGTCAGCTGGGAACAACGGCGCCCCACCACTGGCGTCAGCTGGGAACAACGGCGCCCCACCACTGGCGTCAGCGGGGAACAACGGCGCCCCACCACTGGCGTCAGCGGGGAACAACGGCGCCCCACCACTGGCGTCAGCGGGGAACAACGGCGCCCCACCACTGGCGTCAGCGGGGAACAACGGCGCCCCACCACTGGCGTCAGCGGGGAACAACGGCGCCCCACCACTGGCGTCTGCGGGAACAACGGCGCCCCACCACTGGCGTCAGCGGGAACAACGGCGCCCCACCACTGGCGTCAGCGGGAACAACGGCGCCCCACCACTGGCGTCAGCGGGAACAATGGCGCCCCACTATGTCAGGGGTCTGTTGACCCCTGATATCTCACCAAAGCCCAACAGGGCTAAAAAAATGAAAAAATATTTCAATAAATAATAAAAAAATAAAAATAAATTACGTCACATAAAAAAGAAAAGTATCGGTATCAGCAAGTACTTGAAAATCGGGACAACCCTAATTTTGGTAAACCTAAAAGAAAATTGTATAATGTATGGCCAGCCTTAAACCTGTCAGGATACTGCTTGGGCACAAATAACATTTCCAGATTCTCCTTATAACAGAAAATCTTGACGTTTTTGATCTCAGGTCCACTTTTCTTGCCTCTGAATTTTCCCGATTTACATATTAAAGTGTCAATATAAATAGCCAGGCAACTGGCATGCTGAAAAATGGTAGTCAGTGACGACAGCCCACCCCATCTTGTGGAAGATTTCAAGCGTCTGACTCATACGCCGATCCTGCGGGCTGACGAGAAAGCTCGCTCTCTCTCTTTGCGCAGTTTACAGAAGCCACTCCATCAGAATGCGCGAAGGTGAGAACGCCAGCTGCTATTAAATAAATATTACAAATGTCAAGCTGCTCAGACGAAGAAATTAGCAGTAAAGGTGCAAATTATTCCCCAAGCTGCTTCTACCATAACATGTGTGAAGTGCAAAACGGACAGAAATCAACAAGGAGAGCGAGCGCAAGATACTGCGCGATCGCTTTTCCATACCTAGGGTTTGACTGACCTTTTTTTTCAGTAGTATAAAGATTAGCCATCTATTGACAACCACATTGCTTTTCAATCAACTGATTTGTCAGTCTGAAATTAATCGCGGGTTACTGAGCCATTAGGCCCTGGTTCACATTGAATCGATTTGACAATGGCAGTGTCCAAATCGATTATCGCTGGTTCTCAATTTTACCCCGGGGGGGGGGGTGGGGGGTAATGGGTGTCCGCTCCATAGGGCAAGGGGGAGGCAATTGACCCCCTTGGAAAATCGAGAAGGTGGAACCATCCCCTCCTTCGCGACCGCGGGCTGTCTGATCAGTCCCAGGCTGGATGTCACACAGCCATAGCGCGCAGAGTGAAGCCGCCCCCCCCCCCCTCCAGTGTTTATGTGTACACAAGGGGAGGGAACCTGCTGTGCCTGTGACGCGCAGATGGCTGATCTGAGGTACTGAATGGGATGGGGGGGGGGGGTCAGTCTGTGCTGAATGGGGGGGTCTATCTGTGCTGAAGGGGGGGGGTCATCTGTGCAGAATAGGGGGATCTGTGCTGAAGGGGGATCTGTGCAGAATAGGGGGATCTGTGCAGAATAGGGGGATCTGTGCAGAATGGGAAGGGGGATCTGTGCAGAATGGGAAGGGGGATCTGTGCAGAATGGGAAGGGGGATCTGTGCTGAAGGGGGATCTGTGCTGAAGGGGGATCTGTGCTGAAGGGGGTCCACCTGTGCTGAAGGGGAGGGGGGTCCACCTGTGCTGAAGGGGAGGGGGGTCCACCTGTGCTGAAGGGGAGGGGGGTCCACCTGTGCTGAAGGGGAGGGGGGTCCACCTGTGCTGAAGGGGAGGGGCATGGAGTGAAGTGGAATTATCTCAAGAACCATTTCACACTGCCAGCTGGCCGCGTTATCGGTAAAGCACGCTAAAAAGCGTCGCTTTACCATCGTTTTAAGCTTAGCTTTTAACCCCTGCTAAGAAAGGGTTAAATGGGACTGTGTATCGCCGCTGCCGAAGCACCCACCCCCCCTGAAAAAAACTCAGCGGACGCCCATGCGAGTGGGGGGGGATCCGGGGAAGACATGCACAGTTGACCTTCTGTTAGTTCAGGGGTCCAACTGTTGATATGAGCGAGCAAGATACTCATTGGTGGAGAGATTGACCCGTATTCTCTGGTATTGGATCCTTTTCCCGCGCGGACACGTTTGTTGTACTTTGGGCTTCGTTGTCCTATCTGGAAACATTTGGACTTATTTATTCATCATTTGAACTGGATTTTAATGTGTATTTGTATGAACCTCCATGCAGTCCTAATAGACCCCGAAGCCACCGGGTAAAAAAGTGAAAGCAAAAAGACCCCTCTGCAAGAAAAGGATGATGGGACATGGAGCGCCCAATGTGCCCCGCCTGCATCTGTTTATACAGATAGGAATGTTGACCGATGTAAACAGAGCCGGCACGTTCTCAATGCATTTCATTGCCGCCAATTAGGTTATTTTCTAGGCTGGAGGCAAGTGTTGACATTAAACAGATATCTGACTGGAATGGTGACACCCGCCCTCCTGTACTCTGCATTCTCATCATGTGACTGATGGCTGTCACCTCACCCCGGCAACCACCGAGTGCTCTGTGTGACAGTTACTAGGGTCATATTTTCCACTTATAACGCTGCAGCGTATGGAGCTAAAATAGCGGTTAGAAGTTCTGAGAACGGAAGTCAGCGTGGAACACCCTTTCCTCTCCTCCGCAGGTTATATCTGAATGTGATCTGCTTAGCGTTTGCCTTCCCTCCTCATCAACATGCTCACCTTTCCATTTTCTCTACACACTTTTTTTTTTTATAGAACCATTGATGTCATCACTAATTCTCTGTGCTACTCTATGTAAAACAAGCAGATCATAGTTGGTAGGAGGGGTGGGCAGAGTGCTGTACATAGCTTCCTGAAAACATCAGAGCACCCTGTCCCAGTACTCCTCCTCCAGAACCAGTGCCGGCCCAAGACGTTGTGCTGCATGGGACCAAGAATGAAATGCTGCCCCCCCCCCCCCAGAAAAAAAATCACGCCAACCAAAAGGCCCCCACATTCATTATTTTATATCATGATAACTAAAGGGGACCCGTCATGGCTCTATACATGTATAAAGGAGTATAAAGAGGACCTGTCATGGCTCTATACATGTATAAAGGAGTATAAAGAGGACCTGTCATGGCTCTATACATGTAAAGGAATATCAAGAGGACCTGTCATGGCTCTATACATGTATATAGGAGTATAAAGAGGACCTGTCATGGCTCTATACATGTATATAGGAGTATTAAGAGTAATTGACATGGCTCTATACATGTATAAAGGAGTATAACGAGGGCCTGTCATGGCTCTATAGATGTATAAAGAGAACCTGTCATGGCTCTATACATGTATAAAGAAGTATAAAGAGGACCTGTCATGGCTCTATACATGTATAAAGAGGACCTGTCGAGACTCTTTACATGTAAAGGAATATAAAGAGGACCTGCCATGGTTCTATAAATGTATATAGGAGTATAAAGAGGACCTGTCATGGCTCTATACATGTATAAAGAGGGCCTGTCATGGCTCTATACATGTATAAAGAGGGCCTGTCATGGCTCTATACATGTATAAAGAGGGCCTGTCATGGCTCTATAAATGCATATAGGCGTATAAAAGGACCTGCCATGGCTCTATACATGTATCCAGGAGTATAAAGGGACCTGTGAATTGCCGGCGGCCACAATGTCTTTTGCGCAAACTAATCAATGTACGCTAATTGTGTTTTTTTTTTGGTACCAAAAATATGTAGAAGAATACATATTGGCCTAAACTGAAGAAAATAGTTTATGTTTCTAAATTTTGGGGATATTTATTATAGCAAAAAGTTAAAAAATATATATATTTATAGCACAAAAAATAAGAACCGCAGAGGTGATCAAATATCACCAAAAGAAAGCTCTATTTGTGGGAAAAAAATGACATAAATTTTATTTGGGTAGCGGAGCTGGCGGAACGGGCTGGCGGGCATCAGTATGCTGCCCCCCTAAAAGTGCTGCCTGGTACCCATGGTACCACCCGGTCCCATCATAGGGCCGGCCCTGTCCAGAACCCTCAGACCTGGTGCAAGCAAGTGGGCTGGCTTTTGGGATATCAATACGGTGGTACCTCGGATTACAAGCATAATCCGTTCCAGGAGAATGCTCGTAATCCAAAGCACTCACATATCAAAGCAAGTTTCCCCATAGAAGTCAATGGAAACGAAAATAATATGTTCCGCATTGACTTCTACGGCACGCAATACCGCATGTGGCCAGAGGTGGGGGGCGCCGGAGAGCAGTTTGTTAACCATGTTACTCACAATCAGAGGTTTCACTGTATGCCTTGATGGGTTAAATATTACAAGGGAAAAAAAAAAAAAAACAGCGCTCTCTGCAGGGACAACCCAATCCATACACCAGGTCCACTCACAGATGCCGAAGCTCGATGTGTCTCAACACACTCGAATGCAACAGTAGTAAGAAGAACTCAGAGTGACAACAAGAATACTGAAGCGTTTCAGCAATAGCCTAATGCCCGTACACACGGTCAGGCTTTTGCCCGGCCATCTAAACTCCAATGGAAATCCTCGGAAAAAAGTCAGATGGGGCATACAGACGGTCAGACAGACTTTTTCCTTTGGAAATTCCGATTGTGTGTACAGGGCTTTAGTGTAGCTACGCATTTACTTCTATGGCATGCAATACCACATGTGGCCAGAGGTGGGGGGGGGGGGCGCGGGAGAGCCTCAGAAATGCTTAAAAAGGCTCAAGGACAGCTCGACTGAACTCGGAAAACCTTGGAAAGACTCGGGAACGGAGTATTTCCGAACGGCTCTGCTCCAGGGCCCCCGCACCTCAGGCCAAATGTGGTACTGCACACCGCTGTGGCCTGAATCCTGCTCGTATTGCGAGACAACACTCGCAAACCGAGTAAGGATTTAAAAATAAAAAAGTGCTCCTATCGCGAAACGCTCGTTAACCGTGTTACGCGCAATCCGAGGTTTCACTGTATGTCTTGATGGGTTAAAGCGGGGGTTCACCCCAAAAAAAAAAATTTTAACATTACATTCAGCCGAGTTGTCAGAATGACATTAGGCTGTTTTTTTTTTTATTTCATTGCCGTACATACCGTATTTTCACCGCCGCTTCCGGGTATGTAAACTGCGGCACTGGGCGTTCCTAATTGATTGACATCCTTCCGACCGGCGCATACAGCGCGTCATGAGTTGCCGAAAGGACCCGAACGTCGGTGCACAGGCACCGTATAGAGCCGACTCGCAGTCCGGCTTCTTTCGGCAACTCGTGACGCGCTGTATGCGCCGGTCGGAAGGATGTCAATCAATTAGGAACGCCCAGTCCCGCAGATTACATACCCGGAAGCGGTGGTGAAAATACGGTATGTATGGCAATGAAATAAAAAAAAAAAAAAAAAAACAGCCTAATGTCATTCTGACAACTCGGCTGAATGTCATGTTAAAATTGTTTTTTTGGGTGAACCCCCGCTTTAAATACCATATGGGGGAAAAAAAAAAAAAGGTAATAGCGCTCTCTGCAGGAACAAACCCAATCCATACACCAGGTCCACTCACAGGTGCCGAAGCTCGATTGCAACAGTAGTAAGAAGAGCCGGCAAGACTGTAATCCTTGACGTGTCGTTTATTGGTACATTGGAGGGACAATAAAACAATAATGCTGACGTGTTTCGGCAATAGCCTTAGTCGTAACTACGACTAAGGCTAGTTTTCGAAACACGTCAGCATTATTGTTTCATACGACTAAAGCTATTGTTTTATTGTCACTCTGATGTACCAATAAACGACACTTCAAGGATTACAGTCTTGTCGGCTCTTCCTACCACTGGGATAAATACTATACAGTGAGATCCCAGGACATGCCCGGCTTTACAAAGTTTTGGAAACTCTGCAGAGAAGAGCGAAAGGTTTGGGCCATCGGCCAGCAAAGCGTCTAAAACACACATACGTCTTATCACTGCCAGGGAACAGACTGCAAACGTCTTGGCAGAGTCAGAGTCTTGTAAGCGACTCCGCAGGAAAGCGGACACGATGGTGAATCTGATGCTCGGGGACGGCTTCTTACAAGGAGATTGTAAGAGATTGCCAGCGGGCAGAAGATGCGCTTTATTTCTGGTGTCCTTCTCAGAGGAAAATAAAAAGGAAAAGTTCAGCTAAAACCAATACTACTTATATCTCCAGCAGAGAGAGATGGACAGCGCCTGAGATCCTAGCTCCTCCCACCTCCCTTAATCAGTGCTATAATGAGGAGAGGGGGCGGAGCTGGGAACCCATGCTGGTAACAAGGAATGTAATCAGGAAGTTCTATGGTAAGAGATGCAGAGTTAGATCATTTGACGGGGAGACCTTGCTGCTGTGATCAGTTAGAAGTGACAGCAGGGAACTAACCTCACCAGTACAAACACAAATAACAGGTCCGGGTGCTTTGGCCATGCAGGTTCACGTTAGCTGAACATACACACCTTCCCTTTGCTTACTTACTGCTAAGTATGAGGGATCCTTTGACTCACTTCTCCCCCTCGCAGGCTGGTACACCTGCTACAACACATAGCAGTTCTCAGCCTTGTGTAAGCTCTGACTAGGAGCTTGCACAGGGCTCTCTTCTTCCTCTCACTGGCTGAGCTTGCACAGAGCATTCTCTCTTCCGCTAGCTGAATTTGGAGCTTACATAGGGCTCCCTCATCTTGCTCCAGGTGGGTGAACACGGAGCTTACACAGGGCTTTCCATTTGCCAGTAGCCGAACTTGGAGCTTACACAAGGAGTTCTCTTCTTCTCCCAGCAGGTGAACCTAGAGCTTACACAAGGCATAGCATTCTCTCTCCCGGTGAGTGAACCTAGAGCTTACACAAGGCATAGCATTCTCTCTCCCGGTGAGTGAACCTAGAGCTTACACAAGGTTTCTCTTCTCTCTCCCAGTGGGTGAACCTAGAGCTTACACAAGGTGCTTTCCTCTCTCTCCCAGTGGGTGAACCCAGAGCTTACACAAGGAGTTCTCTTCTTCTCCCAGCGGGTGAACCTAGAGCTTACACAAGGCATTGTATTCTCTCTCCCGGTGAGTGAACCCAGAGCTTACACAAGGTGCTCTCTTCTCTCTCCCAGTGGGTGAACCCAGAGCTTACACAATGTGTTATATAAGGCGTTTTCTTCTTTATCCCAGCGAGTGAACCTGGAGCTTACGCAAGGCATTCTTCTCTCTTATGGTAGCTGAATTTGAAGCTTACAATATTTTATATCACACTCTATTTGCCCAGCGGTCTTTCAAATGGAATTGGGAAAAAATACACTTCAATTAATAAAAAAAAAAAAAAAAAGCAAGTTATTCCAATTTTTCTTGTTTTAATGTCATAGATGATGTTACGCCGCAAGAATCGTGATCTATCTTCTAAGCAAAAAAATCATGATTTTCATTTTAGCCAGAATCGTGCAGCTCCAATTTAAGAACAAGGGCCCGGATTCACGTAGAAGCGCGCATCTTTGTGCGGGCGTAACGTATCCTATTTACGTTACGCCTCCGCAACTTTGACAGGCAAGTGCAGTATTCTCAAACTGAAGTTGCGGCGGCGTAGCGTAAATAGGCCCGCGTAAGCCCGCCTAATTCAAATGTGGAAGATGTGGGCGTGTGTTATGTACATTTTATGTGACCCAACGTAAATGACGCTTTTTACGAACGGCGCTTGCGCCGTCCGTGAAAGTATCCCAGTGTGCATGCTCCAAATTAACCCGCAAGAAAACAATGCTTTCGACGTGAACGTAAATGACGCACAGCCCTATTCGCGAACGACTTACTCAAACGACCTAAAACGTGAAAAATTTGACGCTGTTCCGACGTCCATACTTAACATCGGTACGCCTCATCTAGCAGGGGTAACTTTACGCCGGGAAAAGCCTAACGTAAACGGCGTATCTGTACTGCGTCGGCCCGGGCGTACGTTCGTGAATAGGCGTATCTAGCCGATTTACATATTTCTAGGCGTAAATCTGCGTACACACCCCTAGCGGCCAGCGTAAATATGCAGTTAAGATACGACGGCGTAAGAGACTTACGCTGGTTGTATCATAGTGAAATTCTGGTGTATCTGATTCTTTGAATCAGGCGCCAAGATACGACGGCTCAGACTCAGAGATACGACGGCGTTTCTGGAGATACGCCGTCGTATCTCCTACGAGAATCTGGGCCAAGAATTCTAATAATGTGGTTATCTATATCAATCCATATAATTAACGTTTGGGAAATAATCAAAGTAAAGCCCAACTCCAAGCTAATTTTTTTTTCTCCTTCCTACAAAAATTGCCTGAAGATTGCTACATGTATGGCCAACATAAAAAGCGATCGCCCTCACATCCTGTGTTCGCCTGTACAAGGTGAGAACTGGTAATAAAAGGGAGAAGCTGATGTGCAGTGATAAGCTCCCTGCCAGGTTAATATATTACCACTCACCTTGATCCCAGGATCACCGACACATTTTCCATGGTGGGGGGGGGGGGGAACTTATTCCAGAAAGGACAAAGTCCACATTCAAGACACGTCTTCAAGGCATTACCTCCATTTACATCTACAATGGCCCGGATTCAGGTAGAGTTGCCCCTTAGTTACGGAGGCGCAGGGCAGCGTTTTTGCCCTGCGCCCCCGCAAATTTCCTGCGCTACCCGCGATTCACGGAGCAGTAGCTCCGTAAATTGTGTGTGCGCTGTGTAAACTTGCCCTGCGTAAGGGCGCCTAATGTAAATGATCCCGTAGAGGGCGGGAATCATTTAAATTAGGCGCGCTCCCGCGCCGAGCGTAGAGCGCATGCTCCGTCGGAAAACTTTCCCGACGTGCATTGCGGCAAATTCACGAATCACTTACGCAAATTACGTACAATTCGAACGTCGCGACGCGGGAACGACGGGTATACTTTAGCATTGGCTGCCCCTGCTATTAGAAGGGGCAGCCTTACGCTAAACACGCCGTACGGAAACTACGTAAATTGCGTACGCAGGGCTCGCGCAACATTGTGAATCGGTGTTAGTATGCAATTTGCATACTATACACTAAGCACAATGGGAGCGCGCCCTTAGCAGCCATCGCAAGAACGCAGCCTAAGATATGCGTGGCATAAGAGCCTTATGCCACGCAGATTTTAGGCTGCAGTCTGCGTTACGAGGTTCCTGAATCAGGAGCATTCGTAACACCGGGGCAAGTAAGCAATTGCGCTGTGTAACCTATGGTTACACAGGCGCAATTGCTTCTTGAATCCGGGCCAGTGTTTTTAAAGTGGAACTTTAGGAAAAACGAAATTGTGAACAGGCAGGATTTTTAATGCATACAATCTCTCTTCTGCAATAAACGATTGGCGCTTGTAAACGAGTTTCGATGCATCATGTGCTTGGGCATTCAATTCATTGGTGATTAAATAATATATTTTGGCGACTGAAATGAATTAACGATCAGGCTCTTGACGTTCCGAGCATTAAAGCGTGCTTACACGCATCAAACTTTTATTTTTTCTGCTTTGCTGGACGCACTGGCAGTGTTTTTTTTTTTCTGCTTCTAATCACCTAGGTGGGCATGGGCACATAGATCAACATGGAGGGGTGCTTAAAGCGGAGGTCCCGCAAAAAAATAAATATTAAAAGTCAGCAGCTACAAATACAGCAGCTGCTGACTTTTAATAAATGGACACTTACCTGTCCAGGGTGCCCGCGATGTTGGCAGTAGGAGACGAGCAATTCCTCCCAATGACACCAAAGATGGGGGGCACAATTCAATCCCAATGACATAAAAAATGGGGGGCACAATTCCTCCCAATGACATCAAAGATGGGGGGCACAATTCCTCCCAATGACATCAAAGATGGGGGGCACAATTCCTCCCAATGACATCAAAGATGGGGGGCACAATTCCTCCCAATGACATCAAAGATGGGGGGCACAATTCCTCCCAATGACATCAAAGATGGGGGGCACAATTCCTCCCAATGACATCAAAGATGGGGGGGCACAATTCCTCCCAATGACACCAAAGATGGGGGGCACAATTCCTCCCAATGACACCAAAGATGGGGGGGCACAATTCCTCCCAATGACATCAAAGATATGGGGGAAAATTCCTCCCAATGACATCAAAGATGGGGGGCACAATTCCTCCCAATGACATCAAAGATGGTGGGCACAATTCCTCCCAATGACATCAAAGATGGGGGGCACAATTCCTCCCAATGACATCAAAGATGGGGGGCACAATACCTCCCAATGACATCAAAGATGGGGGGCACAATTCCTCCCAATGACATCAAAGATATGGGGCACAATTCCTCCCAATGACACCAAAGATGGGGGGGCACAATTCCTCCCAATGACAAAGATGGGGGGGCACAATTCCTCCCAATGACATCAAAGATATGGGGCACAATTCCTTCCAATGACATGAAAGATGGGGGGGACAATTCCTCCCAATGACATCAAAGATGGGGGGCACAATTCCTCCCAATGACATCAAAGATGGGGGGGGCACAATTCCTCCAAATGACACCAAAGATGGGGGGGGCACAATTCCTCCCAATGACACCAAAGATGGGGGGCACAATTCCTCCCAATGAACATCAAAGATGGGGGGCACAATTCCTCCCAATGAACATCAAAGATGGGGGGCATTAATTACCCCCAATGACACCAAAGATGGAAGTACAGCATCTCCATGTTTCTCGGCAAGGCAAGACTTTCTACCCGCCCCCTGATGTGCAACAAGGCTCGGGGCCCCAGAGAGGCACATCTGGACATGCGTTGGTTTTCGTAGTTATCTGTGCACGTGCGTGGAAAATCATGCCAACAGGCTTTGCCAGGACCCAAAGGCTGGGCAGAGCCCATGGGCGCATCTGTGCATGTGCCATAATGGCAGTGCTGGAGGGGGTGCACAGCTGCTGTTATTTCTCCACTGACTAAAGCTGCACGATTAATCGCGAAGAATCGAAATCGCAATCTTTTTCTCTTCCCGATCTTCAAAACACACACATCACAATCTTTGTAAGGCTGGGTTCACACTACGGTTTTCCCGTCCATCAGCCGCATACGATTTCAGTATTGAAAACGTACGGGCCCGGACGGGAAAACGTATAGATAGAGAATGCATTGCAAATCGTATGCACTCAGATGCATCCGGGTGCGTACGATTTGCTGGCAAAACGTTTTTTAAACGTACGCAAAACCGTGTTCAACCACGGTTTTGCGGTCGTTTTTAAAACAGTATGGCAACCGCATACGTTTTCCTTTAACATTAATGTCAATGGAAAACGTACATATGTGCGGTTCCATACGTTCCCGTCCGTTTCAGCCGCATACGGTTTTTCATATAAATCGTATGCGGCTGACGGACGGGAAAACCGTAGTGTGAACCCAGCCTAACAAGTGCAGAGAGTTCTCACAGCTGAAAAAACAAAATCCAGGCAGCCTGCCAAGTTTAATTACAACAAGCAAATAAGTAGAAACAAAGTACCCCTTCCTTCTTTTATCAAAGGAAAGACTTCTGGCGTGTAGATGAAGGAGGTTTAACCATTTAAAGACCAAACCTTTTCTGACATTTGTTGCTTACAAGTAAAAAATCATTATTTTCTGCTAGATAATTACTTGGAACACCAAAACATGAGATTATATATATATATATATATATTTTTTTGCAGAGACCCTAGAGAATAAAATGGTGGTTGTTGCAATATTTTATGTCACACCTTATTTGCCCAGCAAATTTTTACAGAAAAAATACACTTTAACCACTTAACGCCCGCTGCACGCCTATTTACGTCCACAGAATGGCACGTACAGGCAGATGGGCGTATATATATGTCCCTGCCTTCTAGCGGGTTGGGGGTCCGATGAGGACCCCCTCCGCTGCGTGCGGCTTACCTCAGGAGAGATCCGTGACGACGGCGCGGCTATTCGTTTATAGCCCCTCCGTCGCGATCACTCCCTGGAGCTGAAGAACGGGGAGAGCCGTATGCTTCCCCGTGCTTCACTATGGCGCTGCATCGATCGAGTGATCCCTTTTATAGGGAGACTCGATCGATGACGTCAGTCCTACAGCCACACCCCCCTACAGTTGTAAACACACACTAGGTGAACACTAAATCCTACAGCGCTCCCTGTGGTTAACTCCCAAACTGCAACTGTCATTTTCACAATAAACAATGCAATTTAAATGCATTTTTTGCTGTGAAAATGACAATGGTCCCAAAAATGTGTCAAAATTGTCCGAAGTGTCCGCCATAATGTCGCAGTCACGAAAAAAATCGCTAATCGCCGCCATTAGTAGTAAAAAAAAAAAAAATCTATAATATAAAAATGCAATAAAACTATCCCCTATTTTGTAAACGCTATAAATTTTGCGCAAACCAATCGATAAGCGATTTTTTTTTACCAAAAATAGGTAGAAGAATACGTATCGGCCTAAACTGAGGAAAAAAATGTTTTTATATATGTTTTTGGGGGATATTTATTATAGCAAAAAGTAAAAAAATGTTGCATTTTTTTCAAAATTGTCGCTCTATTTTTGTTTATAGCGCAAAAAATAAAAACCGCAGAGGTGATCAAATACCACCAAAAGAAAGCTCTATTTGTGGGGGAATATTATTTTAAGCGAAAAAATCGTGATTCTCATTTTAGCCAGAATCGTGCAGCTCTACCACTGACACACAATATATTTCTGTATGTGAGAGACGGCGAGCAGCCTATGGTGGGTGTGTTTGGGAACACCTCGGCTACATTACAAAAGGGTTTCCTGGTTCACCAGCTACAGACAGCGGTGTGGATAAGCGCACTACAGCAATACCTGGATGGGCAGCAGAAGCACTGTCCCTCTAGGCTCCCTTTCTACATCTCCAGAATTCATTTTCCGCACAGACGTCACCGCTTTTCAAATGGCATGAAAAAAAAAAAATCCCAGTGTGAATCAAGGTGTTCCATTTAATAACATGCAGTCATTTCTATTTCAGGCCGCGCATTACGTCCATTTTACTGCCTTGTACTCAGCCATATCCTGTCCTCATTGGCTACTTTGGGTGGTGTGATCTCGGCTGTACATAAGGAATAGGGTTTCCCCATAAATCACAGGCTTTTAAGCTTTCCCGGAGAGCGAAACGCATCCAGCATGGCTTTTGAAGCAACTGGAGGAGCAGAAAGGACCTAAACACTGACATATGTACGACGATCTCGCTGCCAGAAGACAGCTGAAGATGCAGATGGTGCCCCCCTCACACACTGAACAATCCCGAAAAATGCTTCACATTCCATTTTCTGTAATGGTATCGTAGCTTGACTAACATCAGATACATTTCTTCATGTTCAGAGCATGCACGCTGAGTGATGGGTCATCCATAGGTAGTAGGGCCAAAAGAGCTTTGGCCTCCTTTAAGGCCTCTTTCATGGGTGGTCAGGGGGAGGGGGGGGGTAAAAAACGCACACACAAAAAAAAAAAAAAGGCTGGGGAAAGATCCCGACAATATGGAGACATATGGACAGTCACCCGCTCTCAGTCAAAGCAGGCTATGTGTACATGAGGCCAAAAGAAGGCCCACTTTTACATACATACATACATCTTTTTTCAGCAATGTCATTATCACATTATCATGGTCAGAGACGTAGTACAGTCCCCAGGATAAGTAATGGATAATGGCCGATTAAAGGCCCTCTTACCAGACCCATCGAAACGACAGCGGTGTATCCTCCGGCTGGACGATCGCTCACTCTGTGTTCCCCGGGGGCAACTCTGGTCAGTAGAGTAGCATGTCTGTACCCTGGCAGTGGCTCAGTCTCTCTCTGGTGGCGCTGGGCAGCGTGGCGCTCTCTCTGGTGGCGCTGGGCAGCGTGGCGCTCTCTCTGGTGGCGCTGGGCAGCGTGGCGCTCTCTCTGGTGGCGCTGGGCAGCGTGGCGCTCTCTCTAGTGGCGCTGGGCAGCGTGGCGCTCTCTCTAGTGGCGCTGGGCAGCGTGGCGCTCTCTCTAGTGGCGCTGGGCAGCGTGGCGCTCTCTCTAGTGGCGCTGGGCAGCGTGGCGCTCTCTCTAGTGGCGCTGGGCAGCGTGGCGCTCTCTCTAGTGGCGCTGGGCAGCGTGGAGCTCTCTCTAGTGGCGCTGGGCAGCGTGGCGCTCTCTCTAGTGGCGCTGGGCAGCGTGGCGCTCTCTCTAGTGGCGCTGGGCAGCGTGGCGCTCTCTCTAGTGGCGCTGGGCAGCGTGGCGCTCTCTCTAGTGGCGCTGGGCAGCGTGGCGCTCTCTCTGGTGGCGCTGGGCAGCGTGGCGCGCTCTCTCTAGTGGCGCTGGGCAGCGTGGCGCGCTCTCTCTAGTGGCGCTGGGCAGCGTGGCGCTCTCTCTAGTGGCGCTGGGCAGCGTGGCGCTCTCTCTAGTGGCGCTGTGCAGCGTGGCGCTCTCTCTAGTGGCGCTGGGCAGCACTCTTCTTTCTTTGGCCTGTAGCACTCACTCCCTCAGCTTTTTTCCAGGCTGCAGTCTCTCAATCTCTCTCTCTTAGTAGCCTCCTCCCTGTGGAAAATGGAGCCGCCAATCTTCGGGACTACATGTCCCATGATGCTCCCCTCTCCTAGTCTCCTTTGATTGGCCCTGGGCAGCACTCTTCTTTCTTTGGCCTGTAGCACTCACTCCCTCAGCTTTTTTCCAGGCTGCAGTCTCTCAATCTCTCTCTCTTAGTAGCCTCCTCCCTGTGGAAAATGGAGCCGCCAATCTTCGGGACTACATGTCCCATGATGCTCCCCTCTCCTAGTCTCCTTTGATTGGCCCTCAGTTATGGCCAATGGGGAAGGAATGGAGTGGGTAGGAAGCTGGGTGGCAAACCTAGTGAGAGCTGCCGTCACATCACCATTACAGGAGAAGGGGGGGGGGGGAGAATCTCTGACAGCCCGCCAAGTTCTCTGCTGGACTGAGCAGGGAAAAGAGCCCGCAGTCACACTACACTGATGGGGGGGGGGGGTCGTTGACAGCACCTTGATGGTGTCACCTGTCTGGCAGGTGGCACCCGGGTGCGGGCCGCCCGCATCGTCATAGCGACGCCACTGTGCTGCATTTAACAGTGCTGATCCGATCCCAGATTCCAGGGGTGGGGCACTTGACCCCCCATTTGCCCCTACCTGCAGACACCCATGCATATATATTTTATACACACACCGAGGAGTAGTTTACTCAGTATGCAGGGAAAACAGTAGCAGTGTGTATCGGTAGCAAGTGTTTGGAGCATGCCTAGCTGTTTATCTTGGTACTCCTGAAGTGTGCTGTAACTCCTCATCTGGATATATATGTAGATAGCTAGGATAGGTATACAGAGTCAGACACACTCTGGGTTGATTTACTAAAGCTGCAAAGTGCAAAATCTGGTGCAGCTCTGCATGGAAGCCAATCAGCTCCAGCTTGTTCAATTAAAGCGGGGGTTCACCCTAAAACAACAACAGAACGTTACATCTAGCCGACATCTACAGTATGCTGGATTTTTTTTTTGTACCGCTGTACTTACGGTCTTATGGTCTTTTTCACGGGGCTTCCGGGTTCTCGCTCCCCCGGGGAGTAGGCGTTCCTTAGACCGTTCGTCCGTTTATTACAAGTCCGTTTACGGACTTGTAATGCATCCCTATGGGATCGCGTCCGTTAGCGGTTGATGCATCCGCTAACGTCCGCAACCATCCGCGTCCGTTTTTTCGGACGGAAGAAAACCCTATTTTTCTTCCGTCCGGCCAAACGGATCGGATGAATACGGACAGACGGTCCGTCTGCATCCGATTCCCCATAGGGGAGAGCGGAGGAGAGACAGGGCGGTCTCTGCACTGTGTGCGGGGACCGCCCTATCCGCCGACAGCTCAGCGGGGATTACGGATGATCCCGGCTGAGCTTTTGCGGACACAAAAACGGTCCGCTCCGCGTGAAAGAGGCTGAAAGCGCGTCATCGCCTTCCGAAAATATCCGAGGGGGACTCGGCACTTTACGGCGCCTGCACAATCAGCTCTACACGGCAGGCGCAGGCGCCGTAAAGAGCCGAGTCCCCGTCGTATATTTTCGGAAGGCGATGACGCGCTTTACCCGCACGTCAATCGTCTCTTGGGAGGATCAACACTCACTCCCAGGAGACATTGCGCAGAGCTCCCCGTCGGGGAAAAGGAGCGACACGCCCACTCCCCGCAAGGAAGAAGACGGCTGAAGAAAGGTAAGTGTACACATTAAAAAAAAAAAAATTACAACGCTACAAGCCTTTATTAAGGCTGGAGATAGGTTAGCGAAAAATGTAATTTTGAGGGTGAACCTCCGCTTTAAGCTTTGACTATAAAACCTGGAAGCCGATTGGTTTCTTTCCATGCAGAGCTGCACCAGATTTTGCACTCTCCAGTATTAGTATATCAACTCTTCTGTGTGTGTATAATACAGGGGTTGACAAATCTGCTTGTAATCTAGGAGCCAGGTAAAAAAGTTAGGAGCCAGAAAACGCACCCCGTCCCGACGAGCTTGCGCGCAGAAGCGAACACATACGTGAGCAGCGCCCGCATATGTAAACAGTGTTCAAACCACACATGTGAGGTATCGCCGCGATTGGTAGAGCGAGAGCAATAATTCTAGCTCTAGACCTCCTCTGTAACTCAAAACATGCAACCTGTAGATTTTTTTTAAACGTCGCCTATGAAGATTTTAAAGGGTAAAAGTTTGTCGGCATTCCACGAGCGGACGCAATTTTGAAGCGCGACGTGTTGGGTATGAATTTACTCGGCGTAACATTATCTTTCATAATATAAAAAAAAAATGGGCATAACTTTACTGTTTTATTTTTTAATTAAAAAAAGTGTAATTTTTTCACAAAAAAAGTGCGCTTGTAAGACCGCTGCGCAAATACGGCGTGACAGAAAGTATTGCAACGATCGCCATTTTATTCTCTAGGGTGTTAAGATAAATATATATAATGTTTGGGGGTTCTAATTAGAGGGAAGAAGATGGCAGTGAAAATAGTGAAAAATGACATTGGAATTGCTGTTTAACTTGTAATGCTTAAAGCGGTGGTTCCCCTAAAAATAAAATGTTGACATCGCATTTAGCAAATAAATTACAGTTAGAATCGGCTTGTTTTATTTAAAAAATACCTCCGTACGTATCGTTTCCATTATTCGGTCCCACCGCCACTTCCGGGTACGATGCAGGCGGTGGGCATTCCTAATTGATTGACAGGCATCCGAACGACGCATCCATCGCGTCACGAGATGCCGAAAAAAGCCGAACGTCGGTGCGGCTCTATACGGCGCATGCGCACCGACGTTCGGCTTTTTTCGGCATCTCGTGACGCGATGGATGCGTCGTTCGGATGCCTGTCAATCAATTAGGAACGCCCACCGCCTGCATCGTACCCGGAAGTGGCGGTGGGACCGAATAATGGAAGCGATACGTACGGAGGTATTTTTTAAATAAAACAAGCCGATTCTAACTGTAATTTATTTGCTAAATGCAATGTCAACATTTTATTTTTAGGGGAACCACCGCTTTAACTTGCAATACCAACGGCCACCACCAGAGGGCGCCAGCTCACATCTGGTGGTAATAACTTGTAATACCAACGGCTCACCACCAGATGGCCCCAGCTCGCAAAAAAAAAAAAAAAAAAAAAAAATTTTTTTTTTTTGCCCCCCTTCCAAGCCAAGTCGCCAGGACCCTATTTCTAGTCGCCATGGCGACCTGGCGCCCGGGATTTGTCGAGCCCTGGTATAATTATTTATATTTATATATATATATATATATATATATATATATATATATATATATATAAATATATATATATATATATATACACATATATACACATATATACACACACACACACACACAATATATATATATATATATATATACACACACACACACACACACACATACATACACACACACACTTCCAGCCTCCATTGAGCGACAAAATATATTTGAGCCGTCAGCGGGATCCCAAATATTTATGTGACCTGGCTGGTTATAGAGTCTGATAGGCCGGATAAAGATGACAACCAGACAGAAGCAGCGATGGAAAATATGGAAATAGCCGGAGCAGACGGCTCCATGTAAACAAATCAGTACGCCATTATTTCTACATTTGCATGTCAGGAAGCCGGACTGATCTTATCACACGGCGCAACGTTCTACAGAAAAAACCTCGGGATTCTGTGCTTCCTGCTCTCTTGTCATGACCCCACATTTCCTGAACAGATGATGACTCCGTGCTTTTTAAAGATTTTTAGTTTCATTTGTTGCTGCACTTTGATTGCACAATCTTCTTTAGATTTATCTACAACTACGTGCCATGTGAGCGTGCTCCACATAATAACAATTGAATGGATGGTTTAAAACCTTCCTGGTAGTCAGAGGTGACCCTATAAAGTCCTGATGCCTACAGCCCTTTGGCACTTTTTGTGTCGCCCCCCCCCCCCCGGGGAACCGACAGACAGCAGTTTGTGTTTTCCTACTGCCCTGTTATAATAGTCATTTATAGCAGTCATATACAATATGTCTGCCGTCTCTGACCATCTCCTGTACCCCCCCGTCTGCCGTCTCTGACCATCTCCTGTACCCCCCCGTCTGCCGTCTCTGACCATCTCCTGTACCCCCCCCGTCTGCCGTCTCTGACCATCTCCTGTACCCACGTCTGCCGTCTCTGACCATCTCCTGTTCCCACGTCTGCCGTCTCTGACCATCTCCTGTTCCCACGTCTGCCGTCTCTGACCATCTCCTGTACCCACGTCTGCCGTCTCTGACCATCTCCTGTACCCACGTCTGCCGTCTCTGACCATCTCCTGTACCCACGTCTGCCGTCTCTGACCATCTCCTGTACCCACGTCTGCAGTCTCTGACCATCTCCTGTACCCCGTCTGCCGTCTCTGACCATCTCCTGTTCCCACGTCTGCCGTCTCTGACCATCTCCTGTACCCCATCTGCCGTCTCTGACCATCTCCTGTACCCCCGCCTGCCGTCTCTGACCATCTCCTGTACCCCCGCCTGCCGTCTCTGACCATCTCCTGTACCCCCGCCTGCCATCTCTGACCATCTCCTGTACCCCCGCCTGCCGTCTCTGACCATCTCCTGTACCCCCGCCTGCCGTCTCTGACCATCTCCTGTACCCCCGCCTGCCGTCTCTGACCATCTCCTGTTCCCACGTCTGCCGTCTCTGACCATCTCCTGTTCCCACGTCTGCCGTCTCTGACCATCTCCTGTACCCCGTCTGCCGTCTCTGACCATCTCCTGTTCCCACGTCTCTGACCATCTCCTGTACCCCATCTGCACTACTAATAAACGAAAAAATTTATAATAAAAATGCCATAAAACTATCCCCTATTTTGTAGACACTATAACGTTTGCGCAAACCAATCAAAATACGCTTATTGCGATTTTTGTTTACCAAAAATCTATAGAATACATATCGGCCTAAACTGAAGAAAAAAATTTTTTTTTTTTTATATATATCTTGGGGATATTTATTATAGCAAAAAGATATATATATATATATATATATATATATATATATATATATATATATATATATATATATATATATATATATATAATTTTTATTTTATTTTTTAATTGTTGCTGTTTTTTTGTTAATAGCGCAAAAAATAAAAACCGCAGAGGTTATCAAATACCACCAAAAGAAAGCTCTATTTGTGGGGAAAAAAGGACGTCAATTTAGTTTGGGAGGCACTTAGCGCGACCGCGCAATTGTCAGTTAAAGCGACGCAGTGCAGAATCGCAAAAAGTGCTCTGGTCAGGAAGGGGGGTCAATTCTTCCAGGGCTGAAGTGGTTAATGCATCCTATGCATTGAGGTGAAAAAACACCTTGCAGTGTCCGCCCCCCCCCCCCCCTTTTACTTACCTTAGCCCCAAATTTCCATGGGCGCGATCCCTTGTCGCTCTCCACAGCTTCTTGGCTCTTCATTAGATAGATTGATAGCAAGCAGCGCAGCCATTGGCTCCCACTGCTGTCAATCCAATGACGCGGCCGCTGGGGCAGAGTCATACATGACACGGGATTTTGGCTGCATGTCCAGTTGACACAGGAGCGCGCCCGCAAGGTAACCCGCTTTGTGAGAGGGCTTCCCAGAGGGGGACCCCAGAAGAGGACGATCGGGGGCCACTCTGTGCAAGACGAACTGCACAGTGGAGGCAAGTATGACATGTTTGTTATTTAAAAAAATTAAACACAAACCTTTAGTATCACTTTAAAGGGCCCTTTCACACAGGCGCACCGCCTGCCAGATTTTTAGGCGGACCTGAACGGGCCCCTCCGTGCTCCTCTGTGGAGCCACGGATTTCAGCGGTGACATGCCCGCTGACATCCGACCCGTGACAGAGAAAAACCCTACTTTTTCTTCCGTCTGGCGGATCAGGTGATAACGGACTTTACAGTCCGTCGTCATCCGATCCCCCATAGGGGAAAGCGGCGCTCTGACAGGTTGGTCACTACACAGTGTGCAGACAGACCTGTCACCCGCCTGCTCAGCGGGGATCGTCGGAGCGATCCCCGCTACGCTAAAGCGGAGCCTGCACTGGACAGCCCCGCGTGAAAGGGCCCTTAGGCTCAACACACAATCCCACCAAGCAATCTGCGTGCAATCAACTTTAGATCTACCAAAGCAATATAATAGGAGAACCTACCTAATCCATCCAATCACGCAGACTCTTGCACCGCACAGTTGTCAGCAGATCTAAAGAAGATTGTACAGACTGTAACAAGTGGGGGGAGCTATAAAGATCTGACCACAAACAGCAAGATTAAGATGGCAAATCGGTGAAAGATTATATACTTATATATCGAACGATCCTGAGCTCCATACTCCAAGCCACGCATGACTGTTGGGAATGCTGAATTACACGCGTGTCCGCTCAGAACTGAAAATATCCCCGGTCCTTATTAGTAGAAGCTTAAAAGAAAATCACGTTAGAGAAACACGTGAAGACGCGAGTAATTTTAGCAGCAGGAAACGACAAACATCGTGCTAGCAGGAAGGAAGTGTAACCAAACAAATGAGACTCATCGATCGGCCGCTTACACGTCTCACTGAAATGAAGGATTAAGATCGGCACCTTTAACCACTTAAGCCCCGGACCATATTGCTGCCTAAAGACCCAAGGGGTTTTTACAGTTCGGGACTGCGTCGCTTTAACAGACAATTGCGCGGTCGTGCGACGTGGCTCCCAAACAAAATTGGCGTCCTTTTTTCCCCACAAATAGAGCTTTCTTTTGGTGGTATTTGATCACCTCTGCGGTTTTAATTTTTTGCGCTATAAACAAAAATAGAGTGACAATTTTGAAAAAAATTCAATATTTTTTACTTTTTGCTGTAATAAATATCCCCCAAAAACATATATAACATTTTTTTTCCTCAGTTTAGGCCGATACGTATTCTTCTACCTATTTTTGGTAAAAAAAAACGCAATAATCGTTTATCGGTTGGTTTGCACAAAATTTATAGCGTTTACAAAATAGGGGATAGTTTTTTTGCATTTTTATTTTTTTTATTTTTTTTTACTACTAATGGCGGCGATCAGCGATTTTTTTCGTGACTGCGACATTATGGCGGACACTTCGGACAATTTTGACACATTTTTGGGACCATTGTTATTTTCACAGCAAAAAATGCATTTAAATTGCATTGTTTATTGTGAAAATGACAGTTGCTGTTTGGGAGTTAAACACAGGGGGCGCTGTAACATTTAGGGATCACTGTGTGTGTGTTTACTAGTGTAGGGGGGTGTGGCTGTAGGATTGACAAAATCGATCGAGTCTCCCCTATAAAAGGGATCACTCGATCGATGCGCCGCCACAGTGAAGCACGGGGAAGCCGTGTTTACACACGGCTCTCCCCGTTCTTCAGCTCCGGGGAGCGATTGCGACGGAGCGGCTAAAAACAAATGGCCGCGCCGTCGTCCCGGATTGCTCCCCGAGCGGACCCGACCTCCGCATGTACCGGGGGGGGGGGGGTCCCGATCGGACCCCCCACCCACGTCTAGCAGAGGACGTACAGGTACGTTGATGTGCCTGTCCGTTCCATTCTGCTGACGTATATGTACATGAGGAGGTCGGCAAGTGGTTAAAGGGGTTGTAAAGGTTTTGTTTTTTATTTTCTAAATAGGTTCCTTTAACCACTTGACCACCGGGCCTATTTTGCCACTTCTCTCCTTCATGTAAAAATCACAATTTTTTTGCTAGAAAATTAATCAGAGCCCCCAAACATTATATATTTTTTTTAGCAGACACCCTAGGGAATAAAATGGCGGTCATTGCAACTTTTTTTCTTTGCACAATAATTTTTCAAACGCCTTTCGGTTTCATGAATTAAAAAATAACAAAACACTAAAGTTAGCCCAATTTTTTGTATAATGTGAAAGATGATGTTGTGCCGAGTGAATAGATACCTAACATGTCACGCTTTAAAATTGCGCACACTGATGGAATGGCGCCAAAGTTCGGTACTTAAAAATCTCCATTGGGGACGCTTTGACATTTTTTACAGGTTACCATTTTCGAGTTACAGAGGAGGTCTAGTGCTTGAATTGTTGCACACGCTCTAACGCACGCGACGATACCTCACATGTGGGGGTTTGAACGGCGTTTACATATGTGGGCGGGACTTGCATGCATGTTCGCTTCTGCGCGCGAGATAACAGGGACAGGGGCGTTTTGAAAAAAAAAAAATGTTTTAATTTTATTTTACACTTTTTTTTTTTGATCACTTTTATTCCTATTACAAGGAATGTAAACATCCCTTGTAATAGGAATCAGTGTGACAGGTCCTCTTTATGGAAAGATGTGGGATCAAAAAGGCCCCACATCTCTCCTCCAGGTTTACAAGCATGAAAAAAATAAAAAATCACCGATCACATGCCGACAGCCGCGATTGCGGCTTTGTTTACTTCCGGGTACCGGGCGTGACGTCATAATACTTACCTGAGCCCCCCTCTCGATCCAGTGATGTGCATGAGTGCCTCGGCTCTCCAGTGACTCTTCCTCATTAGCTGAGACAGCAGCAGGAGCCATTGGCCAACGAGGAGAGAGCAGAAGCTGGGACAAGCCACGGCTCTGTGTACGGCTCGGGAGCACGTCTGCTTAGGTGCCCCCATTGCAAGATGCTTGCTCTGGGGGGAGGGGCCAGGACGTTTCCCGGCATAGGGCCCTTAAAGAGGAGGGAGGGGCCAGGACTGCCGGCGTGGGGCCCTTAAAGAGGAGAGAGGGGCCAGGACTGCCGGCATGGGGCCCTTAAAGAAGAGGGAGGGGCCAGGACTGCCGGCGTGGGGCCCTTAAAAAGGAGGCAAAACCAAGACACAGAGCAGGCAAGTAGAACATGTTTATTATTTGTTTTTTTAATTGCCTTTAATATCCCTTTAAATCAGGGCTCAACAAATCCCGGTCGCCATGGCGACTAGAAATAGTGTCCTGGCGACTTGGCTTGGAAGGTGAGCTGGCGCCATCTGGTGGTGAGCCGTTGGTATTACAAGTTATTACCACCAGATGTGAGCTGGCGCCACCTGGTGGTGGCCGTTGGTATTACAAGTTAAGCATTACAAGTTAAACAGCAATAATGTCATTTTACACTATTTTCACTGCCATATTCTTCCCTCTAATTAGAACCCCCAAACATTATATATATTTTTTATCCTAACACCCTAGAGAATAAAATGGCGATCGTTGCAATACTTTCTGTTACGCCGTATTTGCGCAGCGGTCTTACAAGCGCACTTTTTTGGGAAAAAATTACACTTTTTTTAATTAAAAAATAAGACAACAGTAAAGTTATCCCCATTTTTTTTTATATTATGAAAGATAATGTTACGCCGAGTAAATTCATATCTAACATGTCACGCTTCAAAATTGCGTCCGCTCGTGGAATGGCGACAAACTTTTACCCTTTAAAATCTTCATAGGCGACGTTTAAAAAAAATTCTACAAGTTGCATGTTTTGAGTTACAGAGAAGGTCTAGGGCTAGAATTATTGCTCTCGCTCTACCAATCGCGGCGATACCTCACATACCGTTTACATATGCGGGCGCTGCTCACGTATGTGTTCGCTTCTGCGCGCAAGCTCGTCGGGACGGGGTGCGTTTTCTGGCTCCTAAGTTTTTTAGCTGGCTCCTAGATTCCAAGAAAATTTGTCAAACCCTGATTTAAATCTGGACCTGAATTGAAATACATGGGAGAGGTTTTAGACACCCTATAATTTGTATTTCTGTCCATCCAGTCCTGAGATTTGCACGGCGCTCAGATATACAAAGTCTTGCCCGGTAGCTCAGCCGGCCTGGTGACCGGACACTTCACTGCTGCATTTAAGCAACAAAGCTTGTTCACCTCGCTGCCTTAAGCCTATGATTGGACAATAAAGGAACAGACTGATAAGGTTATCTCTCTGCTCTTCACCTGTCAGCATGTTCCTTGTCAGTACAAGTGCATGGATGACACCTGATTGCCCCCAATTACTGCCCCACCTTCTCCCAGTCTGAACTCTGCCTGTTTCAGATTACAGGAGACGGAGATTAGGACAAATTCACCTTTTCACAAAAATGAAAAAATAGGTGAACTCCAAAAATCCGCTTTAACCACTTAAGGACCGCCTAACGCCGATATACGTCGGCAGAATGGCACGGCTGGGCACAATCACGTACCTGTACGTGATTGTTGAATGCCCAGCCGTGGGGCGCGTGCCCGCGACCCGGTCCGAAGCTCCGTGACCCGATCGCCGCGATCGGTCACTGGAGCTGAAAAAAGGAGAGCTGTGCGTAACCACACCTTCCCCGTTCTTCACTGTGGCACCGTCATTGATCGTGTGATTCAGCGCCCGCTAGTGGTTAACTCCCAAACTGCAATTGACATTTTCACAATAATCAGTGCATTTTTATAGCACTTTTTGCTGTAAATATGACAATGGTCCCAAAAATGTTTCAAAATTGATGACGCCGACATTACAGTGGGGGGGAGATGAGGCGGACATTACAGTGGGGGGGGGGGGAGGATGACGCGGACATTACAGTGGGGGGGAGATGAGGCGGACATTACAATGGGGGGGGGGGGAGATGAGGCGGACATTACAATGGGGGGGAGATGAGGCGGACATTACAGTGGGGGGGGGGGATGAGGCGGACATTACAGTGGGGGGGGGGGGGGAGATGAGGCGGACATTACAGTGGGGGGGGGGGGGGAGATGAGGCGGACATTACAGTGGGGGGGGGGGAGATGAGGCGGACATTACAGTGGGGGGGAGATGAGGCGGACATTACAGTGGGGGGGGGGGAGATGAGGCGGACATTACAGTGGGGGGGGGGGGAGATGAGGCGGACATTACAGGGGGGGGGGGGGGGATGAGGGGGACATTACAGTGGGGGGAGATGAGGCGGACATTACAGTGGGGGGAGATGAGGCGGACATTACAGTGGGGGGGAGATGAGGCGGACATTACAGTGGGGGGGGGGGAGATGAGGCGGACATTACAGTGGGGGGGGGAGATGAGGCGGACATTACAGTGGGGGGGGGAGATGAGGCGGACATTACAGTGGGGGGGGGAGATGAGGCGGACATTACAGTGGGGGGGGGGGAGATGAGGCGGACATTACAGTGGGGGGGGGGGGGAGATGAGGCGGACATTACAGTGGGGGGGGAGATGAGGCAGACATTACAGTGGGGGGGGAGATGAGGCAGACATTACAGTGGGGGGGGAGATGAGGCAGACATTACAGTGGGGGGAGATGAGGCAGACATTACAGTGGGGGGAGATGAGGCAGACATTACAGTGGGGGGAGATGAGGCAGACATTACAGTGGGGGGGGAGATGAGGCGGACATTACAGTGGGGGGGGGGGGAGATGAGGCGGACATTACAGTGGGGGGGGGGAGATGAGGCGGACATTACAGTGGGGGGGGGGGAGATGAGGCGGACATTACAGTGGGGGGGAGATGAGGCGGACATTACAGTGGGGGGGAGATATGAGGCAGACATTACAGTGGGGGGAGATGAGGCAGACATTACAGTGGGGGGGGGGATGAGGCAGACATTACAGTGGGGGGGGGGGAGATGATGCGTACATTACAGTGGGGGGGGAGATAACGCGGACAATTACAGTGGGAACTATATATGGTAGTGATCCAAAAAAAGATCCAATTTGTGGCCCTGATCCGGGGAACGATCCGAACCGTGAGTTTTTTGATCCGTTGCACCCCTAATGACAATGGTCCCGAAAATTTAAGGGAAGCAAGAGTCGCTGTCAAACCGTGTGAAGAGGGATAAGGGGAGGGGCCAGGCCTTGCGTGTCTATGGATGCACACAGCTCGGGAGCGTCCCCATAGTGCACGGTTTTCACTATGAGGACGCACCGGGGGGCTGCTCTGTGCAATACCCCTGCACAGAGCAAGTGTGTATAAATCTCTTTTTCATTTTAATTGAAGATATATATATATATATATACGGTAAAGCAAAGAGGAACTGATCAAAAAAGTATCTTTGTTTCTACTTCCCAGAAAAATTTCTGTGTTGAAATAAACCAAACACAGGAGGCCTTAGGATTCCAGACGGTTGAACACGTGTCCAAAAAAAAAAAAATTGCCTCTGCCGTCGTTTATCTAAACGTCCACCAGCCACCGTCCGTCCGTAGTACAAAGAAAAGAATCGCAGTCACCTTACAACACAAGCACTTTCTGAGGGACGGGAGCAGAAGCCCCGAGGTAGTAACAAGGTTATTATAGCAGACGTGAGAGAACGCAATACACTGGCAGATAAGATCTCGGCGTGCGGCCGGCCGCTCATGTACAATAATCTTATCTAGATCGTACATTAATGACCTCCACTCCACTCCACTCCACTCCACTCCAGATGCTGCGGAGAGCCGTACAAGTGACATTCAGAGCCACGGATTCCATATCTGGAGGGGAGTCTCGGAGAGCCCAGCAGTGTCACCGTCATTTTACAGAGAGGCCGAGCACATAAAAATCACAACTCTCTCCGAAGGGCCGACAGATATCAATGCCATCTGTGCACAACCTTCCACCAATGTAAGGGACATTCTTCCCACTGATCACCAATGTAAGGGACATTCTTCTCACTGATCACCAATGTAAGGGACATTCTTCCCACTGATCACCAATGTAAGGAACATTCTTCCCACTGATCACCAATGTAAGGAGCATTCTTCCCACTGATCACCAATGTAAGGAACATTCTTCCCACTGATCACCAATGTAAGGGACATTCTTCCCACTGATCACCAATGTAAGGAACATTCTTCCCACTGATCACCAATGTAAGGGACATTCTTCCCACTGATCACCAATGTAAGGGACATTCTTCCCACTGATCACCAATGTAAGGAGCATTCTTCCCACTGATCACCAATGTAAGGAGCATTCTTCCCACTGATCACCAATGTAAGGAACATTCTTCCCACTGATCACCAATGTAAGGGACATTCTTCCCACTGATCACCAATGTAAGGAGCATTCTTCCCACTGATCACCAATGTAAGGAGCATTCTTCCCACTGATCACCAATGTAAGGAACATTCTTCCCACTGATCACCAATGTAAGGGACATTCTTCCCACTGATCACCAATGTAAGGAGCATTCTTCCCACTGATCACCAATGTAAGGAGCATTCTTCCCACTGATCACCAATGTAAGGAACATTCTTCCCACTGATCACCAATGTAAGGGACATTCTTCCCACTGATCACCAATGTAAGGAACATTCTTCCCACTGATCACCAATGTAAGGGACATTCTTCCCACTGATCACCAATGTAAGGAACATTCTTCCCACTGATCACCAATGTAAGGGACATTCTTCCCACTGATCACCAATGTAAGGGACATTCTTCCCACTGATCACCAATGTAAGGAGCATTCTTCCCACTGATCACCAATGTAAGGGACATTCTTCTCACTGATCACCAATGTAAGGAACATTCTTCTCACTGATCACCAATGTAAGGGACATTCTTCCCACTGATCACCAATGTAAGGGGCATTCTTCCCACTGATCACCAATGTAAGGGACATTCTTCCCACTGATCACCAATGTAAGGAACATTCTTCCCACTGATCACCAATGTAAGGGACATTCTTCTCACTGATCACCAATGTAAGGAACATTCTTCCCACTGATCACCAATGTAAGAGACATTCTTCCCACTGATCACCAATGTAAGGAACATTCTTCCCACTGATCACCAATGTAAGGGACATTCTTCCCACTGACCACCAATGTAAGGGGCATTCTTCCCACTGATCACCAATGTAAGGAACATTCTTCTCACTGATCACCAATGTAAGGAACATTCTTCTCACTGATCACCAATGTAAGGAACATTCTTCTCACTGATCACCAATGTAAGAGACATTCTTCCCACTGATCACCAATGTAAGGGACATTCTTCCCACTGATCACCAATGTAAGGAACATTCTTCTCACTGATCACCAATGTAAGGAACATTCTTCTCACTGATCACCAATGTAAGGAACATTCTTCCCACTGATCACCAATGTAAGGGGCATTCTTCCCACTGACCACCAATGTAAGGGACATTCTTCCCACTGACCACCAATGTAAGGAGCATTCTTCTCACTGATCACCAATGTAAGGGACATTCTTCCCACTGATCACCAATGTAAGGGACATTCTTCCCACTGACCACCAATGTAAGGAGCATTCTTCTCACTGATCACCAATGTAAGGAGCATTCTTCCCACTGATCCCCAATGTAAGGGACATTCTTCCCACTGACCACCAATGTAAGGGGCATTCTTCTCACTGATCACCAATGTAAGGGACATTCTTCCCACTGATCACCAATGTAAGGGACATTCTTCCCACTGACCACCAATGTAAGGGGCATTCTTCTCACTGATCACCAATGTAAGGAACATTCTTCCCACTGATCACCAATGTAAGGAACATTCTTCCCACTGATCACCAATGTAAGGAACATTCTTCCCACTGATCACCAATGTAAGGGACATTCTTCTCACTGATCACCAATGTAAGGAACATTCTTCCCACTGATCACCAATGTAAGGAACATTCTTCCCACTGATCACCAATGTAAGGAACATTCTTCTCACTGACCACCAATGTAAGGAACATTCTTCCCACTGATCACCAATGTAAGGGACATTCTTCTCACTGATCACCAATGTAAGGGACATTCTTCCCACTGATCACCAATGTAAGGAACATTCTTCTCACTGATCACCAATGTAAGGAACATTCTTCTCACTGATCACCAATGTAAGGAACATTCTTCCCACTGATCACCAATGTAAGGAGCATTATTCCCACTGACCACCAATGTAAGGGACATTCTTCCCACTGATCACCAATGTAAGGAGCATTCTTCCCACTGACCACCAATGTAAGGGACATTCTTCCCACTGATCACCAATGTAAGGAACATTCTTCCCACTGATCACCAATGTAAGGGACATTCTTCCCACTGATCACCAATGTAAGGAGCATTCTTCCCACTGATCACCAATGTAAGGGACATTCTTCTCACTGATCACCAATGTAAGGAACATTCTTCCCACTGATCACCAATGTAAGGAACATTCTTCCCACTGATCACAAATGTGGGGGTGCCCCTACACTGACCAATACGGACATGGGCATTTTTCTCATGGCCACTATTGTAATGTGGTGTTCTTTCCACTGATCACCAGTAATAAGAAGCCCCTCCCTCACTTGCCACCAATCACACAAGACACAACAGTTCTCATCCAGCACAATCCATGTCATCGCTATGCCCATCTCAAATCCAACATCACACACTAAAGCTGTGCCCATCACTGACCATTACTGTACCAATCACACGCCATTATATTATTGTGCCCATCACACACCACACCAACCAGTAGCCACACGGTGCCCACCAAATGCCATTATTATGCCAACCACTAGCCCCAACAGTGTCCAAATGTCACAACTGTGCCCATCACTAACCATTACTGTACCAATCACATGATCTTCACACACCGTGGCCATCACATGCCATTATTGTGCCCATCACACGCCACAACTGTGCCCATCACACACCATTATTGTAGCTAGGTACAACGGTGCCCATCAAATGCCAATCATTTGCCACAATGGTGTCCATCAAATGCCACGACGGTGCCCATCACATGCCATTATTGTGCCAATCACACACCACACTGTACACAGCCCTCCCATATCATCACACAGTACAATGATTCTGACCAATCACATCTCATGACAGTTCCCATCACATCTGATCATCACAGCGCTCCCCGGTCCGATGTTCTATCACACCTGTACACGGGTCACATGACCCCTACCAAGACATGCCCGGGCACAGTCACCTGACCCTCTGCCCCCACCGTGCCAGGGCACACGGCTCCCCGACACCTAACATCACATGACCCGTCACATCATCCACCCCCACCGCGTACGAGTCCCGGGGACCCCGGTGTATGACACTGACCTCCAGCTCAGCAGCTTTTCCTCCCCGGTGCCGGTCCCGGCTCCGCTCCTCTCTCTCCCTCTATCACACACTGAAAATGGCGGCTCTGCCACAGCCTGGGGACTACCGATCTCATGGATGCCACTCAGACGGCTCCCCCCGCCCCTCTGCCGCTGACGTCACCGCTGCCAGGGACTGTCAATGGCAGGGAAGCCGAGTGACGGGGATGGCCGAGCGCATCGATGCACCATCAGCACCACCAGCGGGAAGGGATGGGAGAGAACAAAGGGGGAGCGTCGGCCGCAGGTCCATAGACATTGAGGGGCGACAATGGCCGCTGTGTCATTATTTAATGGAAGCTGTCTGACCCTGTGTGTGACCCTATAACCTCACTGTCACCCGGGGGCACCGAGAAAAGCCTGCTCAATCTGTAGTGATTATCAAAGTTTCAAGGATGAGTAAACTTTATTATTCTGAGAGAACAACTGACATTGGCCGCACCCATATCACATGTCCCACCCCATGACCACACCCAGTCATATCATGTGACCACACCCATATCACATGTCCCACCCCATGACCAAACTCAGCCATATCATGTGACCACACCCACATCACATGTCCCACCCCATGACCACACCCATATCACATGTACCACGACCACACCTGTATCACACGTCCCGCGCCACACCCATATCACACGTCCCACGCCACACCCATATCACGCGTCCCACCCCATGACCACACCCATATCACATGTCCCACGCCACGCCCATATCACATGTCCCATTCCCACAACCACACCCATATCACATGTCCCACCCCATGACCGCACCCATATCACATGTACCACGAAACACCCATATCACATGTTCCGCCCCATGACCACACCCATATCACATGTCCCACCCCATGACCACACCCATATCACATGTACCACGACACACCCATACCACGTGTTCCACCCCACGACCACACCCATAGCACGTGTTCCACCACACCCATAGCACACATCCCACCCCACGACCACACCCATATCACATGTACCACGACACACTCATACCACGTGTTTCACCCCACGGCCACACCCATATCACATGTTCCACCCCACGACCACACCCATATCACATGTACCACGACACACTCATACCACGTGTTCCACCCCACGACCACACCCATATCAAGTGTTCCACCCCACGACCACACCCATATCACATGTTCCACGCCACACCCATATCACACGTCCCATGCCACACGTCCCACCCCATGACCACACCCATATCACATGTCCCACGCCACACCCATATCACATGTTCCACGCCACACCCATATCACACGTCCCACCCCATGACCACACCCATATCACATGTCCCACACCCATATCACATGTCCCACACCCATATTTCACGTCCTGCCCCATGACCAGGCCCATATAACATGTCCCACACCATGACCACACCCATATCATATGTCCCATGCCATGGCCACAACTATATTACATGTCCCACGCCAAGGCCACACCCTTACCACATGTCTCACGTCATGAGCACACCCAAATCACATGATCCACGCCACAACCACACCCATATGACACATGTCTCATGTCATGGCCACACTTATATCACATGTCCCACACCATTACCACACCTATATCACATGTCCCAAGCTACACCTACACCCATATCACATGTCCCACACAACGACCACACCCATATCACATGTCCTGGGTCACGACCACACCCATTTCACATGTCCCACGTCATGACCACACCCATATCACATGTTCTATGTCACGACCACACCCATATAACATGTCCCACGCCATGATCACAACCCTATCACGTGTACCACACCATGACCACACTCTATCACATGTCCCACATCATGACCACACCCCTATCACATGTCCCACGCCATGATCACACCCCTATCACGTGTTCCATGCAACGACCAAATCCATATCACACGTCCCACGCCATGACCACACCCCTATCACATGTCCCACGCCACGACCACACCCCTATCACATGTCCCACGCCATGACCGCACCCCTATCACATGTCCCACGGCAGATATGCCACTATATTTACTTTCAATCCCCTGCAATACTTTTTTTTTGCCACTAGGCGTCCAACCCACTTCCTCTGAGCTCTGGTCACCCTAGACCCGCCTCCAGCCTGTGATTGGCCAATAAAAAGAGAAGCAGCACAGTAAGCTCACCTCTCTGTCACTCTGCTCTCTCCTCCTATCAGCATGATTCTGGTCAGCACATGAACTGATTGGCTGCTCGTGCTGCTTCCTCCTCTCACATTCCAGCCCTGCTGTATAGAGACTGCCATTGGCTGATAACAGGTCAGATTCAGGTACTTGCATTTAACATTCATTCAGTGATGTATTAATGATTGCAGAGCACACCTTGATTTGTGTCTTCCTGGAGTTCAGCAATCAACAAGCTGAGCCTTGACCAATAACATTTGTATTATATTCCGGAGAATGTGGCAGAGCGTGGCTTCCGGAACATTTTTATTAATTTTCTCTATCAGGAGTGTCCCGATCCCCCCCCCCCCCCCCGTGCCACACACATGGCGGGATCCCGTCCACGGAGAATAGTTTGGTGTCAGTCATCATTGTGTCACCTGTCTCTCTGCATTGTTCCCGGTCTGATCGCCCCGCAGGGAATGGCAGCAGCTGTCACTCCGTAATGCTTCATGAGACTGCGGCTCGGATGTCTTCACTTTATCGCAGATAATCGCCTGGCTCTTGTAAACATTCTGTAAATAAACACTTGTCAGCAGACTCGCTTGTAGCATTTGGCGGTGTTTAATGCCCAGAGATTAGTGGTGGAATGTGTGACTTTATACAACCACAGATGGCAAAGTATACCCAGATACCACCACACCTGTGTACAGTCACCGCCACCTTCTGTCTCTTAGGGCTCGCTGTGGTCCACGTGTGTTCATGGAGGTGCGCCTTTTTTTTTTTGCAGTAGGTAGGTGCATTGTAATACATCAAAGTGCATCTCCCTTGTGTCATGACATGCGATTTCATGTGTGTTGACACTTGTGACTCCTCTGAGCCTCCTGCAGGCCCGGAATGGGACAAAAAATAGGCTGAGCATTTTAGACTAAGGAGCCCGGGGGGGTTAATGATGGGATGTGGGGTTTCAGCACCTTGTACCTCTGAACCCCTTTACATTACATTACACAGCACCCTGCACCTCTGGACCCTTTTACATTACACAGCACCCTGCACCTCTGGACCCCTTTACATTACACAGCACCCTGCACCTCTGGACCCCTTTACATTACACAGCACCCTGCACCTCTGGGCCCTTTTACATTACACAGCACCCTGCACCTCTGGACCCCTTTACATTACACAGCACCCTGCACCTCTGGACCCCTTTACATTACATTACACAGCACCCTGCACCTCTGGACCCCTTTACATTACACAGCACCCTGCACCTCTGGGCCCCTTTACATTACACAGCACCCTGCACCTCTGGACCCCTTTACATTACACAGCACCCTGCACCTCTGGACCCCTTTACATTACACAGCACCCTGCACCTCTGGGAGACGGTCAAAGACTGCAGACATGGTACAGGAGATGGTCAGAGACTGCAGACATAGTACAGGAGATGGTCAGAGACTGCAGACATAGTACAGGAGATGGTCAGAGACTGCAGACAGTAGTACAGGAGATGGTCCATTCAGGGCTGGTGCAGGGATTTTTGACACCCTAGGCGAAACCTAATTTTGCCGCCCCCCCCCCCCCCCCCTCTCACACACACACACATTGACTCCGCCCCTCACTAAAAAATTTGCGGCACCTATTTCTTCAGCAGTGGTCCACAGGTTTGCACCTGTGCCTCTGGACCTTCTCACCCCATCACTGTATCACTCTGCAAGCCTGTTCCCCTCTGCACACACCCCCTTCCCCTGTACATCTGTCCCCCACACACATCTGCTACCCCTCTGTAACCCCCTTGCACATCTGCCCCCCCCCCCACACACATATCTGTTCCCTCTCTGTACCCCCTGCACATCTGTCCCCCCCACACACACACCCCTGTTCCCCCCTGCACACCTGTCCCCCCTACACACATATCTGTACCCCCTGCATGCCTGTCCCTCCTACACACACACACACATCTGTTCCCCTCTGTACCCCCCTGCACATCAGCCCCCCCCCACACACATCTGTCCCCCCCACACACAAATATCTGTCCATCTGTCCCCCCCACACACATTCAGTACCCCCTTGCACATCTGCCCCCCCCCCCACACACATTCAGTACCCCCCTGCACATCTGCCCCCCCACACATATCAGTACCTCCCTGCACATCTGTGTCCCCCCCCACACATATCAGTACCCACCCTGCATGTCTGCCCCCCACACACATCAGTACCCCCCCTGCATGTCTGCCCCCCCACACATATCAGTACCCCCCCCTGCATGTCTGCCCCCCCCCACACACATCAGTACCCCCCTGCACGTCTACCTAAGCCACCCCCCCACATATCAGTTCCCCCTGTGTTCACAGTGCAATGCATAACAGAGTCCATGCAGAGTCAGTGTTTGCTTTTTTTGTGACTGGGCGCAGGCTACAGCACGGAGCGCTGCCTGTGCTTCCACTATACCTGAGCCAGCGGTGGTGATTACTTTACTCCGGGTCCAGGAGAGTGGCGCTGCCCCTGCCTGTCCTTTCAAACCAGATCCCCGAGCGCCCAGGAGAAGGGGGGAGCGGATATCACGGCAACTTCGGCAAGCCTGCCGTAGTTAACACTACATGCAGCCGCAGGGCTCCCATCTCATCCTCCCCCTCCACCGATCATGCGGCACTTCCGGCCGGCTGCTTCTCATCCCGCCTCTCTTCCCTCAGACCTCAGTCATCTTCTCACCGCCGCGCCGCTACTGCAGGCTGGGGATAGAGCGGTCCGTCGGTATTGACATGCGCAACCGCCGGTTCTGGTGGGATTTTAATCATCTGAATCCCAGCGAGTGGCTGGGGATCCGGATTTTGGCGCTCCCCCTAATCTGGCGCTCTAGGCAGCCGCCTGATCCGCCTATTGCTAGCGCCGGCCCTGGGTCCATTAGACCTCTTTCACACTGGAGGCATTTTTCAGGTGCTTTAGCGTTAAAAATAGTGCCTGAAAAAAGCCTCGTCTGCAATCCCAGTTTGAGAGCCCGAGTGCTTTCACACTGGAGCGATGCACTGGCAGGACGTCAAAAATGTTCCTGCAAGTAGCTTCTTTGAGGCGCTTTAGTGTGTGTATACATTGCTCCTAATGCGCCCCTGCTCATTGAAATCAATGGTCAGTGGCGCTTTGAACCCTTTAGTGGGGGATAAAAGTACCTCTAAAACTATAGAGATTGAGCACTGCTAGAAGGAGGGGAGAACTCTGGCACTTCGGCGCCCCCACCTCTGCAGGCGCCTGGGTGCAAAGCACCCTGCCTAGGATCGGCCCTGGGTCGTGCACTAAGAAGTACAAGTGATAAACAGAGAAGACAATGGCCAGTCCGGGTCTCCTGCAGCTGAATGCAGAATGTAGAAATATTAGTTTCGGAAATGGCCTGGGAGCGCAGGTTTAACTGCATGAAACGCGTTCTTGCTGCGGTCGTACCGGTCACGTAAATTAGTAGGTTGAAGGTTAGGGGCCTTTGTGTTTTGCTTCACATAGTTTAGCACCAGAGTTTGCTGGATGTGCACACAACCATTGTTCTGTTGTCAAGGTTTCCATTTTGTCAGTTTCAGTGTTTGGAAAGCCGAGTCTAACATCATAAGCTCACACCAGGTCAACCGCTACTCCATGAATTCATCTCAGTCGATCCCTTCACCATGGGTCCTAGTAATTACCTATCTCCTATTACCAGGAAAGACCTTATTAACCATTAACTTGTTTGTTGGTATCCCTGATAACTTTACCCCCCCAAAAAAGTGGCAAGCCCAAATGTTATCCAAGTAAACTGTACAGGACTGATTGAGTCCCTACATCATCTGTTTAAAGCTGAACTCCAGGTTAAGCAAATATGCTATACACATAGCTCCCAACTGTCCCTGATTTCGAGGGACTGTCCCTGATTTGGGTCCCTCTGTCCCTTATTACTCCTCATTTGTCCCTCATTTTGGTCTGATCTATATAGATGTGTATATCTATCAAAAAGTGTTTTCCAGCACTAAACCCATACCTCCCAACTTTCTCAGATGGGAATGAGGGACACCTATCAGGAAAAGTATGCAGGCATAGGACACACCCTTTGCCACGCCCCCTTAAAGGAGAATTGTACAAAAAAATATGATTGGTTAAACCCACAAGTGCTTTTTTTACCACTACTATTCCTTTAAATTGGCTTATGGAATTTACAAATGCAGCAATTTAGAAATCAGATGAAAGGTTTAGCACTGGGAAACACTTTTTGATAGATAAAAAGTGCATTTTATATACATCTGTATAGATCAGACCAAAATGAAGGACAAATGGGGAGAATGAGGGATATTGCTCCAGATCAGGGACAGTTCCTCGAAATCAGGGACAGTTGGGAGGTATGCTAAACCTGATCATCTGATTTCTAAATTGCAGGTGTGTCTTATGCCTGCATACTTTTGCTGATAGGTGTCCCCCATTCCCATCTCAAAAAGTTGGGAGGTATGAGTATACATGAGTATATGTCAGAGAACGGTTCTTAGAAGGATTGCCACACCTGCCCAGCAAAATCAAAGATTGGCACATAGAAATTTGCCAATGGTACATACTGTAGACATTCGCCAATGCAAATGCACATGCGTGTATGGGCACAAACGGCTGCGAGGATCCATGTGCGCACACAATTCGAGACATATTCTGGCGTCCAGTGGAGTATTTAGAGCCAGCAGTATGAGCCATTAGTTGCTGGATGATCTTCAGCTCCCCTCGTGTGTTCCTGTTTCTTAATATCATTGGATTTCCTGTTACTGACCCGGCTTTCCTTTGACCTATCTTATCTCCATTCCTGACTTTGACCCTTGACTTGTTCCAGTGACCCTGCTTCTGCCTGCTGGTCTGTGCTTGACCCCTGGCTTGCTCTTCTGTCTCCGCTGCTGCCTGATTATGGTTGTATGACCCCGGCTGACTCCTGACCCCGGCAGACTCCTAACCCTGGCTGACTCCTGACCCTGCTTTTTGCTTCACTCCTGGCTGACCTTCCATGTATGACTTCTGGCCTGGCTCCTGACTCTGCTCCTTCCTGGTTCTCCCTGCCAAGTCTTACCCAGTTCTAATGAGAGACTCCTGCCCAGCAGTGCATCCTGCTCGTCAGCCGCCATCCAGCAGTCATCTATTCATCACCTCAGCCTGTCGCAGCTAGCAACCCCTGCTTTTCCTTTTCACATACCCCTTCTACTGTCCCTATACCCACCCCTTCATCTCCTCATACCCTTTATACTGCCCCTATACCTACTTCTCCTCATACCCCTTCTACTACCCACCTCTCCTCTCTGCATACCTCTTCTACTGCCCCTATACGCACCCCTTTCTCTCCACATACCCTTTATACTGCCCCTATACCTACCTCTCCTCATACTTCTTCTACTACCCACCTCTCTTCTTCACATGCCTCTTCTACTGCCCCTATACCCACCCCCTTCTCCTCAAATACCCCTTCTACTACTCCTATATCAACCTCCCCTCTCCATATTCCCTTTATACTGCCACTATGCCCACCTCTCCTCTCCACATGCCTCTTCTACTGCCCCTATACCCACCCCTTCTACTACTCCTATATCCACCTCTCCTCTCCACATACCCTTTTTACTGCCCCTATACCTACCTCTCCTCATACTTCTTCTACTTGCCACCTCTCTTCTCCACATGCCTCTTCTACTGCCCCAATACCCACCCCCTTCTCAAATACCCATTCTACTACTCCTATATCCACCTCTCCACATACCCTTTATACTGCCACTATGCCCATCTCTCCACATACCCCTTCTACTGCCCCTATATCCACCACTCCTCTCAACATACCCTTTATACTGCCCCTATACCCATCTCTCCACATACCCCTTCTACTGCACCTATACCCACCCCTTCTCCTACTCCTATATACACCTCTCCTCTCCACATACTCTTTATACTGCCCCTATACCCACCTCTCCACATACTCCTTCTACTGGGTATTTCCCATATGCATCACCCATAACTAGTGTGAAGGGGGGGGGGGGGATCAGGTCACTTCCAGAGCAAAATAATTGTCTTCCGAGCCTGGAAGATGGCACGGTTAAATGCCACCAGTGTGGGTTCCTCTTTGACAATATCACTTTAAATGCCCAACAAACCACATTTAGGCTCTAGGGGTACCCAAGTTAGGAACACCCTATTAAGGGTACCTATGGCCACCGTCTAGTAACAGTGTAGTTTGGGACACCTCCAGAGGAGACGGAGAAGGTCACCCTTGTCCCATTTGAACCTGTAACGCGTCTGCTAGTATGCCCATACTGTGAAGGCAAGCAGGAGTGTAATACTATATAGAGCTGCCTGGGACAGTTTTTGTGAGGAAATTAGGAAGGTAGTAACCACCGCCTGCAAAGCATCTTCCAATTCGTCTCCTGAAAGCTGACCAAGGTCTACCTGCCATTTCCCACTGGAGGGGTAGACATCCAAACAAGTACTCAATAACATACTATAACACTGGTCACTGGAAAATAAGGCCCTTAGCAGTAACTGAAGAAATTAAATGTAAAATTGGGGTTGGCGATAAAGTCCACACACTCTCCGCTCCCTGAGCCCTAATGGCATGTTGTAATTGTACATAGTACAACTTTGTATGAGGGAAGGGAAAACCTCTTTTGGGGAGCTGAGAAAGGGAGCAGGGTCCCCATTCTGGAAAATATGGGTCAAATGAGTCACCGCAAACCACTTCCATCTATTACCCTGGGTAAGCTTGCCCAATTCCTTATAAGATCCATTATCCAAAATAGGGCTATAGGCAGTGAACCCCTTCCACCGAGGGCTGCTGATAAGGCAGTACAGCCAGCCCTCCTGTACTGGGTCTGGGCCCCATCAGTTCAAAAGGGGGGGCCAGGCACCTGCTAAGCAAGTACTGTCTTATTGCAATCACCAATCCTCTTCTGCCTCCCCCTGCAGCGCTGCCAGCTTCTCCTCCAGGCCCCCCTGTGTGCTCATTTCCTTTGTAGCACTGCTTGATGCAAGAGATTATATAGATTATAAGCACACATGCACACACACTCAAACAAAACCCAGGGCTTCTTTTCCTGAAGGTTCCTGCAATTTTTTTGAACCTTTCGGCTGTGTCATTCGTTAACAGGTAAAGTGACTGATACTTCCCAATGGAGCACAAGTGGCAACGTCAACAGACTTGTAGTCCACTGACACTTCCTCCAGCCTGTAACTGCGTCGCTTTAACTGACAATTGTGCGGTCGTGCGACGTGGCTCCCAAACAAAATTGGCGTCCTTTTTTCCCTACAAATAGAGCTTTCTTTTGGTGGTATTTGATCATCTCTGCGGTTTTTAGTTTTTGCGCTATAAACAAAAATACGATACGAGGAACAGTCCGAAAAAGCCTGAGCATTGCACCTGCAGTCCACTGGTCCAATGCAAAATAAATAAATACATTTTTAGATTTTTGGGTACATTTATTTATTTTATAAAGGTAGAATTGTCCTTACATGACAGTTTTTGTACCCAGGGTTCAGCTTTAAAATCTGCTACACCAACACATATGATCATTATGAAAAATTTCATTGAAAATCAACTGATTCTTGCAAGAAGATCACTTGCTTTTTAAAGCATTGTTAAGATTTTTTTTACAGTTGTGTAGATATGGTTTGTATTGTCAGGTCTTTATCACACTGGATGAAAAAGCGGCTCCTCTATGACAAATCGAAGACCATTACAGCAGTTTACCTTGTTGACTGTTGAGTGATGATTCAAATATCTGTGAAATGGATTGAGCGCCATCTAGTGTTAAAATATATAAAAGGTATGTACTAATTCTGTATCTTAGAACATAAAAAAATTGTAGTTTCTCATATCGGATCATGGACTTTTTTATGGCTCTATGCTCGGCCCCTTCATTCTCCACATACGTTATGTTCACCACTGTTCGTACATTGGCAATGCTGACTGTAACGACACCCCATGTATGAAAGGGGTTAAAGTCGCTTAGGATATTCTATTCCCGAACACAAGGCAGCTTACCAGACACTCCAACCAGCCGAATAAGACTGCATACGAATAATTATCCCCCCAAATACGAGATGACGCTCTGTATGAGGTTCAAGCAGGAATCACAATCTTTATTGAAAAGACTACAAGTTTTATACACAGTCAGGTGCATCCATATTCTGCTCATATTACTCTGAAAATACACCTGTGACCAGACCTAATTAACATGAGCTAATTAACTAATCCTTTTAAGCAGCCTGGCTGTCTCCTAAACTACAATACACATTATCACAGGACTCCTTCATACAATACAGGGTCAATTAGCACAAGACACAATAAAAAGATCCTTAGAAGTTAGCCAGAACTCATTTACATCATAACAGATAGACAGGTGGCTGGAGTTGAACACATCAGCTTCTTTCAATTAACCTGTTGAGTTCAGAATCAAACAAATCAAGAATAGTCTTTTCTTCTTGGGAGATATTGTGGATAAATATTACTGTCCCATTTTAAGTAGTCCAAGATGTATTTTCTTCTTTTTGTGTGGGTTTCTGGAGGGTGTTCCATATTGCTCCCACCATGCAAATGCATACTGGTAGGTTCAATGGTGCTCATAGGCGTGTGCACAGGGTGTTCCGAGTGTGCCTGTGCACACCCTAATTCCCCCATGCAGCGCAGATTCCCCCTGCTGCCTGGGCCCTTATGTCATGTATGTCATTTACTGGCCAATGCCTTTTCTGAATGAACACAGTGAGTGGTAATGATTACTCACTGTGTTTAGTCTTAACTGAACCATACTAAACTATGGCTAAGTTTACTACTATCCGGGGGCCCTGGGGACCTCTGGGCCCTTTAATAAAAAAATATATATAAAAAACAAAACAAAAAAATAAAGGGGGTTGCCATCCGGGGGCCCTGGGGACCAACGGGCCCCTTACAGGTGTACTGCCTGTACCCCCCTGTTGGCGGCCCTGGTGGGGACCAGGTGTTTTTACTATGTGGGGACATGTGTTTTTACTGTGTGCGGACGTGTGTATGGGGACATGTGTGTTTACTGTGTGTTTTTTACATTGTGTGTGACACTAGGCTGGTGATCAGTGAGTAAAAAGCTGTAAAAAAACATCTTATACTCACTGATCACCAGCTAGGCTGCAGTGATCCCTCACCTCTCCTCACCGACAACTTCTGTGTGAGGAGAGGAGAGCCGATCGCCTAGCAACCGGCTCTGTGTTTACATCACATGGCGGCTTTGATTGGACATGGCCTTCATGTGATCAGGGGGGCCAATCACAGAGCCCTAATGCTGATCTGAGATGCGCTGTGTTCAGGTGACACAAGTGCATCGGGAACGCACGCGCGATCCCCCTCCTTCTGAGGGACGTTCCTGAACGTCCACTCAGAAGGAGAGAGCGCCCGCCCGGCCGTATATGTACAGTGGCCGGGTGGGAAGTGGTTAACTACTTGCCGACCAGTCGCCGCAGTTATACAGCGGCAAGTCGGCTCCCCTGCGCGAGAGCCCGTAGCTATACGTCGGGCTCTCGAAGCGCCCCCCGCTCGTCCCTGACTCCTGTGCGTGTGCCCGGCGGGCGCGATCGCCGTGGGGCACCTGCGATTGCTCGTTACAGAGTGAGGACCGGGAGCTCCTGGTCCTGTCAGGGGAGAAATGTCTGACCGTCTGTTCATACAATGTATGAACAGTGATCAGTAATTTCCCCTAGTGAGGCCACCCCCCCTACAGTTAGAACACAACCAGGGAACATACTTAACCCCTTCCCCGCCCCCTAGTGTTAACCCCTTCCCTGCCAGTGGAATTTTTATAGTAATCCAATGCATTTTTATTGCACTGATCACTATAAAAATGCCAATGGTCCCAAAAATGTGTCAAAAGTGTCCGAAGAGTCTGCCATAATGTCGCAGTACCGAAAAAAAATCACTATTAATAAAAATGTCATAAAACAACCCCCTATTTTGTAAACGCTATAACTTTTGCACAAACCAATCAATAAACGTTTATTGCGATTTTTTTTTAATGAAAAATATGTAGAAGAATACGTATCGGCCTAAACTGAGGAAAAAAAATGTTTTTTTTTATATATTTTTGGGGGATATTTATTATAGCAAAAAGTAAAAAATATTCATTTTTTTTTCAAAATTTTCGCTCTATTTTTGTTTATAGCGCAAAAACTAAAAACCGCAAAGGTGATCAAATACCGCCAAAAGAAAGCTCTATTTGTGGGGAAAAAAGGACGCCAATTTTGTTTGGGAGCCACGTCGCACGACTGCGCAATTGTCAGTTAAAGCGACGCAGTGCCGAATCGCAAAAAGTTCTCTGGTCTTTGACCAGCAATATGGTCCGGGGGTTAAGTGGTTTAAAGAATTCTTTATTTAAAAATAAGGGGTATTTTTAAACATTCTATTATAGGGTACCTTCAATTTTTTTTTACAACAAAAATAAATAAATATATGACTGGCCCACCTCTCTGGGCCCTGCTCTTGTAGCAGCCCCATGGTGGTTTGAACCTATGGCCAACCGCACTGGTAGTCCAGCTTGCTAACCACTACACCATGACACACTGCCCAACCACAGTTCAAAATGTATAACTTGCAGGGCCACCATCAGGAATTAAGCGGGGGGGGGCATGCCACGAATTGGGGGTACCCTGGGGACCTCTGGGCCCCTTACAAAAAAGAGAAATAAAAAAAAAACGTATAATATATATATATTTATAAAAAGGGGGGTAGCCATCCGGGGCCCTGGGGACCTCCCGGCCCTTTAATAAAAAGATAAATATATATATAAAAAATATATAATTTTTTTTATAAGGAATAAAAGGGGGTTTTCCATCCGGGGCCCTGGGGACCTCCGGGCCCCTTAATAAAAAAATATAAAAAAAAGGGTGGGTTGCCATCTGGGCCCTTTAATAAAAAACAAAACAAAAAAATATATATATAATTTTTTTTTTTAAATAAATAAAAAAGGGGGGTTGCCATCCGGGCCCCTTACAGGTGTACTGCCTGTACCCACCTGATGGCGGCCCTGCCCCTCCATGCCCTCCTCCCCCCTGTACACAGGTGACCCCTCCATCCTCTACACAGGTGACCCCTCCATGCCCTCCTCCCCCCTGTACACAGGTGACCCCTCAATACCCTGCTCTACACAGGTGACCCCTCCATGCCCTCCTCCCCCCTGTACACAGGTGACCCCTCCCTCCTCTACACAGGTGACCCCTCCATGCCCTCCTCCCCCCTGTACACAGGTGACCCCGCCACCCCCTCCATGCCTCCTCCCCCCTGTATACAGGTGACTCCTCCATGCCCGCCTTTGTTATTCCTCTATTCTGCCATCATCACACACTGGCAGCATGGGTATCCTCGCGCGGGAACGGCGTCCTTCACTCATTGGCTCCCCGGAAAAGGTTCCTGTTCCTGATTGGCAGATTGCCAGGCATGCTTCTGGCTGATTGGGTGCCAGGCCGGGCAGAGCTGTGCTGTGATTGGTCTGGCTGGATGCCGGGTTCGCGGCGTGTCCGGTGTGCTGCTGAGCTCAGTGTGTCGGGTGCTGCTGAGGGGAGAGAGTGAGTGTGAGACACCGGGGAGACCTCCGAGGGGATTTTTTACTTATCAGGACTTATATGGGGAGGGGGGACACTTACTGCATATTAGAGAAGGTGCAGGGAGGGGGCACTTTGGGGGAGAATAAAGGGGGACTTGTATTGAGAGGGGGATTTGTTTTATGGGGGAGACTGACTAAAGGGGGGCGGGAAATTACATAGGGACTTGTATTGAGGGGATTTTTTTTTGGGGGGGGGACTTTTATTTGAAGGGGGGTTCTGCAGGGGGACTTATATGAGGGGGTGCACTTACTTTATACTAGAGTGGGAAGAGTGGAGGGGGAACTTATATCAGAAGGGGGGGGGGGGTCTGCAGACATTTATTTTATATTGTTATATACAGGGGGGGGGGTGTACACCTGAGGTGATGTTCTACACAGGTGGAGTGTATAGAGAGGGGCGATGCTTTACAAAGTACAGATGGTGATAGTATATCTGGGGGGGGGGGGGGGGGGGGGGGTTGTCAGTCTACACGATATTACCAAAAGTATTGGGACACCTGCCTTTACACACACATGAACTTTAATGGCATCCCAGTCTTATAGGTAGATTCAGTAAGAGTTAGGCCGGCTTATCAATAGATAAGTCGACCTAACTCAGAATCTACGCCGCCGTATGTTTAAGCGTATGCTCAAACAGAGATACGCTTCAACATATCTAAGATAGGACGGCTTGCGCCGTCCTATCTTAGATTGCAATATTTCGGATGGCCGCTAGGTGGCGCTTCCATTGCGGTCGGCGTAGAATATGTAAATGAGGAGATACGCCGATTCACGAACGTACGCCCGGCCACCGCAGTAATTTTACGCCGTTTCCGTAACGCATTACAGGCCTAAAGTTATTCCATCTATTAGGTGGAATAACAATGTTAAAGTATGGCCGCCGTTCCGGCCGTGAGATTCGAATTTTTAACGTCCTTTGCGTAAGTCGTCCGCGAATCGGGATTTACGTTGTTTACGTCCACGTCTAAATCAATAGGCCCGTGCGGCGTACTTAACCGCAATGCACACTGGGAAATGTGGTCGCCCGGCGCATGCGCAGTTAAAAAAAAACGTCAAAAACGTGAGGTCAAGCCTCATTTCCATCAAACACGCCCCCCTCCAAGACATTTGAATCCGCCGCCCTTACGCCCGCCCGCTTTAGGCTACGCCGCCGTGTATTAGCAGGCAAGTATATTGAGAATCATTACTAGCCTAGCTAATTTACGGCGGTGTAGCCTAAACACGCTAAGCTACGCCGCCGTAACTTTGCTCCTATCTACCTATTAGTCTATAGGGTTCAATATTGAGTTGGCCCCGCCCTTTACAGGTATAACAGCTTCAACTCTTCTGGGAAGGCTGTCCACAAGGTTTAGGAGTGTGTCTATGGGAATGTTTGACCATTCTTCCAGAAGAGCATTTGTGAGGTCAGGCATTGATGTTGGATGAGGAGGCCTGGCTCGCAGTCTCCACTCTAATTCATCCCAAAGGTGTTCTATCAGAATGAGGTCAGGACTCTGTGCAGGTCAGTCAAGTTCCTCCGCCCCCAAACCCACTCATCCATGTCTTTATGGACTTTGCTTTGTGCAGTGGTGCGCAGTCATGTTGGAACAAGGAGGGCCGTCCCCCAAACTGTTCCCACAAAGTTGGGAGTGCCTTGTCATTGCATTTGATTGACAGAAGGCGTAGCCAATGGCTGCGCTGCTCTCAATCTATCCAATCAGGACACAAGACACCAGCTATTGATGGTGTGCTTGTTCCCGGCCGGAGAAAGATCAGGGTCAGGTAAGTAAAAAGGGGGGGGGGGGAGGGCTGCTGCACCAACAACACCACTACAAAAGGTTTTTCACCTTAAAGCGGGGTTTCACCCAAAAACATTTTTTTAACATGACATTCAGCCGAGTTGTCAGAATCGGCTTTTTTAATTTCAGTGCCGTACATACCGTATTTTCACCGCCGCTTCCGGGTATGTAATCTGCGGGACTGGGCGTTCCTAATTGATTGACATCCTTCCGACCGGCGCATACAGCGCGTCACGAGTTGCCGAAAGAAGCCGAACGTCGGTGCGCAGGCGCCGTATAGAGCCGAATCGCAGTCCGGCTTTTTTCGGCAACTCGTGATGCGTTGTATGCGCCGGTCGGAAGGATGTCAATCAATTAGGAACGCCCAGTCCCGCAGATTGCATACCCGGAAGCGGCGGGGAAAATACGGTATGTACGGCACTGAGATAAAAAAAAAAAAACAGCCGATTGTCATTCTGACAACTCGGCTGAATGTAATGTTAAAAAAGTTTTTTTTGGGTGAACCCCCGCTTTAATGCATTGAATGCATTACAGTGAAAAACTAAGGGGCCAACCCCAACCCCTGAAAAATAACCCCCCCCCTCCACACCATAATCCCCCCCCCCCCTCCACACCATAATCCCCCCCCCCCCTCCACACCATAATCCCCCCCCCCTCCACACCATAATCCCCCCCCCCTCCATAACCGGCGGCGATCGGGTCCCGCGGTCACGGAGCTTCGGACCGGTTTGCGAGCGCGCTCGCGACCCCACGTGCCATTCTGCCAACGTATATCGGTGTGAAGGGGTCCTTAAGTGGTTAAAGTTCCTTTTATTAGTGAAGCATGCTGGGATCTGTAGTTCCTTGTCAGCCTCAGAAGACTTCCTCTGCTTGGACAATGACTTCTCACACCCCCGGGGGAATATTGTCTGTTTTGTACAGAAGTCCGAGCCACGGACGACCTTAGAAAAGTGGGTGATGGGACGGGTTTCGAGGATCCCATGCCGCGGTTGGGCCGTGCAGCGGCGTTAGAAGTGCTGCAGAATGATTTCCATCATATGACTGTGGTCGGTTCATCAGATGGTCTTGTTGCTCTCAGTGGGACACATCCGCCTGTTTATATCCAATAGCTGCTGAAAAACGCCGACCTTTGCTTCCTGGCCCAACAAGTTTATGTCGCCCTTGAAAAGTTAATATGTAAAACTTTGTTTTTAGCTCAGATTAACCCCTTCAGGACAGGTTGGACGGTACGCCTCAGAGCTGAGTTGGCTTGCAGAGTGTTTCTTCTCCGGATTTGGGCGTTTCACAAAATTCAGCACTGGAAAACCTCTACCAGCTGACACTTTTTTTTTTTTTTCAGGTCATCGTCTCCGGGCAGGACGTCTCTTCGTATAAAGGTTCAAGTAAGTTCCAGAAATGTATGGTTGTTTTTGTGTCTATATTGTAAGATACTTTTGGAGTCAGAAGTTGAAGTATCTGCGGCAGGGTGGGCCAACTCAATATTGAACCCTCCGGACTAATGCTGGCCATACACTATCCGAAAATTCGGTCGTTCAGACAGTTCGTTCGTTTTTCGAACAGTTAATGGGCACAATATCGATAATCGTTGGGACGTTTTTTGAGCCGAAAAAACGAAGGACAAGTTTGGAAATTTTCTGCCGAACGAACGATAAATCAGAAGGTTAATGTGTTTCCCGTCCGAACTTTCTGCACTAGGTATATGTACAAAAACAAACTATTTTTTTTAATTTATTTATGTCCACTGAACAATTTATCGGTCGTTACATGATGGCAATATCGTTTGCGCTCACAACCGAAAATCTAATAGTGTGTATGGGACCTTACAGTATTTCTCTTCTGTTGACCCTTTCACACCTACGCAGACAGTGCGCACTTGTTTTTTGCGCTTCATATTGAGGACAGCCCATTCATTTCAGTAGATTCCCCTATGTGTGAAAATCTCACAAAAGAAGTGCTTGACCCTTTCTTCTTAAATGAACAATATTTTGTTACCATGCATTTTGGCTACATGAAATGGGTAAGAATTAATGGCACTGCCACATGCCTGGAAAAGGGATGCACTTTTTATTTTTATGACCCCCTTCCCGGCCGGGCCATTTTTTGCGAAACGGCACTGCGTCGCTTTAACTGACAATTGCGTGGTCGTGCGACGCTGTACCCAAACAACATTTATTTACTTTTTCCCCCCAAAAAATAGAGCTTCCCTTTGGTGGTATTTGATCACCTCTGCGTTTTACAATTTTTGCGCCATAAACAAAAGACTGACAATTTGGATACTTTCCTAAATGTACATAAAATAACTGAGTACTAAGATTTGTAGGTAAAGTTGATCCAGGGTAAATCCGATTGCCTCTCGGGGGATCAGGAAGGAATTTTTCCCCTGCTGTAGCAAATTGCATCATGCTCTGCTGGGGTTTTTTGCCTTCCTCTGGACCAACTGTGGGTATGAAGTTGGGTGTATGGGATTGTACTGTGTTTTTTATTTTGTTTGTTTATTTTTTGTGGTTGAACTGGATGGGCTTGTGTCTTTTTTCAGCCTGACTAACTATGTAATTTTTTTAAAAAAACACAATATTTTTTACTTTTGCTTTAATAAATATCCCAAATGTAAAAAAATGTAAAATAAATTCTTCCTCAGTTTAGGCCAATATGTATTCTTCTACATATTTTTGGTAAAAAAAAATTGCAGTAAGTGTATTGTGTGGTTTGCGCAATAGTTATATCGTCGCCGTCTACAAAATAGGGAGTAGATTTATAGCCTTTTTATAAAAAAAGAACCGTGACATTGCCGCGGACAGATCTGACACCTTTGACACTTTTTTTTAGACCATTGACATTTATACAGCGATCAGAGCTAAAAAAAATAGCCACTGAATACTGTATAAATGTCACTGGCAGGCAAGGGGTTAACACTTGGGGGCGGTCAAGGGGTTAAATGTGTGTTCTAACTGTGAGGGGATTGGACTGGGGGAGGAGACATATACTTGTTCCTACTTGGTAGGAACACACAATCTGTTTCTCCTCCCCTGACGGGACAGAAATTTGTGTGTTTACACACACAAATCCCCGTTCCTGCTCTCGTGCACGCGATCGCGCCTGCCGGCCACGCGCATCAGGTCCCCCTCTTAAAGGAGCCGCAGTATTTATACGGGCTGCAGAGCCATTCTGACGCCGTGTATTTATATATACAGGAGCCGGTCGGGAAGCGGTTAAACGTCAAAGGAACTTTATGTTGTCCTGAACATCGCCAGCAACACCCAACTGTGCCCTTTACATCTGCATATGTCATCTTTGGCCTCCAGTTATTTGTTCTTTCGTCATCCTAAAGAAAGCAGAACAATTATTTTGTCTTTTCCTGCCAAAAGGATATGCACGCCCCGGAAATGTTCCGGAAATTTAAGATGTGGATAATTAGGCAGAACTTGTGACTTGCATGATCTGTGTACATGTGTTAAATTTGGCTCGGAGAGACATGCAGTCAGCAGATCTGTAGAAGCATTGCATGAGATTTTAAGGGTGCAAACTTTAGACCATCCACCTATGTAGTCTAAAAGGGCTGATACTCCTAAATACATAATGTACATCGGGGTTCCTTCATGCCCAATCTATTGTCATGCATTTAAAGCCCTAGTCAATGCAATTTTGTTTTATTTAGTAACATATAGAGCAGTGGTCTGCAGCCCTTTGCTTGCCTTTATCCGGCCCTTGGAGCACTATTCTGCCTACTGATAAGAGATCCTATTCCTCCCGCTGACACCAAGGATTGGGGCACTGTTTTTCCTAGGGTTGTCCAGATACCGATACCAGTATCGGTATCGGGACCGATACCGAGTATTTGCGCTAGTACTCGTACTCGCGCAAATACTCCCGATACCAAAATAGAATACTTTTTTTTAATTTATTTTTTGTGACATCGAACACAAATTGGATGGCACCATTGGATGGCACTGATAGGTGGCACTGATTGAATGGCACTCATAAATGGATGGCACTGATAGGTGGCACTGGCATTGATTGGGGGGCACTGATGAGATGCACTAATAAGCTGCCTCCCTGCACTGATGCACTAATGGGCACTGATCTGCACTGATAGGTGGCACTGGCTAGCTGCACTTTTGGGCACTGGCACCGATGAGCTGCACTGACAGTGATCACTCCTTCAATGATATGTAGTTTTCCAGTACCGTATGCTAAAAAACAGCCCCACACCATGATGTACCAGTTCTTCATAATTCTAAAGAAAATATCTTTGGTCTGTATTGTGGTTTGAAAACGGTCACATGACATTAAAAAAAAGTATCGGTATTCGGTATCGGCGACTACTTGAAAAAAAGTATCGGTACTTGTACTCGGTCCTAAAAAAGTGGTATCGGGACAACCCTAGTTTTTCCCTCTGACACCAAGGATGGGGGGGACTGTTTTTCCCTCTGACACCAAGGATGGGGGGCACGGTTTTTCCCGCTGACACCAAGGATGGGGGCACGGTTTTTCCCACCGACACCAAGGATGGGGGCACGGTTTTTCCCACCGACACCAAGGATGGGGGGCACGGTTTTTCCCACCGACACCAAGGATGGGGGGGCACGGTTTTTCCCACCGACACCAAGGATGGGGGGCACGGTTTTTCCCACCGACACCAAGGATGGGGGGCACGGTTTTTCCCACCGACACCAAGGATGGGACAATCTTTACTCCCTCTGATGCCTGGAACATTTCCATGCCTGCTGGCCACAGTCCAGCCCCCATAGAGTCTGATGGACAATAAACTGGCCCTTTGTTTAGAAAATTTGGAGACCCCCCCTGGTATAGAGCAATGAAGGATTCGATTATTTTCCATTCAGGGAATGGATTATGTAATTGGAACAGGGTGACTCCAACTTTTCTTGTTCAAATATTTTATTTATGAGTAGAACAGACAAAGTTCACAGACAGTAAACCAAATGGACTCCAACAACAAAAAAGCTCATCCAGGGAGCAATATCATGCATTGCGTAGAGACAAAGAAAGAAAAATACATCACTTAATGGATAAGTTCATCCTTTGCAACACATAAGAGTCCTTTTACACTGGGGCCGCTGTGGGTTAGCGGTAAAGCGCCGATAAAACGAGCAGCGCTTTACCGCTAACCCATGGCGGCCCCAGTGTGAAAGGGCTCTTATATGTTCCAAAGGGTGATGTATATCCTATTCTTTGTCTCTACCCAATGCATGATATTGCTCCCTGCGAGGAGCTGTTTGTTGTTGGCGTCTGTTTGGTTTTAACCACCGCTATCGGCCGAAGAAGGGGTTAAAAGCGCTATTTCTAGTGCTAAAACACCTGAAAACCGCCTCAACGTGAAAGGGGTCTTGCATGTACCACCTGTATTAAGGGTGGAACATGTTTCAGCAGCTGCAGCCTCTCCCCCCTCCCCAGTGACAGGCAATGGGAATCTTCTCCAGGTGCACGCTGTCACTGTTTGAAAAAGGCAAGGTCTCTCAGAGGACTGCGACTTAATGACACGGCTGGAGCCTCGCACGGCCATGTCTTTTGCTTGTAGCTTCAATGAACTACCGCGGCGCTGTTGAGCACTCTGGTGGTTCACTCATTCTTCCTGTCGGTGTGTATGTCTGCCCATAAGAAGTATGAGCAGACCGATACCCTGATGCCGCATACACACCATCACTTTATGTGATGAAAAAAAACGACACTTTCTGTGAAGTAAAAAATGACGTTTTTGAAACTTCAATTTTCAAAGACGAAGTTGCCTACACACCATCGTTTTTCTCACAATGTTCTTGCAAAGTGAGGTTACGTTCCACCACGTTTTACCATTGAAGCTTGCTTCATAAGTAGCTTCTGGGCATGCGTGGATGAAAAAACGTCTTAGAAAACGACGTTTTTTGCTACACACGGTCAATTTCTGTGAAGTAAAAAGTGCACTTTTGAAAAACGACACATAAAATTGAAGCATGCTTCAATTTTTTTTGGTCGTTTTTTACAAGACATAAAACGACGTTTTCCCCCACACACGGTCAATTAAAGTGACGTTTTTAAAAACGTCATTTTTTTTCATCACATAAAGTGATGGTGTGTACGGGGCATGAGAGGTTTGCAGGAGTCCTTTATTGTCCTCTGTGCAAAGCTTACCATTTAGACTAGAGTTATTAACCGGTCCATAGTGAGCCCTAGTCCAGCTACCTGAGTTGCAAAACTGTGGTGTGTGTGTGTGTGTGTGTGTGTGTGTGTGTGTATATATATGTATATATATATATATATATATATATATATATATATATATATAATATATATATATAGTGGATTTATACTTGATAGTGATGTTTTGAAGGGAGAAGATTAAATATTTTACATTTATTTTCAGGCGTGAGACGAGAAGATGGCCGAAACCCCCGTGATTAATGGCGGACACACAGATCTGTGGACCTCTCATAACCAGATGGTACTGGAACCTTTGGAAGTTAATGATCCAGAGGTGAGCTTTGGGAGATTTTTAAATGTCCTGACAAAGCATTTTTTTTACAAAGTTGTATTCTAAAAATGTTACTCAGTTTGGCACTGATATTGGCTTAGGGTTCAACTCCAGGCAAGCAGGTAGAGTTACGTAATCCAGGCAGTGACCTTCACTGCAGAATCCTTGTGGACGGGTCAAAAACACACCGCCTACCAGCTGACTCGACAAGCTAAGTCACTCTACTATGCCCTCCTGTCAGTCTGTTTCCTGTCAGCATACGGAAATCCGGCACATTTGATTGGCTGCTAGCACTGATCCTCTTTTTACCATTCTGAGTGCTGCTGTATGAGGCATTATAAGAGTCTGACATCAAGATAAAGCAAGGGTTTTCAAAGTTGTGTTTAATGATTTGTAGCAAATGCATTTTGTAAGCCCAGAACTATACAAATTGTTTTTTCTCTTTCTTGTCTTTTTTTGTTTTTGAAAGGGGGATAACTCCTCATATCCTATTTGATATCACCTTTATCAAAGAGCCAAAGTGGGGAGAAATCCCAGACATACCGTATTTATCGCGGTATAACGCGCTCCCGCGTATACCGCGCACCCCTAAAGTGACCCTCAATCCTGTGGGAAAAAAAATTTTTTTTTGTACTTACAGTTTTGGTGTCTTGCGCGGCGTCCATCGGCGGCCTCGTCGAGTCCGACGTCCTTCTGCGGCTTCGGGTGTGCTCTTCGGCGGGTCCGGTGTCCTTCTGCGGCTTCGAGTGTCCTCTTCGGCGGGCGAGACTGGCCGACTATACCCGAGTGTACTGCGCTCGGTATATGTCGGCGCAGTATTCAAAACTCGGCGCGGGTATCGGCGTATACCGCGCACCCACAATTTTGCCATGATTTTCAGGGCAAAAAAGTGCGCGGTGTACGCCGATAAATACAGTAAATAAAAATTGGACCAGACTTTGATGGTCGGGGGTTCACTCCGCTATATTTTCTTTTTTTTATTATTTTTTTTTTTTTTTTTTAATTGACAGATTTCTAATTCAATTTAATCACAATTCAGACTACTCTATTCCTCTAGACCCCTGATGCCCAAACTGCGGTCCTTTGATGTGTGGCCCTCAGATCTCAGCAGTGAACTCACCTGAGCCCTTCGATCCCTTGGTGGAGATGCGCTCTTCCTCTCTGCTCGGGGGTTCTCAGCTCTTGATTGGATAGATTAATAGCAGTGCAGCCATTGGCTCCCGCTGCTGTCAATCAAATCCAATGATGCGGGTGCTGGGGCCATGTCCGGCATTCTGTGTCAATAGACGCAAATTCTGGACTCGGGAGCGCGCCCGCAAGGTTTAAAAAATTGTTCTTTACAAGGAACATTGAGCCATGCACGTCATTGCAGTCTGATGTTCTGCAGTCACATATCTGCATGTGCACAGGTGGCCTAGGCAAAAGCATATTTTACCTGCCAGTTTGTTTGATGGGGAACCAATAAATACAGGAGAGAGAATAAAAGATCCATAAGATATAATTTTCCAAGAGGAAATTCGTCTAAAACCCCAGTGCTGCACCACTTTGCATAGACCAGACTGCTCACAGCAGGCCAGGTTTTGGGGTACTCCTGAGCTAAAAGAGAGATGAAAGTACCTGTACTCCATGCACCAGGCAGTTGCCTCCTAAACTGCACAGCCTGCAAGCAAATCGGTAATATTCCTTTATTTGTCTCCGTCTCTGGTTTCCTTCCAAGGTGTACGAAATTATCCGTAAAGAGAAGCACAGACAGCGCTACGGCCTGGAACTGATCGCCTCTGAGAATTTTGCCAGCTGCGCAGTCTTGCAGGCTCTTGGCTCCTGCATGAACAACAAGTATTCGGAGGGTTATCCAGGACAGAGGTGAGAGGGGGCAAATTCAGTGTTTTCATGCTGAGATGACTGGTTGGACGCTGAAATCGTGTAAATTAGGTCTTCTGTTACCCAGTTAGCCTTTTGTTGACCTGGAAAACGGCTCTTAATTGCCCTATGATATTGTAGCATATTAACAGGGTACAGCGGTACAGCAAAAAGGTTAAAGCTTAACTCTGGACATATAAACCTTCATTAAAATATAGAACATAGAAGACCCTTACTGGTGGGACTTTTAAGGTGCTGAAGTCACATAGTATGTCAGACATAAATTGGTAAAAGCAATTTTTTATTGTTGCATCACTAAATTAACCACAGCCCGAGACTTTGTATGTGTGTATATATATAAATTTCTTATACCCTAGAGCATAGGTGGCAAACACAAGGCCCGCGGGCCGAATCCGGCCCTCCAGGCCATTTCATGTGGCCCTTGCACCTCTCCAGCCCTCCTCTGGTCCTACTCTAGACCCTTAATTTCTGCTTTCAAGGAATGCATCCAGCAGCAGCATAAGGAAAGGGGGGTGCATTGTGATGTAAGGGAGAGTGGGGGACTCAACTTCTGATGGTGGGGTGGCTCTTGACATCTAATGTGAAGGGAAGGGGATGCAGTGGACATCTAATCTCACAGATACAACCGGCCCTTTTGAGGGCAATCATGATGCTGATGCGGCCCACGATGAAATTGAGTTTGACACCCCTGCCCTAGAGAATAAAATTGCAGTCGTTGCAATACTTTCTGTCTTACAAGCACACTTTTTTTGGAAAAAATACACTTTTTTGGAATAAAAAAATAAGACAACAGTAAAGTTAACCCAAATGTTTTTTATATTGTTAGGCCCCGTTCACACTGGGGCGGGAGGCGCGGTGGAAATAGCGGCACTATACCGTCAGATTTGCCGCGGGATTCGGTCGCTAGCGGTGCGGTATTAACCCCCGCTAGCGACCGATAAAGGGTTAATACCGCCCTGAATTTTTTTTATTTTTTTTACGCCAAAGCGCCTGAAAAATGCCTGAAAGGGGTCTTAAAAATCTTCATTGACAATGTTTAAAAATTTCTACGGGTTACCAGTTTTGAGTTAGAGGAGGTCTAGGGCTAGAATTATTTCTCTCACTCAATTGCGGCGATGCCTCACGTGTGGAATGAACACTTTTTACAATTAAGCACTGCGTTGCTTTAACTGAAAATTGCGCGGTCGTGCGATGCTGTACCCAAACAAAATTTGCGTCCTTTTTTTTTTTTCCCCCCACAAATGGAGCTTTCATTTGGTGGTATTTGATTTACCGCTATAAACAAAAAAAGAGCAATAATTTTGAAAAAAACACAATATCTTTTACTTTTTGCTCTAATAAATATACCACATTAAAAAAAAAATTGTAAACAATTTCCTCAATTTAGGCCGATATGTATTCTACATATTTTTGTTTAAAAAAAAAATCGCCCGCTGGGCACTCTCATTGCCCCCGGGGGTGAGCCGCGAGTGCACGCACGTGCCTCCGGCGGCGCGTGCGCGCCCCTAATGGCCAAAAGGCAAAGCGAAGTACGGTAAGGTCGCTTCGCCCAGCCGTGCCATTCTGCCGCAGTAAAACTGCGTCGGATGGTCGGCAAGTGGTTAAAAATTACCTTTCCTTTTCAATCTGCAGCTTCTGTAATTTTCTGAAAATGCAATATGGCTACCTGAAGGTGTTCTGTACAAAAGTGTATGTAAAGGACGCCCCCCAGAAACCTAATTTCCTGCTTGTGTGATTGGCTCACTGATTTTCCCAGAAGTCTACACTAAGGCCCCGTACACACGAGAGGATTATCCGCTGGAAACGGTCCTCCGGACCGTTCCCGCGGATAAATCCTCTGGCGGATTTTGATCTGATGGTTGTACTAACCATCAGATCGAAATCCGCGCGGAATCCATCCGCGGTGACGTATCGCGCCGTCGCCGCGATGATGACGTGCGCAACGCTGGAAGGTAAAGACTTCCACGCATTCGTCGAATCATTACGACGCATGCGAGGGAGGTGATCGGACGGATTGATCCGGTGAGTCTGTACAGACCACCGGATCAATCCGCTGGACAGGATTCCAGCGGATAGATTTCTTAGCATGCTAAGAAATTTTTATCCGCTGGAAATCCATCGGCCCGAAAAATATCCGGATAAATATCCGCTGGGCCGTACACACCACAGGATCTATCCGCTGGAACTGAACTGCGGATAAATCCCAGCGGATAGATCCGGTGGTGTGTACGAGGCCTCAGATACAAGTCAGATTTCAGGCACCCCCTGGTGAGATACTCCCAATTGGAAATCACATCTAAAGGGATGCAGGCCCTTCAGCTTTCCTCATTAGTGCCCTGCAGGTGCAGTAGCTGATAGATAATTATGAAGCCACTACCATTAGCTTCACTTTCCCACATTGACACAGACAAACACACAGGGATTTATTCAGAATGACAAAAGGTAAGAATCTGCAACGAAGATTGTTAAAATCTTTGTAATGTACATAGATCACCCAGAGGGGGGTTTTCTAACTGTGTGTAACTGTTTTTAATTGATTCCCAGCAGCAGTAGAAAACCTCAACCTGGCATACCCTGCAGAGAGGGCCATCTCTATTTGTGTAGAAGCTGCATCTCTCCAGTGGTCTGACATGATGCCTTCTGCCAAGTCAGAATTGGAGCCCTTCAGTCAGCAAAGATCACGCTCCCTGCTGAATGAAGAGCTTTAGTTCTGACTCAACAGGACGCCTCTCTGCAAAGCTTGCCCCTGCTTTGCATTCCCCCATAAATTTCACTGGAAGGAAGGAGATAGTGATGTGAATAAGGAGACTATAACTCTAATGCCGCGGACACACGATCAGATTTTCCGTCGGAAAAACCTTGGATAGTTTTTCTGACGGAATTCCGCTCAAGCTTGGCTTCCATACACACGGTCACACAAAAGTTCTCTGAACTTTCGACCGTCAAGAACGCGGTGACGTACAACACTACAACGAGCCGAGAATGGTTCACATGTGTGACAGGGACCTAACTAATAAGAGCTAAACAAAAATGCTGGGATTATAGTTTTGCTAAAAAATGCTGCAAAACTCATTCTACAGCTAACGCTACTGACATTTTTATAACGTCCATTGTGCATGAGGCCTAACTTTACAGGTGTCTTTTGCACCTAATTTTAGCAGGCATTTTCGACAAGTGGGTGGGGCCCAGAAAAAGGGACTTTGAATCAAATCGTATGGCCTGCTTTCACCTTTGCTTAGATGCATGGCTGTGCTAAAGGAACAGTCCTAACACACGGCAATGGGACATTTACAGATTCTTGTCTTGCTCTGGCACTCTTCACCAACATGACAAAACGAGTTCCCTCCATGTTTGTATTCTGCGGTTGTCTCGTATTGATTTTCTTGATTTTATGAAATGTCTCCTTGTGACAACAGGTACTATGGCGGCACAGAGCATGTGGATGAGCTGGAGAGGCTGTGTCAGAAAAGGGCGCTGGAGGTTTATAATCTGGACCCACAGAAATGGGGCGTCAATGTGCAGCCATATTCAGGTAAGAAAACCCTTCTATAGATTCCTAAATATAACCTCGTAAGTATAACCTATATATCGCTCGTCACTCTGCTGCCCCCACCGCCATCCTCGATGAGGGAACCAGGAAGTGAAGCATTGCGGCTTCACTGCCCGGTTCCCTACGGCGCATGCGCGAGTCGCACTGCGCGTTTTTCACTGGTCCCCGCTGTGTTCTGGGAGCCGTGTGTTTCCCAGAACACAACGGGGGGAGGGGGATCTGACGTCCTGCCCGCAGTCTACCTGCAGACTGTGTGGCCGGAAGTGGGTGCAAATATCTGCACCTTCCCCCTGAAAGGTGTCAATTGTGACACCGGAGGGGGGGTTCCGATGAGCGGAAGTTCCACTTTAGGGTAGAGCGCCGCTTTAAGATATATTCTGAAAACTGATTAGATTTGGTTGCAATGGTAAGATTTTGTATAAGTTAACCACTTCAGCCCCGGACTATTTTGCTGGTCAACGACCGGCCCACTATATATATATATATATATATATATATATATATATATATATATATATATATATATATATATATATATATATATATATATATATATATATATATATATATATATATATATATATATATATATATATATATATATATATATTAATTTTTTCCCTCAGTTTAGGCCGATACGTATTCTTCTACATATTTTTCGTAAAAAAAAAATCGCAATAAGTGTTTAATTGGTTTGCGGAAAAATTATAGCGTCTACAAATTAGGGGATAGTTTTATGGCATTTTTATAAAAAATGTTTTACTAGTAATGGCGGCGATCAGCAATTTTTATCGGTACTGCGACCTTATGGCGGACACTTTTGACAAATTTTTGGGACCATTGACATTTTTATAGCGATCAGTGCTATAAAAATGCATTGATTACTGTAAAAATTTCGCTGGCAGGGAAGGGGTTAACACTAGGGGGGAGGAAGGGGTTGATTATGTTCCCTAGGTGTGTTTTAACTGAAGGGGGGTGTGGGACTGACTAGGGGAAAATTACAGATCGCTGTTCATACATTGTATGAACATACGATCAGTTATTTCTCCCCCTGACAAGTTTACACACACAGCTCCCGGTTCTCGATCTGTAACGAGCGATCGCGGGTGCCCGGCGGTGATCACGACCGCCGGGCACGCGTGTCGGCACCAGGGGCGCGCACGTGCCCCTATTGGCTGCAATGCGAAATTATGTATAGCTACGTGATCTCGCGCAGCCGAGCCGACCTGCCGCTGTATAACTGCGGCGGCTGGTCGGCTAGTGGTTAAAGTGCTACACTAATGTTTCTTTGATCTGTCGTTTTTTGTTCTAGGCTCTCCTGGCAACTTTGCTGTCTACACTGCCTTAGTGGAGCCTCATGGGAGGATCATGGGATTGGACCTTCCCGATGGCGGTCATCTCACGCATGGCTTTATGACCGACAAGAAGAAAATCTCTGCAACATCCATCTTTTTTGAGTCTATGCCATACAAGGTGAGTGGCTGGTGCTGTACCCCATGGAAAATAGTCACTGATTTATAACACAGATGTTTCAATGGAGAGTTGGGTGCTTGTGGCCCAGCGGGCAGTCAGAATTGAGCATCATGTGCCATGGAGGATTATGGGAAGTATTTATGAAAGAAAGAGAGATGCGCCCATCTAAGTGCAGTAAGCGTGAAATTTAATAATGAATGACATAAAACGAACGCCAAGTGACTACTCACAAGCATCACAAATAGGAAGGGCATGTAGATAATGGTGGCCGACCCAATGTCACTGGGGTGGTCAGCAGTTCATGGGTCTCAATCCGCTAACACAGGAGCGTGGGAGAGTCAGGACGCCCACTAACACACAGCTCCTTTCTCTATCTGCAATGTAGAGAGCGTCCTGACTCTCCTGTAGTCCAAGAGAGGGGGCGAGCACGACACTTCACACCAGGGAGAAAGCCTTGCATTACTGTGTGGAGTTACAGACAGAAGAACAGGAAGTGAGGATTTCTCAGAAGAAATGAGGACATTTAAAAGCAAAATGGAAGGATGAGGTAAGTGAAGGAGGACTGCACTAAGGTAAAGGAAGCTATTTAGGGAAATAAAATTACCTTTACAACCCCTTTAAGACAAACCATTTACCACCGACAGGGGCGCTTACAATGGTCAACTTTTATTTAGGTAAAATCTTTATCCCGTCTTGTACCATGTGTTCTTAGATTGTCAATAAACACAGATTGAACCAAAAAAAATGTTGGTGCAACTGCTTAAAAAGTGTTAGGCAAAGGCTGGCTTCAATTTGTTTAGTGTATCTAAATCTGCTAATACATCTAACTCTCCCCCCCCCCCCCCCCCACATATTAACAATTCTGTTGTCCAAACATGCCCCCTGTGTTCCAGAGTGGGGGCGCTCTAATACAGGGGGTGTGTAACTGGCTGGATCACCAGGGGGGAAAAAAGCCTAAAAAATAAAACAAATGCAGCCACCACATCTAATGATTGGCAAGCTGCAACATTTTGGGTTTAATAGTTCTTCCCTTCGCCAACATTTACCGTATTTATCGGGGTATTGCGCGCTCCGGCGTATAGCGTGCACCCCTAAAGTGGACCCGCATTCCTGTGGAAAAAATATTTTTTGTACTTACAGTTTTGGTGTCTTGCGCGGCGGCCTCGTCGGGTCCGGCGTCCGTCAGCGGCTTCGGGTGTCCTCTTCGTCGGGTCCTGCGGCGTCCTCCCCGCTAGTTTCCCGCTTTCCCGCGCCAAGTTTGAATACTGCGTCGGCATATACCGAGCGCAGTACACTCGTGTATAGTCGGGTAGGCTCGGCTACTCTCGCGCTCACGTCCTGTACGTCCAGGACGTGAGCGCGAGAGGAGCCGAGACTGCCCGACTATACACGAGTGTACTGCGCTCGGTATATGCCGGCGCAGTATTCAAACTCGGCGCGGGACAGCGGGTAATCGGCGTATATCGCGCACCCACGATTTTGCCCTGACAGGGCAAAAAAGTGCGCGGTATACGCCGATTAAATACGGTATATTCATTTATATTCTAATATGGACAGTGCGCAGGCAAGGTGATTGGCTTCCTGGGAAGCAGAGATGGGGGGGGGAATGGTATCTCTCGAATTTGGAAGCACCAGGTTTTTTAAAGGGACTCCCAAGGTGGATGACGGGGGACACTGGCTATGGACATTACAATGTGGTCCAATGTTCAGGCATGATCAGAAAGCCCTTGGGCACCTGTAGCTGGGAAGGCGTGTTGCAGAGATCGTGATCATCAAAGGGGGGAAATACTAGTGATTGGACGAGGTTTATCAGTCTGGTCGCAGTTTTTTTCCTGAGCCCAGCAGGAAAGGGCCGGATTGAGACGCTGTCCTCCCGTTTGCAGACGTGTTTTTTTTTTGGGGGGTTTTTTCCTGCACCGTGGGAGGAAGCGCTGTTGTCACCCACTTAGTGTCAGACCTCATTTGCAAAAAACAAGACTGATTGGCATTGGTTCTCCCCAGCCATCCCCCACAGAGCTTCTGTATCTTCTTTGGTTCCTGGTTGTGATGCATTGTTCATCGATCATCATTACTTCATTCTTTGTGTGCGGCGCTGTGTTAACAAGATTGTTCTTCATAATAATTGGCTGTTGTTACAGTTAGCTGTTAAACACTACTGTTTTTTTTTTTTTTTTTTTCAAAAGCAATTATTTTCCCTTACTATTGACATCGGTGTCAGTGAGGTTTACAGAGACGTTAATTGGATAAAGACTAAATGCTTTGTGGGGTTTATAACTGTAGTCACGATATGGGGAGTGCAAAAAAATAAAAAAACTTTTTTTATTTCTGTTAACAAAGACGTTTAACCACTTCAGTACCAGGCACTTTCACCCTGCCTTGGCCAGATTTCAGCTTTCAGTGCTGTTACACTTTGACAATTGCGTGGTCATGTAAAACTACCCAAATCCATTTTTTATTTTTTTATGAGACAGAGCTTTCTTTTGGTGGTATTTAATCATCAGGTTTTTTTTTATTCTTTGAGAAAAAACACTTTTTTCTTTGTTTAGAATATTTTGCAATAAGTCATTTTTCTCCTTTACCTCCTCCTCTCCTCTGGTGGGCGCTGGTGAGGCTCCTCTGGTGGGCGTTGGTGAGGCTCCTCTGGTGGGCGTTGGTGAGGCTCCTCTGGTGGGCGCTGGTGAGGCTCCTCTGGTGGGCGCTGGTGAGGCTCCTCTGGTGGGCGCTGGTGAGGCTCCTCTGGTGGACGCTGGTGAGGCTCCTCTGGTGGGCGCTGGTGAGGCTCCTCTGGTGGGCGCTGGTGAGGCTCCTCTGGTGGGCGTTGGTGAGGCTCCTCTGGTGGGCGTTGGTGAGGCTCCTCTGGTGGGCGTTGGTGAGGCTCCTCTGGTGGGCGTTGGTGAGGCTCCTCTGGTGGGCGCTGGTGAGGCTCCTCTGGTGGGCGCTGGTGAGGCTCCTCTGGTGGGCGCTGGTGAGGCTCCTCTGGTGGGGGCTGGTGAGGCTCCTCTGATGGGGGCTGGTGAGGCTCCTCTGGTGAGGCTCCTCTGGTGGGGGCTGGTGAGGCTCCTCTGGTGGGCGCTGATGGGCGACACTGAAACTGATGGGTGCTGACAGGTAGGGCTGATGGGCGACACTGAAACTGATGGGTGCTGACAGGTAGGGCTGATGGGGCTGCACTGATGATCGGTAAATTGCCGGTTACCATCTCTCAGCGCGAGGAAAGAAATGCGAATAACCAGAAGGTTTGTTTACATATGATCAGCTGTGATTGGACACAGCTAATCACATGGTAAAGGGCCGCTGTGATTGGCTCTTTATTGTGATCTGTGATCAACTGTGTCTGAAGGACACAGAGAGCGCCGGATGCCGGGGGGGGGGGGGGGGTGCTATTTCTGGGAGGACATCCATGAGCACCCTCCGAGGACGAGAGAGCCGTGCTGTAGCCATCTTTCGGCTATAGTGCAGGTCTGAGTTCGTAAATAAATCGGACCAATCACAATGTACCAAAACAAAAAGGGTGGATAGTGTGATACCGTTTTTGTATAAAACAAAATTCTTTATCACAAGCCCCATTCCGGGGTACTCGCATGGAACCGGTGCTTCAGTGCACCACTCTATAAATGGCAAAAACTCTGGAATCGTGTGAGATCTCCTCCCTTCAGCCAGACCAGCTGTCTCCAGCACCGTCTGGTCCCCATCCCCAACGCGTGTCGATACAGGGATGTGACTTATCTTCCTCGGGGGGCTCAATCGTTGGGAGCACCTTCTTAAATTGACAGGACTTATCTGTGTACTACATGAGCACATGATGTAGCCAGCTTGTGGGAGACAGAATTATTGTTGGTTGGTAGGGGACCAAATACTTATTTTACTCACTGAACTGCAACTCGGTTTAAAATAACATTTGTATCGTGTTTTTTTATTTTTTATCGATTTTTTTTTTTTTGGTTGATATTCTGTCTCTATCATTTAAAATACACCTATGATAACAGATTTATAGACCCTTCATTTATTTGTAAGGGATCAAATGTTTTCCCCACTGTATGTGGTAAGTTCCAACACTACCCTGAAGTGTCAGAATTTTGTCCATTGAATGGTCAGCATTCAGGGAGGAATCAAAGATTCTGCTTGCAATCACAGCCACCCCCCCCCCCCCCCTTTCCTGTTTTAGGTCCTGGATTCACTGGGAAGTCGGGACACAGATGACAATAGAAACCTAAATAATTTTCTGACATTTTCGCACACTGTTCGGAATGAACAAAGTTTTAGCCATTGTAGTCTTAAGCCTCATACACACGATCGTATTTTCTGTGGACAAAGCGTAGGCCTTTTGTCCGAAGGGCGTTGGCCAGGAACAAACGGCAAAGAATTGTCGCCCAACAAACGCGAAACTGAGTTTTTTCAGCTCTTTAGTGCCACCCTTTGGGCAACATCTGCTAATGTTGTGTTATGGTTTAGCATTGCTTCTGAGCATGCGTGTTTTGGATTCATTTCTATACACTGTTTGTTTTAATAAGCAGGTAGATATCAACAGCAGCACCGTAGACCATGTAGTGGCAGCTCTTATATCTTGTTAATCTATTCTATTTATATCAGGTAAATCCAGACACCGGCTACATCGATTATGACAGGCTGGCGGAAAATGCACGCCTATTTCATCCAAAACTAATCATAGCAGGTAAGTTGTTAGTTTAAATGGAACCTGACATCTATTCTTAACTGTGAAAGGTCAACTCCAACCAAAACTATTAGCTGATGAAGGTTAAAAACCTTTGCCAGCTTTATAAGTGTTACTAAACCCACAACGATGAAATCAGTCTGAATATGAATTAAAGCATGCTTGTTATACTCGCTATGGAACCTAAGGGGTTCATTCTCTACATTGTGCAAAAAGGCTGTTGGATCCTGCCTTCTCTGATCCTCCCCTTCTTCCACTGTTCCCAATCTATCTGCTAGAACAGAGCCTTGAGGCCAAGCTGCACAATGCTCAGTTTGGTGTGTATTGCTAGAGAGGTGTGTTTTGTTTTCTTTTTTTTTCTTTGAAGAGTGCTTGTGATCAGGACAGGGCTAAGCAGCACTGTCCAGACAGAGGGTCAGGGGTCCTGCAGCCTCATAGGACAACCAGGGGAGAATGAAAACTTCTCCTGCAAACTTTAACCAGACACTGATATGTCACAAGACTCCCATGTACATTTGATGGGTAAAAAAAAAAGATATTTAGCAGTTTTATATTTACTAAAATAATTGCATTTCCATATTCTGTGTACTGTGGGGGACCAGATATAGTGAATGCAGAGTCCTGGGTTTAGTAACTCTTTAATTGCTGTCTTTGTTGAAGAAATTTCACCTTTGCTTCCTGTTTTGTCCAATGGAAGTGCCTAAAGGGTAAATTTGCCTTAGAGGGTTTAACCCTTCCCCATTTTACAAAAAAATATTTTTTTATTCCAGTATCTCTTGTAGGGTGGGCTTCCCCCTCACTTAGTAATCTATTTATAAAAATGTACGCTATGCACATGTCCCAGATAACCCCTGTAATCTGTCTTGGGCTCCATGCACACTATCGTATTTTATAAACTCAAAAAACACTAGAAAGAAACACTGGATGGAAAATGCTTTATAATGGCATTTTTGTGCCGGCTTGTAGTAGATTTTAGGAGCAGTAGCATTTTATTGGCGCGTTTACAGTACATGAAGAAAAGGGGGGGGAAGAGCTGTTAGGAGCATTTTAGAAACATTAAAGGGGTTGTAAAGGTTTGTTTTTTTATTTTCTGAATGGGTTCCTTTAAGCTAGTGCATTGTTGGTTCACCTACTTTTTTCCTTCGATTTCCCTTCTAAATGTTATTTTTCTTTGTCTGAATTTCTCACTTCCTGTTCCTCCTCAGTAAGCTTGCCACCATCATCCGAGCCCTTCTGGCTGGGGGGGGGGGGGGTTAGTCAGCGTGCTCGCCCTCTCCCTTGGGACTACATCCCTGCAGGGAGACGCTGTGAATACAGCGTCTCCCCGCAGGGATGTAGTCCCAAGGGAGGGGCGAGCACGCTGACTAACCCCCCCCCAGCCAGAACATAGCGTCTCCCCGCAGGTATGTAGTCCCAAGGGAGGGGGGGCGAGCAGGCTGACTAACCCCCAGCCAGAATGGCTCGGATGATGGGGGCAAGCTTACTGAGGAGGAACAGGAAGTGAGAAATTCAGACAAAGAAAAAAAAACATTTAGAAGGGAAATGGAAGGAAAAGGTAAATGAACCAACAATGCACTAGCTTAAAGGAACCTATTTAGAAAATAAAAAACGTTTACAACCCCTTTTAAGGAGCGTTTAGCATTTTTTTTTTTTCTGCTGGAAAATCGCTCCCAAAAAGTCTACAACATATTTTTTTTTTCTGCTCCTAAACACTAGGTTATAAGCCTGGCCTAAGGCTGCATTCACACCTAGGCATTTTGTCGCCTGAAGCGCAACGCTCAAAGACGCTAGAGTGGAAAAATAACATTATTCTCTATGGAGATGGTTCACATCTTCACGCCCAATGCCTGTAGCTCAAACAAGTTCCGGACCCTTTTTTGTCGCGCGTATCGGGCGGTTTGGGTGTATTTGAGCGTTTTAATTTCCCATAGAAAGTAATGGAAACGCTCGATTCAAGCGACTTGCGCGACAACGAGCGTTTGCTACGGGCGTTTTGTCGCTTTAATCAATAGAACTTTTCACCCAGGCAGAAGATTAAAAAATCTACCAACACAGCAACAAGTGATGAAAAGATGATAATTTTTCCTATTGGCTAAAATAAAAAACGTCGAAGTACAAAAACGTCGGAACAACGCTGTATGCAAACGCGCAAATAAGCATGAATACGCGCGACAAAACGCCGAAAAAAACGACCAACGCTCAGGTGTGAATGCAGCCTTAGAGCGGTAGAAGCATCTAATTACCTCTGTTCATGAGAAAAACCTCTACTGTGTACCTCCTGATTCTTCTTTTTTTTTTTAACATGATTAAGGGCTTGACTTCTCTGACTTTTTTCCCTCAATGCCCCCCATATTTTACTGGGACCAGGAGCTACATTATCAGGTTTCATCTGCAGTGTCATCTGTAGGTGAGGAGTGGCATTGCAGCTTACATGAGCCCTTTATATTTAAAGGGGTTGTAAAGGTTCGTCTTTTATTTTCTAAATTGGTTCCTTTAAGCTAGTGCATTGTTGGTTCACTTACCCTTTCCTTCGATTTCCCTTCTAATTTTTTATTTTTTTTCTTTGTTTGAATTTCTCACTTCCTGTTTCTCCTCAGTAAGCTTTCCACCGTCATCCGAGTGGTGGAAAGTCATTTAGAACAGCTTACTGAACAGGAAGTGAGAAATTCAGACAAAGAAAAAAAAACATTTTGAAGGGAAATCGATAGAAAAGGTAAGTGAACCAACAATGCACAAGCTTAAAGGAACCTATTTAGAAAATAAAAAACTAACCTTTACAACCCCTTTAAAGAGATGGATTCTTGTTTTTAATCCCGTGTGATCTATATACAGAGAGGGGTCACATACTAAAACCCACCCAACACAGAATTAATCGGTTCTATGTGCAATTCAATTTTAAACTGCTCTGTGTAATTCCTTTTTTAGCGCTTATTTTTATGTAATCGCTTTGTTTCACTATCAATGACCTTGTGGTTCTTCTCGCTTTTGCGCTCTCTCTCCAGGTGTCAGCTGCTACTCCCGTAATTTGGACTATGCACGGATGCGGACCATAGCCAATGAAAATAACGCAGTCCTTATGGCTGACATGGCTCATATTAGTGGGTTGGTGGCGGCCGGCGTTGTCCCATCTCCTTTTGAACACTGTGATGTGGTGACCACCACAACGCATAAAACGCTACGTGGCTGCCGAGCCGGCATGATCTTTTATCGGAAAGGTGAGTTGGAGGACAATGTGCTTGTTTTGCCACAGGGGCATTTCACTTCAACTGTTTTTTTTCGAGTAGAGCTAAGCCTAGTCCCTTAAATCTCAATAAAGCTTTAAAGTGTTATTGAAATCTTCCGTGTTTTTAAATCTTAAAATATTCCCTGGTGATCCTGCCATTAATGTCCTTTTTTTTTCAGGCACTTCCTTATATAGAGTGACAGTTGTGCTCCTGTGCTCTGGCACACATTGCTCAAGCATGGCCTTCTGATATTTATCCAATGCTGGAGGGTGTGCATCCCTGCTTTATATAGCACAATATTTTTATATTCTTTTCTTGTGGAAGCACAGAAGGGAGAGAAGCCTGTGACCTGTCATAGTCTTCTCTGCTGGGTTACACAGAGAGAACTCTGGGACACTGAGGGCTGCATTTTATGAATGGGCTGTAACATGCAGACAGTGGGGGGTTGTTTACTAAAGGCAAATCCACTTTGCACTACAAGTGCACTTGAAATTGCACCTAAAGTGCACTTGGAAGTGCAGTCGCTGTAGATCCGAGGGGGGCATGCAAGGAAAATAAAAATAACAGCATTTTAGCTTGCACATGATTTGGATAATAAAATCAGCAGAGTTTCCCCCTCATTTCAGATCTACAGCGACTGCACATCCAAGTGTACTTTCAGTGCAATTTCAAGTGCACTTTGCACTTGTAGTTTTGCACTTGTAGTGCAAAGTGGATTTGTCTTTCGTAAATAACCCCCAGTGATTTCCACGCTTTAACATATATCTTGCATTCTAGTCAGGCTTGTGAGTATCTAACCAGATGGCTTTAGCAGAAAGATAATCTAATTTGAGTGTTGGTGTTTAGTGTCTGTTTATCTAGCTTGCTATACACACATATAATATCTCTTTTATGTTACAGGAGTGCGCAGTGTGGATCCAAAGACTGGAAGAGAGGTTCTTTATAACTATGAGAGTCTGATAAACCAGGCGGTGTTCCCAGGTCTGCAGGGGGGACCACATAATCATGCTATAGCAGGTAAAGCAGGGCCGGGTGCTGAAGTTTATTATGCTATGAGCAGGTTAGAACTAGACTTACTCCATGTTGTGCTACTTCCTTACAGGTGTTGCTGTAACACTGAAGCAAGCTATGAGCCCAGAGTTCAAAATGTACCAGGCACAAGTCATCTCTAACTGCCAGGCGCTGTCTGCTACGATGGAGGAACTGGGCTACCACGTTGTCACTGGTAAGGCATATGGCTGAAGTCTGTTGTCTTATCAGAATATAGCTGTGGTCTGTTATCTTCTCAGGATAAGGCTGCAGTGTGTTGTCTTCTCAGGATAGAGATCACCGATCCCTCCATAAAGAGTACCTGTTGCTGCCTATTACTATCACAAGGGATGTTTACATTCCTTGTGACAGCAGTAAAAGTGTAAAAATAAAATGTAATTTACAGAATATCGGCACATCATATCTGCTATCAGCCTGAGAGGTGGCAGAAATATCAGTATCGTATCTGCACCAAAAAAAAAAAAACAGCCATTATATCCCAGCATTCTGCCCATGTCTGAAATTCAGTGAATGAAATGGGCAGGCCAGGGACAGAAAGGTTGGGGAGTAAAAGGGCTGGATAACGCTAGAAATTCTCCAGCCAGGAAATGAGGTGGGCTCTATCTGACTTGCTGCAGCTTCTAATGCACATTGTGAGAAGCTTGCAGTGTGCAGTGAAATCAGAGTAAGCAATACAGTACAGGAGAGGAGTCTGCACAGCTGCAAGACCGAAGGTAAGACTGAAATTTAGCTTTTACAGCTATACTCTTCCTAAAGGAGACGTTCACTTTTTTTGCAGGTAATTTTTTTTTTTTTTGAGACCTGTAAAGCATTGCACCCACAATCGGATCGTGGGTGTAATGTCATGGCCCTGCACACTGCCTGTGTGGCTGTGTGCACATACCTCCTGATGCAGGCAGTGGTACTCTGACTGCAAGCTCAAAGAACTACTAAGAGTGATCAGCAGCGCCCTGATAGTTCATTGTGAACTACAAGGTGTTGGTACTTGTAATTTTCCCATTTACAGGACGCAGGAGGAGCTGCAAACAGCCGGGGTATTTTTTTTATTTTTTTTTATTGTGACAGCAAGCGGGGGGTGGGGGAGAAGATCCCCACTTGCTGTCAAAACAAGTGATTGAGGGGAGCGTGGAGGCCAATGCATTTGTAACATGTTGCGTGTTCTACCCTGAATATGGGTGTAACATGTTACAAAAGGAGTATTTCTCCTTTTAAATGGGCCACTTTGTGTCAAACATTGGATTTATGGTTATCTTGTTCTTTACTTGTCTGTAAAGCCCACCTGCATTACGCTTCTAAAGAACTACAACTCCACCGCTCTCCCATCGGATGTGGGGGGGGGGGAGTCTCCTAATTACGGATTCCTCCCGGCCATTTGGTGATGGGAGTCACATGCTCACCTCTATTTCCTATATATAGGTTAAACAGTCCAGTTTGCACACTAGCCATGATTAAGCACTAGCTTAGTGCGAAACGCATCGGCTGTTCCCCTGTTCCTTTGCTGTGACCTTGTGAAGTGATGCATTTGCTGTTCGTTTGAATAAAAAGACAACCTTTTTGGTTATTGGAGTGCGGCTATCCATTTCCTCTCTTCGTATCTCATACAACTCCACCGCTGCTTGAAGTGGAGTTCCGACCTAAAAAAAAAAAAATATTGAAAGTCAGCAGCTACAAATACTGCAGCTGCTGACTTTTAATATATGGACACTTACCTGTCCAGGGCGCCCGCAATGTCGACAGCCGAAGCCGATCTATCCGTCGGCTCTCGGGTGCTGCCGCCGACATCTTTGGTAAGGGAATCACTTCCTGGTTCCCTACTGCGCATACGCGAGTTGTGCTGCGCATCCTCACTGTTCCCGGCTGTCTTCTGTGTGTCTCCCAGAAGACAGCGTGGGACAGAGTAGGCACCGGACGTGTCGTAGGTCACCGCAGTGATCTATGCCCAGAAGTGGGAGCAAATACCACACAGGTATCTGCTCCCTCCTCCCTCTGAAAGTTGCCAAATGTGACGCTGGAGGGGGGGGGACCGGATTCCAAAAAGCGGAAGTTTCATTTTTTGGGTGGAACTTGGCTTTAAGTTCTTTTCCTATACAACATATTTGAATTACATTCGCTAAAGAATCATTTTTTGGTTGATGACATGAGTTAAGCTGGGTACACACATGCAATTTTTTTTCATTCAACTAGTGTCTGCAGGATCCAAGGTGCAATGCCTTACTGGCGGCAGAGTAAAAAAAAATAATGCACGTTTTTTTTACCTGCGCATTTACAATTTTTTTTGTAGAAGGTGGACATCGCCTTTAATGCATTAGGGTAAAACAAAACTTCTGTCTTTAGAACCGCTCTACAGAGCGAGGTGATGAATACGATTTGCTACCTGTATGTTAGTGAAATTGGTGGTCAGTACTGGGAATGGGATAGATGGATGGTGGATATGTTCTCTCATTAGTCTTTCCTATCACTTTACAGGTGGTTCTGATAATCATCTTATTCTGGTCGACCTGCGCAATAAGAACACGGATGGAGGGAGAGCAGAAAAGGTCCTTGAAGCTTGTGCAATAGCGTGCAACAAGAACACCTGTCCTGGTAGGTGTGTGCTGTCTGCCGTCTATCAAAGCATCTTTATTAGACCTCAATAAAACTTTTCTGATGCTCTTCTGTTACAGGTGACAAGAGCGCCCTTCGCCCCAGTGGTTTGCGCCTTGGGACCCCCGCCCTGACCTCTCGGGGGTTTAGGGAAGGAGACTTCAAGAAAGTCGCACAGTTTATTCATCAGGGTGAGCTGTAGGCCTTGCAGAAATTATCACATTCCAATAAGAATGGCCTTTTTATAGGGCAGAATTCATATGCTGTAAATTGTGGAAGTGTGGTAAGCAAAATCTCTATCAAAAGTACTAGTTTAAAAGTCAGTTTCCTTAGCCAATCAGCTTGTACTCTGTTTGCAATAAAGCAAACGTTTTTTTATTTAAACCCTGAAAGGCAATATAATGTGCTAGTATGCATCACATGCTAGCACATTATTTGAAAGTTACCTTTAAACGAAGCCCTCCATTGGCGCACTGTCACTTACATCCTCGCCCCATCTTCCTTCCGGGTTTGTGGACTCCGGCTGTATGATGACGTCACTCCCGTGCATGCGTAAGAGAGAGCCACCATGTACGGCATAGGACTCTGGGTATGCCGTTCCTTCAGAGTGCATGCACCGGTGATGTCATCGGCTGCACGTACAGTAAATGGCTCCTAAACTGTGCACATTTAGGAGGTATTTACAGTACCTATAGGTAAGCTTTATTATAGGCTTAAAGTGGTTATAAACCCACTTTTCAAAATAAAATAAAAATTATGAGCTAGTATGCATAGCTCATTATGTAATACTCGCCTCAGATCGAAGCCCCCGCAGCTGTCCTCATGCACTGCTCCACCGGCCGACATCGCTCTCTCATTTTACTTCTGGGTATCGCAGCTCCGGCGATGTGATTGGCCGGAGCCGCGATGACGTCACTCCCACGCATGCGTGAAGGAGCCGCCAGTCACGACATGACCACCTGTAAAAACGTCACGATCGCAGCTTCTAAAGTGCGCCTGCGCCATTGTCTACATCGGCGCCCTTCATTATTGTAAATATATCCTAAACCGTGGAGGTTTAGGAGATATTTCAAGCACCTACAGGTAATCCTTAATCTAGGCTTACCTGGTAGGTAAAAGTGGTTGTACAGGGTGTACAACCACTTTAACTATAGGTAAAAATCATGCATAGGAGTGACAGGCAGATCAGTGCTCTGTATTGTGACTGCCATCTAGAGTATAGATGTAATTATTACATGAAAATCTGCATTATTTGAATAACCTATAATCCGCATTTGCATAGTCAGAAAAAACCTACCTCGAAAATGGCTTATTGTTTCCTGTTTAAAGTAAACTTTTCTCTTTTGAGAAATATATGTTCTTATCGTCGTGTTTGTTCTGTGTTAGTGATACAAAGTATTGAATCCAGAGGGTCCTAAACTTTTAGAATCTATTGCCATCTTTGATCTTATGTCCTAGGCATCTTGATCACACTGGAGATCCAGAATGACATGAGCCCCAAAGCAACCCTTAAAGAGTTCAAAGACCAACTGGACGGAGATGGTAAACATCGGGAGAAGATCAATGCTCTGAAGGAGGAGGTGGAGCAGTTTGCAAGCTCTTTCCCTATCCCTGGCCTGCCTGACCTGTGAATACCCAGGACATCCTTCCTGTAATGTCTTAGCACTGCTGAAATTTAAAATGTTGAAAGATAAGTCTGTAATATACTGTAGATTGTTTTCTTTGTACGGTTAATTAAACTCGCTGCTGAGCTGGCTGTGAAACTGACATACACTGGTTGTAGCTGCAATAACTGCACTAAATGTGTTGTCTGTCGTTGTTGTTATAATAGATGTGGGAAACCAGTGGGGTTTACGTCCTTATTTCAATGGTTGTACCGTTCCATACACCCAAGTGAAGGATCATCTTCACCTGAACGGGATGCAGAGATGTCTGTCTAGGAAAACTTCAGATGAGTGGTGCATGGGTCTGGTTGGATCTCCAAGCGCATTCTGGAGCATACATCCATGCATGACCGATTCATGGATCACATTGCATTCTCTATATCCTATAAAACATGGATTGAGAAATCTTAGTTTTTATTTCCTTTAGCCTGCAGGCTGAACAAAAATAACTTGGTGTAAGGCCAGCATTTGTTTATCACACCCACAAGATAAAGATCTCACAAGGGGGTGCATTTACATGCATTGCCTTAAGGCAGTCCTATATAGCACCTGCACTTTTTCATTGCAGTGCACTGCAACGCACTGATGATTTATGCATGTGTTTGTATTGGGGTATCATTGAAAATGAATGGTGACACATAGTACTGTAAATTTAGCAAAAACACACAATACTTTATTGAATATACAACATGTGAATACACCCTGAGCACCTTTACAGGCTGCCTTTCCCAATCTCTGTCCTCTTCCTTTCTGCTGCTCCCCTGAAATGTCCCCTTGTTAAAAATAAATGAGCAGACAAGCTTTTTATTGTAGCAAAGACATGCAATGTGTCTTCTGCAATAAAATAATCCTACCTACCAGCTCAGTGTTGCTTAAATAAAAAATATGTATTTGTAATTTTAACCACTTGCCTTCTGGGCACTTTTACGCCCTTCCTGCCCAGGCCAATTTTCAACTTTCAGCACTGTCACAATTCGATAATTGCGGGGTCATGCCACACTGTACCCGTAAAGACATTTTTATCATTGTTTTTTCACACAAATGGTGCTTTCTTTTGGTGGTATTTATTCACCACTGGGTTTTTTTTCTTTAGTTTTTTGGCTAAACAAACTAAAAAATACCAAAAATTTTGAAAAAGAAACGCGTTTGTTATAAAAATGTTAGGGCTGTTACTGATCTAAATTGTTCTGTTCGATTAATCTTTTTTTTTTTTTTATCGATTAATCGACTAATTTCGATTAATTATAACGCACATACGGATCCAACTACTTTTAGCTGATCTCCTTGCAGGCTGATTCCCAGTGCAGCTGCCAACCACTGGAAAATGGATAGCAGGATACAAAAAACACACAAAGGCAGCGCTCGATGGGAATAGCATTAAAACTTTTATAGTCTTCAAGTAGGTAACCAAATAAATATTGCACTGGAGATAAAATCGATGCAGCTACATAAACTGTAAAAATGGTGCGAGTAATACCAAACGGTAGCAAAAGCAGTCATAAAAACATGTAACCAAGTATGATACTGGTATAAAAATGTGTACAACGATACCACTGCTGAATCCAGATGAGGAGAGGTTAACATCAGTCCGTCGGCATGTAGATGTCCCGTGAAGGGAACGTTCACAACTCCCAGTGGATGGTTGTAGAATCCCAGGTTGATAGAGGGAAGTGTAACCGTTCTTGCGTGTGGCCGATGGTAAGGTCCCGCTGGCATGCAGATATGAAGGCACAGCAAAGGAGCCCTTCAGATGGACACGGCAAGCCCCGCTGGTGTCCGTGACGTTGCTGGATCTCAGACGGAACTCCCTGAAGGTCCAGAAGCCAGCGGAGAGGTGAGTACCAATCAAAAGAATTTTAATCGATCAAAAAAAATTAAAGATTAATCGATTAATTAAAAGTTAATTTGCACAGCCCTAAAAATTTGGCAAACATAATTTTCTCCTTCATTGATGTGCGCTGATGAGGCTGCACTGATTGACAGCACTGGTGGGTACTGTTGGGACTGCACTGATTATCAGCGCCGATGTCACTTTAACAATAGCTGGTTGTCGGCTCTCTTCTTTGAAAAAAAAAAAAAAGATAACCAGCTTGCGTTTACATTTGTGATCAGCTGTCATTGGACACAGCTGATGACGTGGGTAGCCATATTTCTGCTATAGTGCGTGCAGGAAGTGGTTAACATACAGACAGGAATAGGGTGGCATTGGTACATGTTGATGTAGCTTCAAATGTTAGCTACTTTTAGATAGCCACAATGAATGAGTAGGGGGTTCAGCATGGGTAGCGGGTGAGGAAAGATATTCTTAAAAAAGAGAGGTGGGAACATACAGTGTAGTACTCCTATGATACGCTTTATTGAAAAATGTACACAAATAAACTATTGGTAAACATGTTGAGGTGGGGGGAGTAAAAAGTAAAGGAATGTGGTTGCATATGTGTGCACACCCTCTTATAACTGGGGATGTAGCTGTATTCAGAATTAAGTGATCACATTCAAACTCATGTCAAATAGGAGTCAGTACACACCTGCCATCATTTAAAGTGCCTCTGATTAACCGCAAATACAGTTCAGCTGTTCTAGTAGGTCTAGCCTGACATTTTATTAGTCGCAATCCCACAGCAAAAGCATTAGATATACCATGGCACATAGTGAAGACTGTATTCATAAAGTGGAGAAAATATGGCACAAAAGTGACATCACCAAGAACTGGACGTCCCTCTAAAATTGATGAAAATATAGGAAGAAAAATGGTCAGGGAGGCTGCCAAGAGACCTACAGCAACATTAAAGGAGCTGCAGGAATATCTGGCAAGTACTGTCTGTGTGGTATGCGTGACAATAATCTCCCGTATTCATATGTCTGGGCTATGAGGTAGAGTGGCAAGACGGAAGCTCTTTCATACGAAGAAAAACATCCAAGCCCGGCTAAATTCTGCAAAAACACATCTGAAGTCTCCCAAAGCAAAGTGTGACAATGTGTTATGATCAGATGAAAGGCAATATTTAAGTTTATTTTGCAAAGCAAATATACAAAAATCAAATACTTTCAACAGGGTACATTCTGCTTGGTACTGCGACGCAGCGCATAAATACACTACATAACAATACAGTTCCAAGCATACAGTTAAATTACATTAATCCATCCTGCGGTATGATGCCTGATGTGTTGTGCAGAGTTATGAAACCCCGAAACATCACATCATGCATGACGCCACATTACCCTGAAAACTACTTAAAAAAAACGTGTTAAGAAATGTCAATGTCAGTATAAACAGGTGGGGGAGGGGGGAAGGGGAAATCTTCAGACGTCCTCTTCCTCAAAGTCCATCAAGGTATAGTCTCTCAGCAGACTAAAGATCAGTCTGCGACAGTCCTCGATGGACATACTCAGCCGCTGGTGGACGAGGCGCTTTCTGGCGTACCATAAAGCGTCCTTAAAGCAACACGGCACCCGCCAGGCACTGTCAATGTCCTCCTGTGAATGGGTTCCACAGAAGATCCCGTTTAACACACCAAAGTGTGTAATAGCAGTCTGTGGTACAAAGTCTTTAAGAAATATACAAGAACAAGTCTCCTGCGCTCTGATATTTTAGAAGGAAATGCTATGCAGTGGTGCAGTTCGATTAAAAGTAATCATCTAGAGTCTTGCAGCCCTCCTCAGAATCGTTGGTATTCATAAAACTATAAAAGAGAAGAAAAAGAGCGGAGGGCGCACCGACCTCGTGTGATACTGATAAAAAATATTTATTTAAATGATAAAATCAATGGTTATACTCACACATTAGGAGTTAAAAACAGGCTTTAAAAATAAATACAGCAGGTATCCAGCGTCGTCAGTGGAACATGAGTGATCATTTGGACCAATCAGTAGAAGTAAAAGCTGACGCGTTTCGGGGGCGTACCCCTTTCCTCAGAGCTGACGTGGTCTGCAGTGCTCCCTTGCCGTGGTGATTGTGGGACTAAATATACATACACACTCATAAATGCACATAGCCACACGCCCACAAGTGGGCAGGTAAACCTAAGATGATAGGTCCTAATGTGTGAGTATAACCATTGATTTTATCATTTAAATAAATATTTTTTATCAGTATCACACGAGGTCGGTGCGCCCTCCGCTCTTTTTCTTCTCTTTTACAAAGTCTTTAAGTTCAGGTTCCAAGGCCCTCAACAGGCCCCGTGCAAAGGGGCACTCCCGGAAAACATGATAAGATGTTTCCTCCTGGATGATACAAAATGGGCAGTGCCTGTATCTGCACAGGTTTCTGGCATGCAAGAATGTCCTGAGTGGCAATCCCCCTTGGATTGCCATCCATGCCAGATCTTTGTGCCTGTTGGTGAGTCTCTTTGAAGAAACATTCCTCCAGACCACTTTGCAAGTGGCTGAAGGGAGGCCTGGAATAGTCTCAAAGATGTCCGATGCTCTAATCAACTTGTAGATAGTTTTTGGCTTCCACAAGTCGGGCTTAACTCCATGCAGCCCCAGCTCCTTGATGAACTTGAAAGTATCCAAGTAATACCATGGAGTGTCCCAGTTGTAGGGGACTAAACTGTCCCATCCAAGAGACTTCCAAAGAGGCAGGAGGAAAAAACGGGACATGTTACCGCCAGAGTCCACAGTTCTGTCAACCAAAGTCCTGCGGATGCAGTTACAGGCAAAGAACACCCTCAGTAATGTGGCGATGTCAGGCACGCCCTTACCGCCCTTGAGAGGTTCCTTGAACATAACAGTCCGCTTTACTCTGTCCATTTTGGAGCCCCAGATGAAGTGAAACACCGCCCTGGTGATGGCCTTGCAGGTGTTGTCCCGGGGGGGCCAGGCCTGGGCGAGGTACTGCAACACAGGGAGAATCTCGCTGCGGAGTACCAGTGTTTTCCCTTCGATGGTAAGTACTCTGTTGCTCCAAAGTCCAAACTTCTGTCTCATCTTAGCCAGTCTTTCCTCCCAGGACTTCAGGGCTGCGCCCTCCGCTCCAAACCAGACTCCAAGAATTTTGATGAAATCCGCTTTGAGGCTGAACGGTATGGGTGCAGAAGAAGGCAGGAACCACTTTCCGAAGATCATGACTTCCGACTTCCCGCAGTTGACCTTTGCCCCCGAAGCTTGGCCGAAGTCCTCGCACGTCTGGACGAGTGTGTCGATGGAGCGCTGGTCGGCACAGAACACCGTCACGTCATCCATGTAGAGCGAGCACTTGACCTCCCGTCTTTCCGGTCCTGGTGCGGTAATCCCTCTGATCTCTGGGTTCCGTCTGATGCTTTGGGCGAATAGCTCTATACAGCAAACAAAAAGCAGAGGTGAGAGAGGGCAGCCTTGTCTGACCCCCAGTGGGCGGTAACTCCATGTCCCGTTTTTTCCTCCTTCCTCTTTGGAAGTCTCTTGGATGGGACAAATGGGACAGTTCCATCCCCTACAACTGGGATGCTCCATGGTATTACTTGGACACTTTCAAGTTCATCAAGGAGCTGGGACTGCATAGAGTTAAGCCCGACTTGTGGAAGCAAAAAACTATCTACAAGTTGATCAGAGCATCGGACATCTTGGAGTCAATTCCAGGCCTCCCTTCAGCCACTTGCAAAGTGGTTTGGAGGAATGTTTCTTCAAAGAGACTCATCAACAGGCACAAAGATCAGGCATGGATGGCAATCCAAGGGGGATTGCTACTCAGGACATTCTTGCATGCCAGACACCTGGGCAGATACACGCACTGCCCCTTTTGCATCATCCAGGAGGAAACATCTTATCATGTTTTCTGGGAGTGCCCCTTTGCACAGGGCCTGTTGACGGCCTTGGAACCTGAACTTAAAGACTTTGTACCACAGACTGCTATTACACACTTTGGTGTGTTAAACGGACTCTTCTGTGGAACTCATTCACAGGAGGACATTGACAGTGCCTGGCGGGTGCTGTGTTGCTTTAAAGACGCTTTATGGTACGCCAGGAACCGCCGCGTACACCACCGGCAGAGGATGTCCATTGAGGACTGTCGCAGACTGACCCTCAGTCTGCTGAGAGACTATACCTTGTTGGACTTTAAGGAGGAAGAGGACGTCTGAAGATTTCCCCTTCCCCCTGACATTGACATTTCTTGACACGCTTTTTTGAACTACTGTTTTCAGGGTAATGCGGCGTCATGCACGATGTGATGTTTCGGGGTTAAACAACTCTGCGCAACACATCAGGCATCATACCGCAGAATGGGTTGAATGAATGTAATTTAATTGAATGCTTGCAACTGTATTGATATGTAGTGTATTTATGCGCTGCGTCGCAGTACAGAGAATGTACCCTGTCAAAAGTATTTGATTTTTGTATATTTGCTTTGCAAAATAAACTTAAATATTGCCTTTTACTAAAGATTTCCGTGGAGAGGAACAACTATGAGTTTTCGACAATTTTTTGAGGCCTGGTCACTGACCAGGCTAATTATACTGGTGAAAAATAGAAAAGGAATAATTTAATAGAAAGAAGGAAACATGAATGTAGATTGGTCTACAATGTTATAAAAAAGTATATCTAAATAGCGATAATAAATTTTAAATTCTGTAAAACGATTTTTGTGCTCATTTTAATGGTTTCCTCACCATTTCCTTCTTTCTCTAAATGTAATCCTTTTCTATTTTTCACCAGTATAATTAGCCTGGTCAGTGACCAGGACTCAAAAAATTGTCGAAAACTCATAATTGTTCCTCTCCACGGAAATCTTTAGTAAAAGGCGAAAGATTTTTGCGTTCTGAAGAGAAACCAGAGTATACCTGATAAAGGGGGTGAGAGAACTCCCCACCGAGAGACCTGTCCTGGTCACCTGATGGAGAGCCCACCCCCTCATTATATTTTATATCATTTATAATCTTCCATATCACTTCCATCATATACACCAAGCTAGAGAATATGAAGAGAGACAAGAATATCAACTATCATGTTCATCAGACCCATAAATCTCTATAGAAGATGAGAGATCTGTATGCAAATCACCAGGAACACAGAGAGAGGGATCATGGGAATGGGCGGGGCCTCCTCTCCACCACGCCTCCCCCAGTATATGAGTATACGAGTCCTGATTACTGACACGGAGGAGGAAAGTCCAGACCAGAGATTTAGAAGCTCGGTAGCAATGTTTCCATCTGAAATAAAGTTTAAAAAAACTCAGAACTTTTGCCAATAGGTGTCATTTTCCTGCGTTTGAAACGTATGTTTTTTAACCACTGCAGCTCCGGACGGTGCGTTTTTTGCAATGAGCAGGCTGTTTTGTTTTTTTGCGTTACTTTTACTGACAATTGCGCAGTTGTGGAACACAGTACGCAAATTAAATTGATTTTTTTTTTCCAATAAGCATATATTGATCAGATGAAAGGCTCAATTGAAAAGCCTGTGGCGTGCATAACACAACCCAAAAACTTCACCCGGTGCAGGAAAAAATGTGCACACACATAAAGAGTGAAACACAAAAAAACTGTGACGGGTGTATCGTCAAGTGGCCCTCCGAAGAGGGCCCAGCTCTGATCCCCCAGGGCGTTAGGCTCCTGGCAGGGAATTTTTTGGGTTCCGCATCTACTGGCACTTTAAGGCTGGCTCCACCCAGGAGTGATGACAGGAGTCAAGGGGCATAGTAGCCATCTTAGAGAGACCACATGTAAAGGAGCTGATAAGATGAACTGTCCTGAGATGCATGTTGCAGTGTACAGATGACCTGAAATAAACATCCATTGTTCCAGACCAGAGTCTTGTGTCTCTCACAACACAGAGGATATAACAAAACCAAGGTTGAACTTTTTGCCTATAATTTCAAAAGCTATGTTTGGCACAAAAACAACACTGCACATCACCAAAAGAACACCATACCCACAGTGAAGCATGGTGGTGGCAGCATTGTACTTTGGGGCTGTTTTTCTTCAGCTGGAACAGGGACCTTAGTCAAGGTAGAAGGAATTATGAATGGTTCCAAATACCCGTCAATATTGGCAACAAAAAACTTCAGGCATATGAAGAGGAACGTCATCTTTCAGCATGACAACGACCCAAAGCATACATCCAAATCAAGGAATGGCTTCACTAGAAGATTAAAGTTTTGGAATGGCCCAGCCAGGGCCGGACTGGGAAAAAAAAACAGCCCTGGAAATTATTTCATACCAGCCCCATAGCATTATACCAGCCCAACATCATAACATCATGCGCTTTGCCGGCAGTATAGCTGCGATGCCTATTTATTTCAATGGGCAGGAGCGGCTCTTTCAGGGCGCTATCTTTAGTGTTATAGCACCTGCAAAGCGTCTCAATGTGAAAGGGGTCGAACTCTAATATAAAGGTGGGCACGGGTGACCAGAGACCACACTTATATCAGAGTCCACTGCATTTCCCTTTACATCAGAGTGCCCCCTTGCACTGTAAGGTTGAATCCTGCAGACTATGATGTAAAGGGAAACTCTGGGAATGTGGGGAGGACTCTGGTGACCAGAGACCACCTAACGCAGAAAGTGAACACTAAGGTAAGGGGGTTTACTGATATAAGGGGGGAACCTTTAGATCAGTGCCCCCTTACAATATTGTATTGACACCCCCCCCCTCCTCAGACTGGCCAGGTCATAGGCTGCAGAGGGGGGGACAGGAGGTCAGAGGCTGTGGGGAGGGGACAGGTCATAGGCTGCAGAGGGGGCACAGGAGCTCAGAGGATGCAGGGGGGCAGGAGGTCAGAGGCTGTGGGGAGGGGACAGGTCATAGGCTGCAGAGGGGGGGACAGGAGGTCAGAGGCTGCAGGGGGGGCAGGAGGTCAGATCCTGTGAAGGGGGGAACAGGAGGTCAGAGGCTGCAGAGGGGGAACAGGAGTTCAGAGGCTGTGGGGAGGGGACAGGTCATAGGCTGCAGAGGGGGGGACAAGAGGTCAGAGGCTGCAGAGGGGGGGGGCAGGAGGTCAGAGGCTGTGGGGAGGGGACATGTCATAGGCTGCAGAGGGGGGGACATAAGGTCAGAGGCTGCAGAGGGGGGGGCAGGAGGTCAGAGGCTGTGGGGAGGGGACATGTCATAGGCTGCAGAGGGGGGGACAGGAGGTCAGAGGCTGCAGGAGGTCAGATGCTGTGGAGGGGGAAAAGGAGGTCAGAGGCTGCAGGGGGACAGGAGGTCAGATGCTGTGGGGAGGGGACAGGTCATAGGCTGCAGAGAGGGGGGACAGGAGGTCAGAGGCTGCAGAGGGGGGGCAGAAGGTCAGAGGCTGCAGGGGGGGCAGGAGGTCAGATGCTGTGGAGGGGGAACAGGAGGTCAGAGGCTGCAGAGGGGGGACAGGAGGTCAGAGGCTCTCCTGTAGTCCAAGGGAGGGAGCAAACACGACACTCCACACCAGGGAGAAAGCCTTGCATTACTGTGTGGAGTTACAGACAGAAGAACAGGAAGTGAGGATTTCTCAGAAGAAATAAGAACATTTAAAAGCAAAATGGAAGGATGAGGTAAGTGAAGGAGGACTTCACTAAGGTAAAGGAAGATATTTAGGGAAAAAAAATTGTACCTTTACAACCCCTTTAACACTCCCCCTCCCCCAGACTGACAATGGTGCTGTCTGCTGTGCCGCCTGTGCTTATTCCTCCAGGCTTCTGTCTCGCTGATACAGGAGGTGTGTTACTGGCCAGATCACCAGGTGAAAACAGAGGGGGGAAAAAAGCCAAAGAAAGAAAACTAATGCAGCCACCACATCTAATGACTGGTAAGCTGCAGTATGATACGTTTTGGGTTTAATACCGCTTTAAAGGACTGGTAGAGCGACTTTGTCAGCAGGGCAGTAAGTGAAAACGCTAACAATTAAAGCAAGAAGGACAGACTATGAGAACAATATTTAATTGTGATCAGCGGAGCCGGGTGACCTGCCAAACCAGTATGTACCGGTATAGCCCTGTCCTCCCGATAGTTCATTGCTATACTCGTCTTCACACGCTAGATAAAAAACGAGAATTAAATGCTTTAATAAACCGAACAATCTGGGTGGGGGCGTTTGAAACTTTATTACACTTGAAATCAGTATTGCGTGAAAAACAGATAAATTAGTAATTATGTTTCCTTCATAATGAATGCATTCTGCTTCAGTGCAAATTAAAGGCCTTTACCACTGGAGCTTAGACTTCACCAACTACATCCAATACAATGCTGATGCAGCACTGGCCCTGCATTATGATTTATGGGGGGGGGGGGGGGGCATGTTACATCTTTGGCCTGTAGAAAGTCAGTGTTTGCATACCAATATTAGGGGTGCTCATATTCACTGGTCTCACAATTCGATTACAATTATCTTGTCCACGATTCGATTCCGCGATGCATCACGAGGGATGATGGGATCGGAGGCAGAAGAAAGGGATGGTGGGATCAGAGGAGGGGGATGGTGGGATCAGAGGCAGAGGAGAGGGATGGTGGGATCAGAGGCAGAGGCATTGTGGGATCATCATGAGAGGGATGGTGTGATCATCATCAGAGGGATATTGGGATCATCATCAGAGGCATGGTGGGATCAGAGGAAGAGGAGAGGGATGGTGGGATCAGAGGCAGAGGGATGGTGGGATCCAAGGCAGAGGGATAGTGGGATCATCATCAGAGGGATATTGGGAACATCATCAGAGGGATATTGGGAACATCATCAGAGGGATATTGGGATCATCATCAGAGGGATGGGGGGGGGGGATCATCAATAGAGGCATGGTGGGATCAGAGGCAGAGGAGAGGGATGGTGGGATCAGACTGGCATGGTGGGATGAGGCAGAGGGGTGATGGTAGTGGAGGGATAGGATCAGGGACACTGGCACTCACCTGCTATTAGTGTCAGTCGATTCCCCCTCCTCCATGCTGCTCAGTGTGTCTTCCCCCTTCCGGTGCCTCCAGTGATTCCTCTGCTCATGTTGGGTCTCCTTCAGCTCCTCCCCCTGCACTGTATTCTCCAGTATATACTCCGGGAACAAAGGGTGTGGGTCTATTCATGCGGCCGTGCTGTGTCACTCATGAATTCAAAAGAGAGAACATAGAGAGGCCTCCAATACTGTAGTACAGGGGTGGCAAACTCAAATTCATCGGGGGGCGCATCAGCAGTATGGTTACCCTCAAAGGGCCGGGTGCGCTACAAATACACAAATACAAATACAGTGCATGGGTCAGGATTGCGCTACGTATTTAGTGCAGGGGTCAGGATTGCGCCTAAAAATTCCTCACATCTGTACTCTCTCCTACCTTCCTACCTGGCCCAGCTCTGGTACCTCCCTGTATAGGTGGCTTCCTCCCTTTGTATTGGGCTATAGTTCCTTTTTTGGGGGGACAGGAGGGACTTTGGATATAAGTGGGGGGACAGGAGGAGCATTGGGGGACAGGAGAGACATTGCGGATAAGTGGGGTGGCAGGAGGAACATTGGGGGACAGGAGGGACATGAGGAACATTGGGGATAATTGGGGGGACAGGAGGGACATTGGATATAAGTGGGGGGACAGGAGGAGCATTGGGGGGACAGGAGGGACATTGCAGATAAGTGGGGTGGCAGGAGGAACATTGGGGGGACAGAAGGGACATTGGGGGGACAGAAGGGACATTGGGGGGACAGGAGGAACATTGGGGATAATTAGGGGGAACATTGAGAATAAGTGGGGGCAGGAGGAACATTGGGGGAGTTGGTGATGCTCTGTGTATGTGTGTAGTAGTGTACACTGTGTGACTGTACTGTGCATCTGTGTCACTGTCACGTACCACAGTTCACTTGGTCAGAATGGAAGATCCCTGGAGATGTAATTTCACCACATATGCTGCGCTGTGGGGTAGAGCAGGCGCCGCTGCACCAGTCACAGACTGGCTGCCACATCAAGGGGAAATCCTGTCCGGCGTGGAGGAGGAGAAGATGATGGCCCCTGCCACCGCACATGACACCCGTTCGTCCAATCATCGGGCAGCCGCTGCCAATCCCTGAGCCGCAACATGGCGGCTGGAGCGTAGCGAGTGACACGGTCCATAGGAAGGAGTGATACTGGCACTGGATGCTTGCGCCCGGTGCCACGGCCCCCCCACACTACGCCAGTGGGCGGAGACAAGAGCAGCATTGTAAGCCGACATGGGTGGAGACAGAGCAGAGGCGGCAGTGGAGGCGGAGACAGGGCGGAGGCCAGAGTGGTAGCCTAAGCCGAGATGGGTGGAGACACGGCGTGGAGGTGGGGGCGGAGACGGAGGCAGAGTCAGAGCGGCACAGTAAGGGGAAGATGCCTGTGCTCAAACTGACAGGCCGCGCATGCACTAATTTGCCGCGCCGCTCGCGGGACTAAGGGACTGGGATCCCAACCTGCCAAAATGAGTAGGCTACTGTGTGGGCCACATTACAAGGTCCAGCGGGCCGGATTCGGCCCGCGGGCCTTGTGTTTGCCACCCCTGCTGTAGTATTTCTCAAATACGGGCCCAATTTATTAATAAAATAACACATTAAAATACAATCAAACAGCTCGTAGAAATAAAAGAAGGAATAAAGTTCGGGCTTCATGATACGTCACTTCCAGGCCTTGTCTACCACCGCTCCGCCCTATGTGTTACATCACAGGTTTTGGGTTTTACAAAAACAGCTCTTAGAAACACATGAAGGAATACCGCTCGGGGGTTCCTAATACGTCACTTCCGGTTCTCTACCACCGCTCCGCCCTACGTGTTACGTCACGGGTCTTGGGTTTTATGTGAGACACAATTCGGGCGAGAGTACTGTGAGCACTGAGGTGGCAAAGTACAGTTTATGGTTTTACACTGGTGTTGGGATCATCAGTCATGTAAGTTTGAAGCTAATGTCAGCACACTAGATTTCTGTTCTTTATAAACGAAAGTTATTATGAAGTTTTGAAAATACACCGACTGTTTATATAAGGACATCGATGTGGGCTCATTATTCAACATACTGGCGCATTGTGATTCACTTTAAGCATTTGCTTATTATTTATTTAGCAATTTTCTTTTGAGCGGTTGCACAGGATTATTTATTTGTACCATTTGAATGCTATTTACTTATTATAGATTATGATTGTAGTAGGGCGGCAGCACAGCACCATTTATTATGTTTATTGCTATTTTCATTGTGGGAACACAATCGCTGTTAGCAGCAGCTTTGATTTATTTGTCCCAGTATCCACATTTTCTTTGTAAGGTTTTGTTACTGGTAGTGCAGGAATTACATGTATTCTATTGTTGTTGCAATATGCTGCAGGTCTAAATGAAAAAAAAAACAAAAAACACAAATACACTTTTTTCCCCCTTATCAACGTGGGTGCACGTGTTGTTTTATATTTTTTCTCCAAAAAAGGTGGACTGTGCCTTTAACAATGTCAATGCAATAATATCTCAGTAATACCTTGGATTACGCGCATAATTCGTTCTAGAAGAATGCTTGTAATCCAAAGCACTCGCATATCAAAGCGAGTTTCCCCATAGGAATCAATGAAAACTCAGATAATTGATAACTGATAACTGCTTGTCTATGCAGTAACGCATGCGGCCAGAGATGGGGGGGTGCCAGAGACACTTGGAAAACACTCAGAGAAGCTTGGAGACCACTCTGAGACACTCAGCTCCGAGTGTCTCCGAGCACCTCTGGCCAAATCCAGTACTACACACCCCAGAGGCTTGAATTCTCGCTAGCAAACAGAGTCAGGATTAAAAAAAAAAAAAAAAAACAGCTCATATTGCGAAGCGCTCGGAAACCGTGTTACTCGCAATCCAAGGTCTTACTGTACTAAAATAATTGCATTACATGTTCTGTGTACTGTGGGAGATCAGATATAGTGAATGCAGACTCCTGGGTTTAGTAACACTCTAACTCTATTTTCATTGTGACAACACAATCAGTGTCAGCAGAAGCTGTGATGTATTTGTCACAGTTTCCATATTTTCTTTGTACAGTGGAACCTCGGATTACGAGTATAATCCGTTCCAGGAGAATGCTCGTAATCCAAAGCACTCGCATATCAAAGCGAGTTTGCCCATAGAAGTCAATGGTAACAAAAAATTTTTTTTCCGCATTGACTTCTATGGCATGCAATTCCGCATGTGGCCAGAGGTGGGAGGGGCACTGGAGAGCCTCGGAAATACTCAGGGACAGCTTGGTTGAACTCGGAAACTGAGTTTCTCTTATCCTCCATGGACGGACACAGCTCTTTAAACAAGTGGGTTATGTTCCCTGTTTACAGGGGAGGACTAGGCAGAAACATGTTAGATAATTAAATACATGTTACATTATCAGAGTTGAACAGCCCTACCCAGGGGGCGGTCCCTCCAGACATAACCCTCCTCACTGTAGCATGCAGCCTCAGTTTCGTTCTGCCTAGCGAGGAGAAGGACGTATGGCTCCCTTTGGGCCAAGTGCCCTGAGGAGAAATTTTATTTTATTTTACTGATGTATTTCCCACCCCTCGTTTTTGACACTGCTTGGGGACGTCCCACTTGTCAAGATTTAAGGAGCTGTGTCCATCCATGGACGATAAGAGAAAATAGAATTTTTTTGTACTCACCGTAAAATCCTTTTCTCTGGAGTCCATGGATGGATACAGCTCCCACCCCTCCTTTTTAGGTTTGTACTGCTTGTTACGATCTGAGGCTGCATGCTGCAGTGAGGAGGGTTATGTCTGGAGGGACCGCCCCCTGGGCGGGGCTGTTCAACTCTGTTAATGTTACATGTATTTAATTGTCTAACATGTTTCTGCCTAGTCCTCTCCTGTAAACAGGGAACATAACCCACTTAGATTTAAGGAGCTGTGTCCGTCCATGGACTCAGAGAAAAGGATTTTACGGTGAGTACAAAAAAAATCCTATTATTTCCAAGTGTTTCAGAGTATTTCCGAACGGCTCCGGCGCTCCCACACTTCTGGCTAAATGCGGTACTGCAAACCGAGAGGCTTGAATCCTGCTCGTTATGCGAGACAACACTCGCAAACCGAGTCAGGATTTAAATAAAAAAAAAAAAAAATTATATTGCGAAAAACGCTCGTTAACCGCGTTACTTGCAATCCAAGGTTTCACTGTATAGTTTGTTACTAGTAATGCAGGAATTACATTTATTTTATTGCTGTTTCAATGTCTTGTAGACCTAAATGCAAAAAAAAAAAAAGAAGAACTCATTGTTGTGACGAAACGGCGTAGGGAGGAGCGGCATGCTGACGTCACCACGAGTTGTACCACGCTGTCTATCCGGAAGGCAGAGCGGATAGCAGAGCCGGCCGGCTACAGCAGAGATTTACACGCACTTTTTATCTGCATTCATGTGAGTGTATCTACTTTTATTAATAAACCTTTTAGACGATATCACGCTATGTTAGTGTTTTCCTTCTGGGTCATGCATATGGAGGAATGACGATCTGACAATATAAGGATATGGAGACACAGACAGAGTGACAGGATTCCAGGAGTTCTTGGGCTGGCTTGTTGATTTAATGCGTTGTTGATCTCGTTAGAGGTCCAATCATTTCGGTAAGCAGATAGAACATAAGTGGTGGAGGCTACTCTCATCAGTCTTACTGATTCACACGATTTCCTCTGGACCTGCTCAACACCCATTCGGACAGTCTTTTGTTATCTCTGTCACATCCTTATTTGAACTTTTGGGACTTATCTATCCATACAAACTTTTTATTATTTAAAGCGGAGGTTCACCCATAGCTTACACATTTTCCCCTTAGCTTCATGCTCGTTTTGTCTAGGGGAATCGGCTATTTGTTTTAAAATATGATCCGTACTTACCCGTTTACGAGATGCATCTTCTCCGCCGCTTCCGGGTATGGGCTGCGGGAATGGGTGTTCCTTCTTGATTGACAGTCTTCCGAGAGGCTTCCGACGGTCGCATCCATCGCGTCACGATTTTCCGAAAGAAGCCGAACGTCGGTGCGCAGGCGCAGTATAGAGCCGCACCGACGTTCGGCTTCTTTCGGCTACGAGTGACGCGATGGATGCGACCGTCGGAAGCCTCTCGGAAGACTGTCAATCAAAATAGGAATGGCCAATCCCGCAGCCCATACCCGGAAGCGGCGGAGAAGATGCATCTCGTAAACGGTAAGTACGGATCATATTTTAAAACAACTAGACGATTCCCCTAGACAAAACGAGCATTCATCTAAGGGGGGAAATAGTGTTATGTGCGGGTGAACCTCCGCTTTAATGCGTTGTTGATCTCGTTAGAGGTCCAATCATTTCGGTAAGCAGATAGAACATAAGTGGTGGAGGCTACTCTCATCAGTCTTACTAATTCACACGATTTCCTCTGGACCTGCTCAACATCCATTCGGACAGTCTTTTGTTATCTCTGTCACATCCTCTTTTGGGACTTATCTATCCATACAAACTTTTTATTATTTAACACTTGTGTATAAGTTATAGATTTGCACTGGTGTCCTTTGTGCACTATATACAGCATATTGTTCATCTATGTTGATTTATATTCACATTAATATATATGCAGCGCAGCTTCCCCTTTTTTCTTTTTACATTTTTTTTCCTAATCAATGTGGGTGCATTTATTATTATTATTATAATTTTTTTCCCCCAAAAGGTGGACTGTGCCTTTAACAATGGGAAAGCAATAATATCTCGGTACCAGGAAGCTCCCACACCTGTTGTTTTCACAGTCAGTTACATTCAGTACTTCTGTAATCTAAAAGCAGGAAAGCAAGTCACACCAACAATCTCTTCAGTATAGTGTATTCTCAGATCCGGTATGTTATACAAATTTGAAAAAAACACAACATAAAGTGACAGAAGAGTAAAGCAATAATATATTTCACAAGTTTCTCATGCCCAAGTGGACACGGGACACAAAACAATATAAAAAAAGGAAATTAAAAAACAAAAAACAGGAAATATGGCTCCCGCTGCATTTCCATGGTTAACATCTTGGAAGATTGGCAACATTTCTCTGTAGCAAAAAAAAAAGTAATACTATATATATGCATAAAGTCACAAGACAAACACATGATTTTCACATGTCGCTAAAATTAGTGCAAATAATTACAGGGGGGGTCAGAAAACAAAGCAGCAATCCAATGTGGCTGAGATGTGGATTACACAGGAATTCAATAAAAAAACAAAACAAAACAAAAAAAAAAAACGATCATATAACACATAGAGAAGAGATATAATGTGGCAAATGAACCAAGAAAAGCACAAGCAGCCCTCAACACTATAAAATAATACTAGACATGCAGGACCCGGCAAAGACACAGCCGCAAGTGTATTGTGGGAAATAAATCATAAAGACTTGTACAGGGTGGACGAGAAGACCTTGATTTCTGGACAAGCAGCCAAGTTGTTTCTAAAAACTGATAAATGTCATCCCATAAGAATTGTTTCTAAGGTACGGTCATGTAAAAAAAGTAAGTACACCCAATGCAAATTTAAATTGAACGTATTTGATCAGGGAAACAGATCTGGATTTAAAATTGTGCCTACAGATAATAGACGATCGATCTACCTGAACAACTGACACATAGAATTGACACCGTGGCCCGGATTCACGTAGAATCGCGTATCTTTGTGCGGGCGTAACGTATCCTATTTACGTTACGCCTCCGCAAGGCAAGTGCCGTATTCTCAAACGAAAGTTGCGGCGGCGTATCGTAAATAGGCCGACGTAAGCCAGCCTAATTCAAATGTGGTAGATGTGGGCGTGAGTTATGTTAATTGTATGTGACCCCACGTAAATGACTGGTGGGCAGTCATTTTGGAAAAGGAAGGGGCCGTCCCCAAACTGTTCACACAAAGTTGGGAGCATCAAAATGTCTAGGTATGCTGACGCCTTCAGATTTTCCTTCACTGGAACTAAGGGGCCAAACCCAACCGCTGAAAAACAACCCCACACCATAATCCCCCCTCCACCAAATGATTTGGACCAGTGCACAAAGCAAGGTTCATAAAAACATGGATGAGCGAGTTTGGGGTGGAGGAACTTGACTGGCCTGCACAGAGTCCTGATCTCAACCCTATAGAACACCCTTGGGATGAATTAGAGCGGAGACTGTGAGCCAGGCCTTCTAGTCCAACATCAGTGCCTGACCTCACAAATGCACTTCTGGAAGAATGGTCAAACATTCACATAGACACACTCCTAAACCTTGTGGACGGCCTTCCCAGAAGAGTTCAAGATGCTATCACTTCAAAGGCTGGGCCCTACGGAACCCTATGGACTAAGACTGGGATTTCATTAAAGTTCATGTGCGTGTAAAGGCAGGAGTCCCAATACTTTTGACAATATAGTGTATTTTTGTAGAATTAACGATTTCTTATTCACTTATATCACCTTCATCTGAAGGCAGAATGAAGAACTAATATTTGTCAAATAATTTGAAAAAGTCAACAATTTCCATGCAGTGTACTTCATTTCTTCCCATGACTATACATGTGACTGCTCTCTCCCTATTTATTTGGCAGTCAGATGACAATCACTCTTGGAACTGTAGGCAGATTTGACAAGTTTACTATGACAAAGGTTGTCAGGGGGTCACTTGCTCGTGTTTCCATAAGCAATCTTTCTGCATTTTGGCAGCGAAACCTTTTAGGGCCAGTTCACACCACATGGAGTCCAGTGCGTTTGTTTTCTGCATCAAAAACGCATTAAAGGAGGTTATATGGTCTTTAAAGCGAGGTTTCACCAATTTTTTTTTTTTTTTTAAAGTCATGACACTTAGAGCCCTTTCACACTGGAAACGCCTATAGCGGAGCATTAAAATAGCGGTAAAACACCGCTATTTTACCGCGTTTTCAATTCATTTCAATGGAGAGGGGCGTATTTGGAGCGTTTTTTTCAGCGCTCAAAAGCTGCACCAAAGATGCTGCTTGCAGGACTTTTCTCAACGCTCCTCCAGCGCAACGCCTCAGTGTGAAAGGGTCCATTGAGATGCATGGGGAGCGTTTTATTAGCGCTATTTTTACCGCGAAAATGCGGCAAAAACACACCAGTGTAAAAGGGCTCTTAGCTGTCCAGGGCGCCCGCGATGTCGGCACCCGAAGCTGACCTGTCCCTCAGCCCTCAGATGCAGCCGCCGCCATCTTCAGTAAGGGAATCAGGAAGTGAAGCCTTGCGCCTTCACTTCCTGGTTCCCTACTGCGCATGTGCGAGTCGCACTGCGCGATCCAAATGGTCCCTGCTGTGTTCTGGGACCTATGTGTCTCCCAGAATACAGCAGGGAGACAGGAAGTGGCGTAGATACCCGCAGATAATGCGACTATCTATGCCCGGAAGTGGGTGCAAATACCTGTATTAGACAGGTATCTGCTCCCCCCTGAAAGGTGCCAAATGTGACAATGGAGGGGGGGGAGGAATCCGGACAGTTCAATTTTTGGGTGGAACTCAGCTTTAATGGCATAGTTCCCACCAGTGCTTAGAGTTTCAGTGCGTTGCAGAAAACAAAATTCGAACGTGCTGCATTTTTCCTGCACTTGACTATACTGGAACGCTGTAAAAAGCATCAAAAACACACTGGAACACACCTAAACAGACCAAAAACACACCTAAACAGACCAAAAACACTCTGGAACACACATGTCCTTATTTAAGTTTAAGAAAAAAGAGGGAGAAAAATGCATCAAAAACGCACATTATAGAAAGGCATCTGGAACGCACCTGGCCTACGTTTCTATGGTGTGAACTGGCCCTTAGGGTCATTGATATCTATTACAGAAAGGGTTATTTTTACGAGAGGGTTTATTTTTTGGTAATACGACTTCAAGGAAAATATCCTAAGAGTAAAGGATTCTGATTTTATAAATCAGCCACAGACTTAGAAGACAGATTGTGAGACTTCGGCCAAGTAGAAGAAGAAAACAGGAAATCTGCTTCTTATCCCGTTCCAAATATTTAAAAAAATAAAAATTCCTATAAGCCGTTATTGTCATATACCACAGTAGTCGGTACTTGGTGAAGTGGAGGTCAGAGTAGAGGCCATACAAAGGGGAGGACGCTGTACCGGGGTACACACTGGGGGCTGTTACATACACAAGACTTGACCTTCATCGATTTCCAAGCACAGTTTGCCATAGGCAGAGGAGATATCGGATTCTATGGAGCCATCATTGGCCACAATATTAGTAGATGTTGGCCTGAAGTACCGAAACCTACAACAATGTCCTCCCCGATATGGCCAAGACACACATACAATGCAATCTGTACAAAGATTTTGCAATACGTTTAAAAATTTCTGCAAGCAATAAACAGTGATGCCCGTGTGTTATGGCGAATTCATTTACATCACGAGTGAACAACAGATACTCGAACTGTCTAAAATTATTTGCCCATGTTTGCTCAGCCTAATGGCCGTACACGCGATCTGAATATCGTACGACGGATCGTACAACTTTTTTAGCTTAATAGTCGCAAGTAGAAATTGAGAAGGTTACTAAAGTCACGAAAATTCTCGTACGATGTAATGTATTTGTATTGTATTTTCGGACGACAACTATACTGACCAAATGAAAATCGTGCGATCTGGTATAGTACGAGGAAATTTTTTGCGCTTGTCCGATCGAATAATATCAGAAGAACTGTCGTGATCGGCTCTCGAAAGTTGTGTGCACACGAACCGAAAATCGTGCGATTCTTCCCTCGGACGACCGTTTTCGTATCATGTGTATGGGCCATTAGGCCTGTTTCATCTTGTATAAAGCCTGGTACACACGATCAGGTTTTCCACGGACAAAGCGTAGGACTTTTGTACGAAGGGCGTTGGCCGTGAACTTGTCTTGCATACAACCGGCAAATAATTGTCGACCAACAAACACAGAACTACGTGGTTTTTCAGCTCTTTAGCGCCACTCTTTGGGCAACTTCTGCTAATGTTGTGTTATGGTGAGCATTTCTTCCGAGCATGCATGTTTGTACTTTGGAGTTTTGTCTAAAGAACTTCTGTACACACGATCGGATAATCCGACAACACAAATTTGTTGTCGGAAAATTTTAAAGCATGGTCTCCAACATTTGTTGGCGGAAAATCCGACAAGTGTCCGATGGCGCATACAAACGGTCGGATTTTCCGACAACAGCCTGTCATCACACAATTCCCGTTGGATAATCCGATCGTGTGTACGGGCCCCTTTAGAGTAGTGTGAACAGCAAGCTTTAACAAAGCATTTGCAGAGCTTTCAGTAAGTTTTGTTGAAGCTTTTGAAGGCCACGGGTTGAGCATGCGTGGCACAGTAATGCACGTCAATAAAATCGATTTGTGTGATGTGGTGCCTTGTCATGATGGGGTGCTGACGGAAAAGAAAACAAGTGTAATCTCTGACGCAAGATAATAAGCGGGAGGGGGCCTGTAATGCAAAAAAATGGCGGCCCTGCTCTCCAGTATCTACCATGAAAAGTTAGCTTTGGGTAGCCTGCCCTCTACAAAACAAAGTTATTTTATGAAAAACTCCCTTTTTTAGTCAAGTCACAGTTTTAGAATGTTTGGCACATACAACGGCTCCAATGAAGAGCTGTAAGTCACATATCTTTTTAAGCCATTCGTTTTTATGCAATAAACAAAGATCCTTTATGTATATAGACATCAGGGCCATACAACCTGCCACCCAAGACATCTACCCTGTTTTACCATCAATCAATGGATGCAGGAGAATCAACATTACCTCTCTTGTGATTGGAGGCTGTTAAAGTGGAAGTAAACCCTCCTATCGTTTTCAGCCAAGGAAGCTGCCATCTTGGCCTCTGTTTAATCTTCAACTGCACATGTGATCAGCTAGGACACCAGCCATTGGACGGTTTGACAGTTTTGGTTGAGAACACAACCAATGTGACAGTTAGCATTCCCGGTGTTGTGACAAGAAATGACCCCCGTTGAATAATGCCTGCCCTGTACTGCGCTGACGCAGTACGGAGGACAAAGGAGCTGCCGAAAGTCTCTGAACGTGAACATCTGTACACGGTACCTGCGCAATTAAGACTACATTGTGCCGCACGCTCCCGCGGGAGCGTGCGGCACAATGTAGTCTTAATTGCGCAGGCGCCGTGTACAACTGATCAACAGCTGTTCACGTTCGGAGACTTTCAGCGGCTTCTTTTTCGTCCGTACTGCGCCTGCGCAGTACAGGGCGGGCATTATTCGACGGGGGTAATTACTCGTCACAACACCGGCATGCCGGGAATGTAACTTTTTTTGAAAATGTTACATCGATGGGTTTACTTACTTTTTAACTACGCACAATGCAACTTAGCACTGGGACATGACCATGAGCTTACAGATGTGGTCCCGCAATGGACCTGGTCTACATGTAGCAACCTCTGTTTCCTCATAGCTAAACAGAGATGCTGCAGTTCCCACCAACAGATGTAAAAGCAGAATGGGAGAATCTGCCTGCAAGCTGCATAAGTTCAACAACTACGCACATGCAATCGGGACAAAATATGGCAAGTAACTGAACATGGCTTGTTAGGTTTTCACAAACTGGAGTCTCAGTAGACCTCGCATGGCTTCTGCTGTGAAGCGGGTGCGGATGTTGATGCTGGTTTTACAGTAAGGCCTTCTAAACACAGCTGTGGTAATCCTCTGGTGTATTTGGCTGTATCCACAACACAAGAAACAGAGACTAGCTTCCAGTCATTGCTTTAGATCAGGGATATGCAATTAGTGGACCTCCAGCTGTTGCAGAACTACAAGTCCCATGAGGCATAGCAAGACTGACAGCCACAAGCATGATACCCAGAGGCAAAGGCATGATGGGACTTGTAGTTTTGCAACAGCTGAAGGTCCGCTAATTGCATATCCCTGCTTTAGATCATCAAAGGCTTGTTTAGGAAAAATTGAGCTTATCGCAACCAGACCCTTATCCTTTTCTGCTACACTAACTTTCCATCAATGTCGGACTTGTATTGCCCCGTACACACGATCAGATGTTCCCGACAGCAAAAGTCCGATGTGAGCTTTTGAATGAAAATTTCCGACCGTGTGTATGCTCGGTCGGAATTTCCGCCAACAAAAGATTGAGAGCTGGTTCTCAATCTTTCCGATGGAAAACATTCATACAAGGCATTCCTACAAATCCGATCGTCTGTAGCAATTCCGGCGCGTGCTCGTAAAGGATTCAACGCATGCTCGGAAGCATTGAACTTAATTTTCTCGGCTCGTCGTAGTGTTGTACGTCACGGTCACCGCGTTCTTGATGGACGAAAGTTCAGAGAACTTTTTTGTGACCGTGTGTATGCAAGCAAAGCTTGATCGGAATTCCGTCGGTAAAACCATCCAAGATTTTTCAGACGGAAAATCCGATCGTGTGTACACGGCATTAGAAGAGGTGACTACATCTATTCCACGTCGCTTTGCCAGCAGGAACTTGGCACAGGGATGGCAACGGCTCTACTTTTCTATTTTAAGCTCAAGGGAAACATGGCTTGTGCAAATTGGTTAGCACGTATTCCCTCCTCCCCAATCCAACTACTAGCTAGGCCCGACCCTACATAACTCCCAAGATCAGACGAAATTGGGATCTGGCTTAGCTTCCAAGATCAGACGAAATTGGGACCTTGCTTAGCTTCCAAGATCAGATGAAATTGGGACCTGGCTTAGCTTCCAAGATCAGATGAAATTGGGACCTTGCTTAGCTTCCAAGATCAGATGAAATTGGGACCTGGCTCAGCTTCCAAGATCAGACGAAATTGGGACCTTGCTTAGCTTCCAAGATCAGACGAAATTGGGACCTGGCTTAGCTTCCAAAATCAGACGAAATTGGGACCTTGCTTAGCTTCCAAGATCAGACGAAATTGGGACCTTGCTTAGCTTCCAAGATCAGACGAAATTGGGACCTTGCTTAGCTTCCAAGATCAGACGAAATTGGGACCTTGCTTAGCTTCCAAGATCAGACGAAATTGGGACCTGGCTTAGCTTCCAAAATCAGACGAAATTGGGACCTTGCTTAGCTTCCAAGATCAGACGAAATTGGGACCTTGCTTAGCTTCCAAGATCAGACGAAATTGGGACCTTGCTTAGCTTCCAAGATCAGATGAAATTGGGACCTTGCTTAGCTTCCTAGATCAGATGAAATTGGGACCTGGCTTAGCTTCCAAGATCAGATGAAATTGGGACCTTGCTTAGCTTCCAAGATCAGACAAAATTGGGACCTGGCTTAGCTTCCAAGATCAGACGAAATTGGGACCTGGCTTAGCTTTCAAGATCAGACGAAATTGGGACCTTGCTTAGCTTCCTAGATCAGACGAAATTGGGACCTGGCTTAGCTTCCAAGATCAGATGAAATTGGGACCTTGCTTAGCTTCCAAGATCAGACAAAATTGGGACCTGGCTTAGCTTCCAAGATCAGATAAAATTGGGACCTGGCTTAGCTTCCAAGATCAGACGAAATTGGGACTTGGCTTAGCTTCCAAGATCAGACGAAATTGGGGACATTCAGGGTGGCGTCATTGTAGGTAGTTTGCCCATATTCCAATCCAAGGGCAAACCAGTTGGCCCATTACTACTTGTTAGAAAGATAATTTTTTCATTTGGAATGCCCTTCCGCTGGATGAGCAACATGTATCATCTCTTGAAGGGATCCCTCTAACCAGCCTGCTGATACAATGGAAAAGGCCTTTCCTATTCAATGGCACTTTAAGGCTGGATTCGCACCTTTACCTTTAAAGCCTCGTACACACGATCAGACTTCCATCGAACAAATCTGTGGAATTTTGTCCGAAGGGCAAGTGTTCTGCATACAGATGTCAGAACTTTGTCAGCCAACAAACACGAAACTACGTTGTTTTTCAGCTCTTTAGCGCCACCCTTTGGTCAACTTCTGCTAATTTTGTCTGATGGTTGGCATTGATTCGGAGCATGCGTGATTGTACTTTGGATTTTAGTCCGATGGACTTGTGTACACACGATCGGATAATCCGACGGAACACATTTGTTTTGTCGGACAATTTGAGAGCATCAGACGGTCGGATTATCCGACAAAACACGTCCATCACACAATTGTTGTCGTAATATTCGATTGTGTGTATGTGCCTTTACCTGTATGCATTTTCTATTAAAATGTGTCCCATCAGCACACGCGTTAAGATCTGCCTTTTCATTGATTTCAATGGAAAATGCATTGGGTGAAAAATGCATTTGTGAACAGACCATTAGCATTGGGGTGTGTTATGTTGCACATTAATGTGCATTGTGTTAGGCCCCATTCACACCTGAGCAGAGCGATTTCCAGGCGTTTTTATTTGGGAGTTTTGTAAGCATATTACATGAGTATTCAAACTTCAGGTGTTGTTATTTTAGCCAATAGAAATCACATTAGGGGAGGAGAGCTGTTGTTTTGCCGGAAAACATGCTATAAAATGATCATGTTGTGCGTTTGTCAGGTTTTCCATGTATAGTCTATGGGGCCAATCTGCCTTTAATCCACCTAAGAGAAGCTCATGTAATTTTTTGAGCGACAGGCATTTTGCTACATGCAACAAAACGCTTAGATGTGAACAAGGTGCCATTGAAATGAATGGGATTTTGTTTGTTGAGCATATTAGAGCTAGAAGCAGAAAATCACTCAGGTGTGAACGGGGCCTTAGGCTGGGTTCACACTTGTCCGACAAACGGTCCTACATTGGGAGCCTCATGTCGCATGACGTGTGAAAATCAATGTTTCCCTATGAGAGCTGTCTTAACTGGTCCTACACAAGTCGGTCCGACTTTGAAAATGCTCCCTGTACTACTTTTGGTCCTACATTGATCCTACTTCAGCCCATTGAATATCATTGAAGTCGGACCAAAGTAGTATCCTGTTCATGAAAGTAGGATGGATGTAGGACCAATGTAGCAGAGCAAAGAAGGATGAAAGTAGTGTAGTAGTGTGAACCCAGCCTTAGGGAAGCCCATTCATTATGAGTAGCCTGCCAACACATTGCAACAGGAAAAATAAATGCACAACCTTTTTTTACCATCACATTACACCACAAGCGCTGTGGAGCACCTCAATGCTTAAACTCTACAGTACAATGCATGGTGCTTAAAGTGGAGGTTCACCCGGAAATATGAATTTTTAACCTTAGATTGATGCTCATTTTGTCTAGGGGAATCGGCTAGTTTTTTTAAAATCGAAGCTGTACTTACCGTTTTAGAGAGCGATCTTCTCCGCCGCTTCCGGGTATGGGCTGCGGGACTGGGCGTTCCTATTTTGATTGACAGTCTTCCGACAGGCTTCCGACGGTCGCATCTATCACGTCACGATTTTCCGAAAGTAGCCGAACGTCGTTGCGCAGGCGCCATATAGAGCCGCACCGACGTTTGGCTTCTTTCGGCTACTCGTGACGCGATGGATGCGACCGTCGGAAGCCTGTCGGAAGACTGTCAATCAAAATAGGAACGCCCAGTCCCGAAGACCCATACCCGGAAGCGGCGGAGAAGATCGCTCTCTAAAACGGTAAGTACTGCTTCGATTTTAAAAAAACTACCCGATTCCCCTAGACAAAATGAGCATCAATCTAAGGGTAAAAATTATTTTTAGGGTGAACCTCCACTTTAAATGTACAAAAGCTTAGCAAAGCACAGTGCATGGAGTACGTGCGTTGGTGCAACGTGCAAATTTTAACTGCGTATTGGCACAATGTACATGTGCGACTCACACTTCTCAACCTGAAGAAGAGGTGCCATAATCCTATCTACATTGCAGGATATACTGCAACAAGTAAATGGTTAACAGGCCTAGTTCCTGTTATCAGTTATAAGAAATATGCTGCTGGGTCACATTCAACAGAGCTGACCTTGTGTGAGAGTTGGCAAGTTCTAATCGGTGCAAAACATAAAAGGCCTGTTCTCATACTCTACACAGTATAGTTTATGACGAGACTTCATGCTTCTGACAACCTTTATTGTATACGGGATAAAGGGTGAAAAAATGACATTTAAAATTGCCACTGATATGGCAAAATAGATATGGGTCAGAGACTCAGAGAGGGATTGTAATAACCTATTTTCATAGTTGTGCAAGGTATCTAAATATAACTGTGCAGTCAAAGAGGCACCACAGTTAAGCAGGCCATAGATTATAGGATTTACTTTCCTGCAACCACGAGTTGCAGGAAAGAAAATTGCTCAATTCCCCCATCAACCCAGCCAGTGTTGGAGAAATCCCTCCTGTGGAGTTATTGTGTTCTCTTGAGTGCAGTCCCTGCTGGGAGAACATGATTACCGATAGCAGCTACAGCCGCTGGCAATAATCGCATGCTAAAAATCTGACTTGCTGGTTGACCCCCAAGTTGTTAGATGGATCTAATTTTGTCCGGTCCCTTCTGAACCGGCCTGAAATTTGTTCCATCTGTGGCTGGCTTTAGAGTTGAAAGGAGAAGACCAGCCTGAGCTTGTTTAACTGGGCTTCTCCTAAGGCCTCGTACACACGACCGAACATGTCTGCTGAAACTGGTCCGCGGACCAGTTTCCGCGGGCATGTTCGGTCGTCTGTACAGCCGACCGGACCGGATTCCCGGCCTAGCGGACAAATATTTCTTAGCATGCTAAGAAACATGTCCGCTGAAACCATGTCCGTCGGACATGTCCGATGGTTAGTACAACTCATCGGACATGTCCGCTCGGCCGAAAGCCCTCGCATGCGTCAAAGTGATTCGACGCATGCGTGGAAGCATTGACCTTCAAGGGTCGCCGCGTCATCGTCGCGGCCACGTCACCGTGTTCGCTGTCCGCGGGGATTTTGGTCTGATGGTGTGTACACACATCAGACCAAAATCCGGCAGCGGACATGTCCGATGAAAACGGTCCGGCAGACCGTTTTCATCGGACCGTCCGACCGTGTGTACAAGGCCTAAGAGTCACTTTTGTAGTCTGAAGTCCGCTCTCCGCTGACGTCACCAAGATCAGTCCAGGCACCACATCATCCTGACAATAAAGTCTGGATCCGCCAGGTGCCTGGACAGATGCCCGCCTCAGCCTCTCAGCGAGCCGCTGAGAGAATGAGACGGCCGATCCTTGCCCCTCCACAGCTCAGCGCTCCAGTGAGTGTGAAGGAGCAGAGAGGAAAGCTGCTGATTGACAGTCAGCAGCTCTCCTCTTGGGAATCTGTGAAAAACCAAGCCATCAGCGATGTTCAGTGCTTGGTTCTCAGTGCAGAGGCGCCGGGGAACAGATGCAGCATCAGTTTAATTCTGCATTCACCTAGGCAAGTATAAAAGGAGGGGGGGGGGCACATACTTCTTTTTCAGTGCACTCAAGAACCCAAACAGACCTGGCCAGGCACACTTCTTCTTTTCCTCTACAATACAAGCCTGTGTGAGGACATTTGCTGAAAGGTGTGGCTGTTACTCAGCTATGCCAGGACAGAGCACTGCAGCATGAGGGCTGGAAGCAGCACTTTCACTAAAAGAAGAAATTCTTCAACAAGAGGAGAGCGAATCACAGTGAACACAGCAGGTGGGCGGAGCTGGGAACTCAGGTACACAGATCTCAGCACCTGATGGATTTAAAAGGATACTAATCAAAGTGTCAACCCGCATCCACTGAAGCTGCAATATCAGTGTTTAGGGGTCTGAGACTTTATATCTCTTGATATATATTCTATGCAAGTCCCCCAAAAAGCTCACTTATTGACCCTTTGCTTTAGTATAGGATATGGCCCTTATTTTATAATAAATGTCACATTATCGCAAGCATGCAGAAACCAGTCTCAGGTGATGACATGCTTGGTCTGTGCAAATCCATATTTTAAGGAGAAGCTCAGTTGGTGGAGAGTGAAAGTAAAAGAATTGACAATGCTTCCACTCCTATGATGGGTCATAGCCTTCCATGGAATAGAAGTATTGCCTCTGTGGAGGTCTGCCTTAAAGGGGACCTATTTTGTTCTGCATGCCAATTTTTAATAACATTCAATTACAATATGACTTGTGTCGCAATTATATATGCCATATTATTTTTTCTTTATTTGCTATTTTTTCCCCCACGAAAGTGGAGTTACCCTTTAAATAAAACTTTTAAATCTAAACTGTGTAAATAAGTGAATTTGACCGGGTATTGATCTTTTGTAACACACTGTACAACAGAGCTCACAGTGCAAAGGGAGAAGCAGCATGAGGCTGGTCCTATATTATACGATTTTCTTGTACAATTTTCCTTTACCAAAACCATATACAGTAATACCTTGGATTACAAGCATAATTCGTTCCAGAAGCATGCTTGTAATCCAAAGCACTCGTATATCAAAGCGAGTTTCCCCATAAGAAATAATGGAAGCTCAGATGATTCGTTCCACAACCACTGCTGGTGTATGCAGTACTGTATGTGGCCAGAGGTGTGGGGGTGTCGTTGACGTTTGGAGAAGCTCAGGAACTGTTGACACTTTCGGGTGCTCCGACGCACGTTATGCCCGCCTCAACCAGCTGGGAGTGGCTCCGAGTTCTCCAGCACCCCCTGACCTTTGGCCACATACAGTAATATATACACCAGCGGCTTGAGTCCTGCTCATCTTGCGAGACCGCGCTTTGCAAATCAAGTCAGGATTTAAAAAATATTTATATAGCTCATCTTGTATAGCGCGTTGCTCGCAAACCGAGGTATCACTGTAATATGAGGTCAAACCTAAACACTTAATTTGTATGCAATCAGGCAGGCCCCTGCACTAAATATTTAAAGGTAAATCTAAAGGTAACGGCAGAAGAAAATTGTATAATGTATGGCCATCTTTAGGAGCCAATCAGTTGTTCTACAATAGTCATGTGGTAACAAGAGCTATGCTGATAAGAGAGAACAGGTTGAGAGATTTCACCATTCTGCTGCTTTTTCCTTGACCGTCAAATCACAGGTTAGGACAGACACGAGGGGGGTTATTTATGAAAGGCAAATCTACTTTGCACTACAAGTGCAAAGTGCACTTGAAATTGCACTTGGAAGTTCAGTCGCTGTAAATCTGAGGGGTAGATCTGAAATGAGGGGAGGCTCTGCTGATTTTATCATCCAATCATGTGCAAGCTAAAATGCTGTTTTTTTATTTTCCTTGCATGTCCCCCTCGGATCTACAGCGACTGCACTTCCAAGTGCACTTTCAGTGAAATTTCAAGTGCACTTGCCTTTAGTAAATAACCCCCTAGATCTGTAGTTAACTGCAGCAGAAAACAAATCAGGTCTCCTTCGCTGCCATTTTTTAGAACTACATAGGCAGAAATAACATGTCTATCACTCATGAAGCAGTAGCTGACCGCTGTGAAATCAGCATTTCTGTGAGAAGCCTTGGGTAGAAGCTGCATGCCAATACCAGGGCAGTGGTGTCACTCCTAGGGCTACTGCTTTACCACCATTGGAGACATGGCACTGCAGCCGCCATCTTGCTTTGCTCAGGTTTTATTCTTTGTGTAAAAGAAAAAAGGGATGCAGAAATGTCCCACAAACTCCGGAGCAGCTGTCGGCCTGATGTGCAAATAATCAACTAATGCCGCGTACACACGATCGGAAATTTCGACAACAAATCCGTGGATTTTTTTCCAATGGAATATTGGCTCAAACTTGTGTTGCATACACACGGTCACACAAATATCGGAAATTCCAATCGCCAAGAACGCGTTCGCGTACAACACTACAGCGAGCCGAGAAAAATGAAGTTCAATGATTCCAAGCATGCGTGGGATTTTTGTGCGTCGGAATTGCACACAAAACTTTTGTTGTCAGAAAAATTGAGAACCAGCTCTCAAACATTTGTTGTCAGAAATTCCGACAGCAAATGTTCAATTGAGCCTACACACAGTCGGAATATCCAACCAAAAGGTCACATCATACATTTGTTGTCAGAAATTCCGACCGTGCGTATGTGGCATTAGTCTGTAAAAGCTACCACTATGTAGTAGCCATGTGTGTACTGAGGAGGGGGGGGTGTAGGCTGAAACTGTTTTAGGCTTGGTTCACACCTATGTGAATCGGATGCAGGATTCGCCACATCCAATTAGCAGGAGAATGTGATTGGCTCTCTATAGAGCCGGTCACATATCTCCGGCGCGGCTGCGGAGCGAACTGCACAGAAACGCTGTGCGTCTTTGGCTCAATTTCAGGGCAGAATTCAGGCAAAGATACGGCAAATGGGGACGCACAGTTTTCCTGTGCGATCCGCAGCCGGTTCCAGTGTGAAACCAACGTAAAATTTCTGTCCGCCAGAAGCTACAGCCAATCAAACAATAAGAATTTTCAGAAATGGCATCTTAGGCACACGGGACCTGCTTAGCGGTCTTGCTCTGGACACACAAGCAACAAAAATCAGCCGTGGAGATTGCATTAATTAATAAAACGAGGTAATGAACTTTCTGCAGTTTCAATAAGAGAAGTAAAGAAAAAAATAGGATTTTTGTACGCACCGTAAAATCCATTTCTCTGAGTTCATGGACGGACACAACAGCCTTTGACCTTAGGGTATTATATCCACTTCCTTCCAGGAGAGATCTCTCCTGGAAGGAAGGATATAATACCCTAAGGTCAAAGGCTGCTGTGTCTGTCCATGAACAGAAGAAAAAACAAAATGCCCATCTGACATTAGGCTTGGCTAATTATTTTACCCAATTTAGTATAAAGTTATTAAAACAAGAGCCGTTGTCCTTCACGTAATAAATTTGGCAAAACTAAAAGCAAGATTTGCATTCACCTCGATACCTGCTCTGTTGGCCCTGAATCCAGTTACTGTTTCTCTCACAGATACTATTTCGGTGCCACGAGCTTAGGCCCTCAGTAGTACGATGCACCGAGACAACGAAAAAGAAGACACGACATTAAAGTAGGACATCCACACAAACCAAAAAAAATTATAAACTCTGTTCCAGCTTATGGTGCAAAATAATCATGCTTCAAGAGTCCTTTAGACATCCACAAGTCTCCCTGGGAGGATAGACTTCTACATTGCGGCCCAGGTGTCAGATTTTGTATAAAAAGCTTGGGATATAGTCGAACCTGAGCACGGGAAGGAGCTGCGTCCCCGATTCCCTTAGGTAATGCATTTTCAGGAGCTCCGAGAGGTATTCTACAATTCTAGCGTCCTCCTGAGACAGGCCAAGCAGCTGGTGGAGGAAGTTGGCCCGGCGCTGTGCGATAGCCTCCTCGCTCTCCTTATCCCGGACGGGCAGGTGGACGTGATGGCAGAAAGTAAAAAGGAAGGCTTTGGCGCCGAGCTGGGTCAGCATACTCTGCACGTGCATGTAGTAGGTGCTGCCTTTACGGATCTGAGTGCGGTGGTCAGCCAGCCTCTGCAAGAAGGTTCCCCGGTACACGGGGCAACGGAGAGTTTTGTTGTCGGCGTCCAGGATGCTGGCATAGCGGCTGTAGCGGTTCAGAGAATGGAGGGTGTTGCAGCCGGACGAGGAGACCCCCCTACAAAAGAAACAGACATGTCATTAAAGTGGACCTGTCATTGTCCCATGCTGCACTTGAGAAACTATTAAAAGGGTTGTAAAGGTTTGTTTTTTTATTTTCTAAATAGGTTCCTTGAGGCTAGGTTCACACTGCTGCGAATTCAAAATCGCGGTAAAATCGCGATTTTACCACGATTACGCGGCTGCGGTTTTGCCGCGATTTCGGAAGCGATTTAAGAGACATCTGTGCAGGGTTCAATGTAAATCACGGCTCAAAATTGCAAAAAGTAGTACAGGAACTACTTTTTGAAATCGGTGCAGCGCCGCAGATGCGGCGTCGCACCGATTAGGACGGTGCCATTGCCGACGATTTGAGATGCGATTTGACATGTGAAATCGCATCTCAAATCGTACCCAGTGTGAACCTGGGCTTAAGCTAGTGCATTGTTGGTTCACTTACCTTTTCCTTCCATTTCCCTTATATTTCCCTTATAAAGGTTTTTTTTTGTCTGAATATCTCACTTCCTGTTTCTCCTCAGTAAGCTTGCCCCCATCATCCGAGTCGTTCTGGCTGGGGGTTAGTGAGCGTGCTCGCTCCCTCCCCTGGGACTACATCCCTGCGGGGGGACGCCGTGTTCACAGCGTCTCCCCGCAAGCTCGGATGATGGGGGCAAGCTTACCGAGGAACAGGAAGTGAGAAATTCAGACAAAAAAAAAAAAAAACATGCATAAGGGAAATCGAAGGAAAAGGTACACAATGCACTAGCTTAAAGGGGTTGTAAAGGTGAATTTTTTTCCCCAAAATATCTTCCTTTACCTTAGTGCAGTCTTCCTTCACTTACCTCATCCTTCCATTTTGCTTTTAAATGTCCTTATTTCTTCTGAGAAATCCTCACTTCCTGTCCTTCTGTCTGTAACTCCACACAGTAATGCAAGGCTTTCTCCTTGGTGTGGAGCGTTGTGCTCGCCCCCTCCCTTGGACTACAGGAGAGTCAGGACACCCACTAACACACAGCTCCTTTCTCTATCTGCAACGTATAGAGCGTCCTGACTCTCCTGTAGTCCAAGGGAGGGGGCGAGCAAAACACTCCACACCAGGGAGAAAGCCTTGCATTACTGTGTGGAGTTCACGCGTTAAGATTATGCTTCCCTAGCTTTTTTCAGTCTTGCACAATCAATAGAACTACTGTACTGTCTATAAACACACATGCCTGGATTTACCAAAGCCATACAAGTTTATGACTGTGCAGAGCCACAGAGTGTCCTGAAGCTGGACGCCATATACAGTATCTTGGTAATAGTAAGAGGACAAACTTTTAAAACCCGTCCAACTGTCACAGAAGGTCATTGCAATTTTTTTTTTAACATTATCTGGGTTATGCTAAGTGACTTTTTTTTTAATTAGGTAACAGACAAGTTCTGCTACTTTGTCAACCACAGACTGAGTTACACAGAGATAGAATGGAAGATAATTACTAACAGAGTAATGTGGGTGTATGAAGATATTACGAGCCTAGATTCATGGAATTGCATCATCTCTGCAACTATATCTGAAACTTTCCATTCACTGCCAGGTTGGAAGAGAATCTTGCACCTTTCAGTAGTAAAGTATAATGCTATCAATACGAGAGAACAGGAGAAGTGGATTTAAATAATCAGATCTGAACACCTAGTAGAACCTTAAAGTGTCACCAAACCAAAATCATAAAAAAAAAAAATAAACGGTGTGTTACATGCTGTTCATAGTCACTCAGTCACTATGAGATTTGTTTTCTGCAAAAAAAAAAAAAAAACCCTGGTTCATCCTGCTGCTCTATATCACCACCTTTCTGTCCAAGTGCCCAATTCTGTGGTGGTCACTCTGCACATGCTCAGTTTTCAGTGAGTTTCTATGCTGCGCATTTCCTCCCTATCACATCTGAGCAGCCCATGTGACTATAGAGTTATGCATGTGGGCGTATACATATACACAGTGCTAAAGGACTCCTCCACGCCCACTAGTCAGATAAAACACATTTGGGGCAAGGTATTGTTCGTAGATTGATGGAGGCTTCACCTCCCTCTGTAATATTTCTATCTCTCCACCGGGGGTCCGACATCTCCACCAACTCCGGCGAAGGGTAATGACGTCACAGCGACCTCACCTGGCTCCTCCTCGCATCCCTATTTAAACAGCCGACGCCAATTGCTTGATGTTCATGCTAGGAACACAATGCCAAGCAAATAGCTCCAGTAACTGATGGCTTCCTTCCTGACACAGCCTGTGACTGGCAGAAATCCGTCCACACAATGTTATTGCCAAAAAATTATAAAGATTCAATTTCAAATATATATTTGTATGACAATTTAAAAATCAAAGTCTGATATCAATGATTGATTTTCACTTTGTATTCCAAAAGGCTGTTTTTTTATTTTGAACATGTGACCAGCAGCAGAGGACTAGAAGCTCCTCCTGCTTATGTTTCCTTGCAGACAGACTGGGAAAGATCTGGGTCATGTGACAGCTGTATATCGATTATAAAAAAGATACTTAAACATTTTTTTTTTTATAATAATAATAACAACAGTGCCATCATCCACATACAGAAATAGAAGGGACAATGTTTAGTATCACTATAAATGGTGACCCCCCCCCCTCCATCAGATAGGTGCTACTGGGATACTTTCTCTTCCCCTGCCTGATATCCAAGGATGTATTTAGAGAGATACCAGCTAACAGGCATGAAGGAACCTGAACCACTGACCATCCCCTCATGTCTAAAAACACATACCTTTCAAGTGATCAAAAGTAAGCCAGATGACTTACCAACAACAAAAGGGCAACAGGACATCTACCTGCACTAACAGTTAAAGCTTAGGCTAGCCATATACATATAGATTTCCCCATCCATGCATAACTAACATGGATGGCTATTGTACAGACACCCGCGGCTGTCAGAATACCAGAATAACGACTGCACTATATTAGATTCAGTCGCTGTTCAGCTGACAATTTTCCACCTAGCAACTTCAGCAAATATAAACTGAAAATTCTAGTACAATCCTACGATAGCAATCCACCACAACAACCTTTGGCACATCTCTACAATACAAGTACTGTGAAATACCTGTTGGTCCACCAGCAATCCAGTGATCACCCTTCTGCCTGTGCTGCACTAAAACCCTGAGGAATTACTGTGTATACTCGAGTATAAGCAGAGTTTTTCAGCACATTTATTGGTGTTGAAAATGCCCCCCTCGGCTTATACTCAAATCACCTTTTTGCGCCTAATCTCCCGGACTTTGTGGACCCGGTACCGAACTTGGCACACATATAGCCCCCCCTCTTCCTCTAAAAGTGTGCAAAGTTTGTTGTCTGGGGAGCACCGGTTTTTCAAAGGCGAGCACCCCTTTCATAGACTCCCATGTTAAACGTAAGTCTAGTCATGGGCACAGTGAGGCAAAGTGAGGCATGCAGATGGACACCCTAGGCTTATACTCGATTTAATACATTTTCCCATTTTTTTGTGGTAAAATTAGGTGCCTCGGCTTATATTCGGGTCGGCTTATACTTGAGTATATACGGTATATCAGGCCTGCTTGATTTATATTCTGTGGGTTGTGAAACACCTCCCTCCCCGCCAGGTCAGTGGTTCTCAACTCCTGTCCTAAGGACCCACTAACAGGCCAGGTTTGCAAGAATGAAATACATCACAGGCGATATCATTTGCTGCTCAGTGACTGCAGTATTCTAGTCTGCATCTCCCCAAGGTAATAAAAATCTGACCCGTTGGTGGGTCCTGAGGTCTGAAGTTGAGAACTACTGCCCTAGGTTGTGAGGGAGAGAAGGTGTTCTGTAATCCCATAAAACAGGGCTCCCCCCACTCCATGTCCTCAGCAGGCCCCCTTCTCCTGTCTTATAGAGCGGAGCTCAGTCCAGAGTTCCCCGGGACCTTCGGAGTCTCCTCCATCCCTCCTTGTGTACAGAGTCCAGGTGGAGCCCTTCAGTACTCCCAGGCAAAGAACTTAGCAGAAAAGCCCTATAATGCCGCGTACAGACGGTCGTTTTTTGTGATGAAAAAAAAACGACGTTTTTGAAAACGTCATTTAAAGCGGATGTGCCACTAAAAAAATATATTAAAAGCCAGCAGCTACAAATACTGCAGCTGCTGACTTTTAATATAAGGACACTTACCTGTCCTGGAGTCCAGCGCCGATCGCAGCAGATGACGAGCCGATCGCTCGTCACCCTGCTGCTCCCCCCTCCATCCACGGTGAGGGAACCAGGAAGTGAAGCGCTCCGGCTTCACTGCCCGGTTCCCTGCGGCGCATGCGCGAGTCGCGCTGCGCCCGCCGATTGGCTCCCGCTGTGTGCTGGGAGCCGAGTGTTCCCAGCATACAACGGGGGACGGACGGGAAGCAAGGGAAAAACCCGTCTTTTGCCCGTGTCGTAGGCCGGAAGTGGGTGCAGATACCTGTCTGTAGACAGGTATCTGCACCCCCCTCCCCCCTGAAAGGTGTCAAATGTGACACCGGAGGGGGGGGAGGGTGCCGATCAGCGGGACTCCACTTTAGAGTGGAGATCCGCTTTAAAATGATCGTGTGTGGGAGAAAACGTTGTTTTATGTCTTCTGAAAAACGACAAAAAAAAATTCAAACATGCTCGAATTTTTTGTGTCGTTTTTCAAAACGTCGTTTTTTGTTTCACAGAAATTGACAGTGTGTACCAAAAAACGACGTTTAAAACGACGTTTTTAAACCCGCGCATGCCCAGAAGCTAGTTTAAATGGAAAAAAGTGGTGAAACGTAACCTCGCTTTGCTAGAGCATTGTGAAAAAACGATGGTGTGTAGGCAACGTAGTTTTTGAAAATGATGTTTCAAAAACGTCGTTTTATTTCATGATTTAAAACGTCGTTTTTTTTTCACCACTGTACGCGGCATAAGGCTGCATTCACACCTGAGCGTCGGTCGTTCTGCGTTTTTTCAGCGTTTTTTTCTGGCGTTTTGTCGCGCGTATTCATGCTTATTTACGCGTTTGCATACAGCGTTGTCCGACGTTTTTGTACTTTGACGTTTTTTATTTTAGCCAATAGGAAAAACTATCATCTTTTCATCACTTGTTGCTATGTTGGTAGATAGAACTTGTCGCCCATGCAGAAGATTATTGATTAAAGCGACGAAACGCCCATAGCAAACGCCCGTTGTCGTGCAAGTCGCTTGAATCGAGCGTTTCCATTACTTTCTATGGGAAATGGAAACACTCAAATTACGCCCAAACCGCCCGATACGCGCGACAAAAAAGGGTCCGGAACTTTTTTTGCCGATGGGCGTCAGGCGCATCAGCGTTCAGATGTGAACCATCCCCATAGACTTTCATGTATTTTGGTCCCTCTGGCGTTTGTGAGCGTCGCGCTACAGGCGACAAAACGCCTAGGTGTGAATGGGCTCTTAGAGCCTGCTCCCGAAAGACACTGCAGGCTCATCTCCCATCAGACAGCGATTCCCCCTGGAAACCTATGGAGTGGAGGATGTCCAGGTGGCCATGGGCGAGTGTTCGGAGGGAGGGAGGCCACAGCGCTGTATGCCGGAGATTGTCAACACCACCTTCAATGTGATGGTGGTGGCCACCAATACATGTGGCTTTCCCCCCCGGAGAAGTACTGTGTGCAGACCACAGTCACCAAGTCTTGGCACCTGTGTCAGCCAAGAACCCCAAGTCCAGCACCGGCTACAACCAGGCAGGCACAGGGTGGTGGCAGAGCCAGACCATGCTGGCTGAAATCCAGTACCTGCACTCTATCAAACTCACCCTGCATCTTGGTGAGTGACAACACTTCCCCTACCTGTACACAAGGGCTCCCACCCCCCCCCCCCCACCTACCTGTACACCGGGACTCCCACACCCCCCCACCTACCTGTACACAGGGGCTCCCACACCCCCCCCCCTCAACTACCAGTACACAGGGGCCCCCCCATCCCCCCCCCCCCCCCAACTACCTGTACACACAGGGGCCCCCATGTCTCCCACACCCCAACTACCTGTATACAGGCCCCCCCCCCCCATCTCCAACATACCCCCTGTACATCACCACATCCCACTCATATGACACTCCACCCAACCCCTCCTGTCACGCTGCATCCCCCCTCCCCCCACCCGGCTCCCAACTTTTTTAGCTGGCTCCTAGTTTCAAATTAAAGGGGTTGTAAAGGTAAAAAAAACATATTCCCTAAATATCTTCCTTTACCTTAGTGTAGTCCTCCTTCACTTACCTCATCCTTCCATTTTGCTTTTAAATGTCCTGATTTCTTCTGAGAAATCCTCACTTCCTGTTCTTCTGTCTGTAACTCCACACAGTAATGCGAGGCTTTCTCCCTGGTGTGGAGAAAGCCTCTTGAGGGGGCGAGCAGGAGTGTCAGGACGCCCACTAACAAACAGCTCCTTTCTCTATCTGCAAAGTAGAGAGCGTCCTGACTCTCCTGCTCGCCCCCTCCCCCCTCAAGAGGCTTTCTCCACACCAGGGAGAAAGCCTCGCATTACTGTGTGAAGTTACAGACAGAAGAACAGGAAGTGAGGATTTCTCAGAAGAAATAAGGACATTTAAAAGCAAAATGGAAGGATGAGGTAAGTGAAGGAGGACTGCACTAAGGTAAAGGAAGCTATTTAGGGGAAAAAAATAATTACTTTTACAACCCCTTTAAAATTTGTCACGACCTGCTATAAAACTTCCTCTTATAGGGTGACAACACTGCTTCTCCATGAATACAGTATGGAGACTGAGCACTTGTCAGCCTAGGGCAGGAGGACTGTACTTATTAGGATTCACCAGCTTAAAAAAAAAAAAAAGAACAATGCAGGCACCAAGGACGGGTGAGCTGCAACATATTACATTTTTACACTTGGTTTTAGATACATTTCAAGAGAAGCTTGCTGTCCAGCAGACTGTAAAATCCCAGCCACTACTACAGACATGATCACACTTCCCCTTCCTGCTTCAACAATGGCTCATAGTGAAACTTACTAATCCGAAACACCACTTGTTTTTCATTTAGACCAGAACTCCATAAAGAATGTTTGAAAATGAAACTTTAAAGTGTTACTAAAACCACAATAGTAAAACCAGTCTGTATATGCAGTAAAACATGCTCGTTATACTCACTGTGGAACCTAAGGGGTTAATCCTCTGCATTGTGGAAAAAGGCCGTTTGATCCTGTCTTCTCTGATCCTCCCCTACTTCCACTATCCCCTTATAATATCTTTTAACCCAGAGTGTATGGAGTCAGGCTGCACATGCTCAATTTGGTGTGTATTGCTAGTGACGTTTTTTCTTTTCTTGGGAGGGGGCATGTGATCAGCACAGGGCCAATCAGCACAGTCCAGAGTCAGGGGTCCTTTAGACCCCTTTCACACTGGGGCGTTTTTCGGGCGTTTTTTAGGCGCTTTGGCGTTTAATAAAAGCCTGTAAAGCGCCTGAAAGAAGCCTCATCTGCAATCCCAATGTGAAAGCCCAAGTGCTTTCAGAGGCCTTTCACACTGCCAGCGCCCGAAAAACGCTGGTAAAGCGCTGCCAAGACCCCTTTCACACTGAGGCGCTTTGGCGTTAAAAAAAGCTTCCTCAATGGGAAGGGGGCTTTAGGAGCGGTGTATTAACCGCTCCTAAATCGCTGCAAAGAAGCTGCATGCAGGACTTTTTTTGACGCCCTGCCAGCTCAGCGCCTCAGTGTGAAAGCACTCAGGCTTTCACATTGGGATTGCAGATGCAGCTTCTTTCAGGCGCTTTTTTTAACGCCAAGACCATTTTCACACTGGGGTGTTTTTCAGGCGCTTTAGTGTGAAAGCACTCGAGCTTTCACATTGGGATTGCAGATGCAGCTTCTTTCAGGCGTTTTACAGGCGCTTTTTTTAACGCTAAAGCGCTTGAAAAATGCCCCAGTGTGAAAGGGCCCTTAGTCTCATAGGACAGTCAGAAAACTCCTCCTACAAGCTTTAACCAGTGCTTGGCTGGACACTGATAGAAGTCACAAGACTGTTCTATACTGCTGATGAGAAAGGGTATTTAACAGTTTATATTTACTATTATTTGTAGAGTCCGTTCAAAAACCCAGTCACTAGCTCTCTGCTCACTGAGCTCTGAGAACAGAGTGATGAGCGGTGTTTGATCATTCAGTTCTCAGTCTTAGAGCCGGTGGGGGACAGATACTGCATCCACCTAGGTACGTAGGATTGAAAAAAAAACAAAAAAAAAAACTTCTCCTTTTAATTAGTAAGAATGCATGTGCAGATGAGGGAACGTCACTTCCGTTACATTATCTGGCGGGTTCGCTAATCTGATAGAACACCGGCTGATTGGCCGGCTTTTGTTGGTCGAGCATGCTGGAAAACCAGCAGCTGACTGACTCCCAATCAGCACTCTCAGCCAATGGCAGTAAGTGCTGATCAGAGTGTTCTGGCGGGGGGTCCCCTGTCAGGACACAACAGCCTAGCAGGGGAGATTGCTGTACTTACTTTGCATAGTAAGTACAGCGGCTCCGACCGGAGAGAGGGCGATTTTTATTTCGTTCAACCCACCAGGCATCCCCCTTTTTTTTCGTCAGCACCCAAAGCCCCCCCCCCCCGACCTCTAAGGGGCCCGGTGGTCCCCCAGGGCCCCGGATGGCATCCCCCCTTTTTTTTTTTATCAGAACCCAAAGCCCAAAAGATAGATGAAGGATGGATGGCCGCACTCTAAAAACCGTACAGGTTGTCTTTTATTAAATGAACAGCAAATACATCACCAGATCAAAACAACAGGAACAGGGGAACAGCCAACGTTTCGCACAAAATCAATGCTTATTCATGGCTGAATAAGCCCCAAAGCCCCCCGATCTCTAAGGGGCCCGGTGGTCCCCAAACCTAAAAGCGGGAGTTCACCCATTTGCGTTCTTTTTTCTATTCTCCCCTTAGATTCCTGCTCGTTTTGTCTAGGGGAATCGGCTATTTGTTTTAAAATATGAGCCGCACTTACCGTTTTCGAGATGCATCTTCTCCGCCGCTTCCGGGTACGGGTCTTCAGGAGCGGGCGTTCCTTCTTGATTGACAGTCTTCCGAGAGGCTTCCGACGGTCGCATCCATCGCGTCACTAGTAGCCGAAAGAAGCCGAACGTCGGTGCGGCTCTATACTGCGCCTGCGCACCGACGTTCGGCTTCTTTCGGAAAATCGTGACGCGATGGATGAGACTGTCGGAAGCCTCTCGGAAGACTGTCAATCAAGAAGGTTCAGCCCCCCCAGCTTCTCGATTTGCGGCAGCCCCCCTCCCCCTCGCTTCTCAACTTGCAACACTTCCCCCCAATTCTCAACTTGCGTCACCCCCCCCCCCCACTTCTCAACTTGCGGCAGCAGAGCCCCCCCCCCCCCCCCCCCCCGGTTCTCTGTGCTCCAGGGGGCCCATGCCTGAAGCTGTGTAAGGGGCCCAAAAATTCCTGATGGCGGCCTTGCCTGTCAGTGCCCTTCAGAGTCCACTCAGTCATGCCTGTCAGTACAAAATTTTATATATATATATATATATATATATATATATATATATATATATATATATATATATATATATATATATATATATATATATATATATATATATATATATATATATATATATATAAACCACAGGTGATCAAATACCACCAAAAGAAAGCTCTACTCATGGGAAGAAAATAATGAAAATATAGTTTGAAAGCACCCCGGTTAAAGGGGTTGTAAAGGTAAAAAAAAAATTCCCCTAAATAGCTTTCTTTCCCTTAGTGCAGTCCTCCTTCACTTACCTCATCCTTCCATTTTGCTTTTAAATGTCCTTATTTCTTCTGAGAAATCCTCACTTCCTGTTCTTCTTTCTGTAACTCCACACAGTAATGCGAGGCTTTCTCCCTGGTGTGGAGTGTCGTGCTCGCCCCCTCCCTCGGACTACCGGAGAGTCAGGACGCTCTCTATGTTGCAGATAGAGAAAGGAGCTGTGTGTTAGTGGGCGTCCTGACTCTCCTGTAGTCTAAGGAAGGGGGCGAGCATGACACTCCACACCAGGGAGAAAGCCTCGCATTACTGTGTGAAGTTACAGACAGAAGAACAGGAAGTGAGGTTTTCTCAGAAGAAATAACGACATTTAAAAGCAAAATGGAAGGATGAGGTAAGTGAAGGAGGACTGCACTAAGGTAAAGGAAGCTATTTGGGAGAAAAAAAAAATAAAATTGTACCTTTACAACCCCTTTTAAAAAAGGCAGCTCTAAAGATACATGTTTCAGTAGCAAGTTCTCACTCAACAAACTGCAACTTCCCCTTGGAAGGAAACCTACACAGAGAGCAATGTAGGCTGCTACTGCTGGCCTCTCCTTCTAAAAATGCTGGTTACCTGGCTGTCACATTATTGCTAAAAAAAACGACCTAGTACAAGTGTGCAGAGAAGGAATTTTCGCTTGCTGCATTGTTGCTCCAAATCAGTGGCTCAAATCCCAGAAACCAGTTAGCTAAAGATTTCCTGGTACTTGTTTTTTCTTCCTGTGATAAATGAGTTGCGTTTGTTGACCTCCTCTAGAAAATAATAGTTGCCTGGCCATCAAGCTGATCCAAATGCATTAAGACTTAGCCGTTCCTACATCATGGGAAGTATTCAAAACACTGAGACTAGACACAGCCAAGCAAAACAGCATTTTGAAAGAGGTTGGCAATGTATGATGCAATTTTATAACACACACAAATTGTCTCCCTCGCATGCATCTGATGGCGGTATCCATTCTCCGAATTCCAAGACAAAAACTCATATGTAATCCCAACATTTCAGAATCCCTATATGTGCCTGCTGTACCATTTACTTGTATGAGAAAGTATTGTATTTTCTTTGTATTGCTTCCTTTATGTGAAATCTCCGATGTTCCTGCCAGTCCCATTGCTTTCCTATTAAAAATCTGGCCACACTAGGCATGAAAGCACAGAGTGGTCAGTTCTCTAGCTCTTTTGGGAACTCAGCCTGCTCTCCTCCAATGATCAGACTTGTCCTGACACACCCTCCCATTGGGAAGCTCAGTGTCCTGCCGTTTCTCCTCCCCTCGCCAGCTTTTTTGCAGCTGAGAACAGAGAAAATGTGATCACTTATAAAAAAGGGGGAAAAGGGTATTTATATACACAAATGTTTTGCCTTTTATTTCTATGTTAAACTGAATGAGTTGTTTTACTAGGTGATCATTAACAATCACTTTAGGCTGACACTATTTGGCCTTACTGCTCTGGCAATGTGGAGAGTGTCTGCTTTAGTCTTCTAATGTAATCTGCTTAGTGACAAGCTCCCTTTAAACTCCTCTTTTTCACATTATTTGAGTGTCTATTATCAATGCTTGCATTCTACAAACTGTCTGCATCACCTCACAGCAACAAGTTAAATAGGTCTTCTAAAATTTCAAAATTGTCAGTGGTGGAACTAGAGCTGCACGATTCTGGCCAAAATGAGAATCACAATTTTTTTTGCTTAGAATAAAGATCACAATTCTTGCAGCGTAAAATCTTTCACATTATACAAAAAAAGATTTGGGCTAACTTTACTGGTTAGATTTTTCCCAAAAAAATTGCATTTGAAAGACCACTGCGCAAATACAGTGTGACAACCACCATTGTATTCTCTAGGGTCTCTACTAAATATATGTTTGGGGGTTCTAAGTAATTTTCTAGCCCCAAAAAAAAAAAAAAAAAAAAAAAAAAGAAGAAGGAAGAGTACTTTAACTTGAAAACAACAACTGTGAAAAATAGATTTGGTGGTTAAATTGGAGTTCACCCAAAAGTGGAACTTCCGCTTTAAGCACTCCTCGCCCCCTTACATGCCACATTTGGCATGCAATCTTTTGGGAGGGGGGGGGGGGGAGTGGGGGCTTCGTCAGGAGTGGGACTTCCTGTTCCACTTCCTCCTTCCGCCCAGGGACTGCTTAGGCGACTCGTCATATCGCCTCCCTGTAGGCGATCGCCTGTCCACTCCTAGAGCGCAACGTGCACATGTGCAGTGAGTGCCCGGCCGTGAAGCCGAAAGCGGTCACGGCCGGGTGCCCACAGTGTGAATGGAGGCGCCAGCGGAGAGAGGAGCGAAGCTTCGGGCGGGGTGCGTCGCTGGACAGTGGAGCAGGTAAGTGTGTTTATTAAAAGCCAGCAGCTACACTTTTTATAGCTGCTGACTTTTAATAAACATAAAAAGGCTGGAACTCCGCTTTAAACGTTCCTAATTTACATACAGAAGTATATTCTTTTGATGTAAAAGTCAAATTGATACAATGTTTAGACTTAACATTCCACTGATAGAATGTTTTAAAACTTGGCAGACTGCCCAGACTTTGACTTTTGAGTCTGAGAGCAGAGAGAAAATTCTCTGCATACCAAAGATCGGGAAACCCTTTGTCAAGATCGCAACAGGAAAAAAATAAAATGAAATTGCGATAACGATTCTTGACGATTAATCATGCAGCTCTAGGTGGAACCATTTTGCAGAAATTAGGAGGCACTTGCAGGAACCTGGGGCCAGATTCTGGTAGAAGTGCGGCGGCGTAACGTATCATAGATACGTTACACCGCCGCAAGTTTTCATCGCAAGTGCCTGATTCACAAAGCACTTGCGATGAAAACTACGCCGGCGGCCGCCGGCGCAAGGCGGGCCAATTCAAATGGGCGTGTGCCATTTAAATTAGGCGCGCTCCCGCGCCGGACCTACTGCGCATGCTCCGTTTCTTAACTCCCACCGTGCTTTGCGCGCCGTGACGTAATTTTTTCGAACGGCGACGCGCGTAGCGTAATTCCGTATTCCCGGACGGCTTACGCAAACGACGTTATTTTTTAAATGTCGACGCGGGAACGACGGCCATACTTTAGACAGCAATACGTTTGCTGACTAAAGTTAGGGCACCAAAAACGACGACTAACTTTGCGACGGGAAACTAGACTAGCGGCGACGTAGTGGATTCGCCGTAACTCCTAATTTGCATACCCGACGCTGGTTTACGACGCAAACTCCCCTCAGCGGCGGCCGCGGTACTGCATCCTAAGATCCGACAGTGTAAAACAATTACACCTGTCGGATCTTATGGATATCTATGCGTAACTGATTCTATGAATCAGTCGCATACAGGCATACCCCGCTTTAAGTACACTCACTTTACATACACTCGCAAGTAAGGACATACCCGCAAGTGTATGTAAAGTGCCTTAAAATGACTGTACAGACATTTTGCAGCCACAGTAGAAGGAACTAAAGCTCAGAGAGCATAGCCCGACCTGTTCCAGTGTGCCCCTGACACCCCCAATACAGACCCTGAGCCCTCAACTACAGCTCCTGACACCTCCACTACAGCCCCTGACCCCCTACTACACCCTAGAGCTGAAAAAATATATTGTTTCACTTTAAGTACATTTTCGTTTTACATACATGCTCTGGTCCCATTGTGTACTTAAAAGTGGGGTATGCCTGTATATAGAAACAGAGATACGACGGCGTATCTCTTTGGTGAATCTGGCCCCAGGTACCACCATCAACATAAGGGCAGGGCTCTCATTCACATTGGTTTATGTGTGCCCCCAATGATTGAACACCACTGCTATATAGCCCCTCACTTTGTACAGAGCTACAGAAATAGTTGGTGCCATCTGACAATAAGCATCAAATAGCTCTTGGAATTTGACCATCCCTGAAAACTGCCAAAATAAAAACATGCATGCCTCTTTTTTTTTTTATTTACCTCTGAAGCCCAATCAGTTTCCACTTCTGGAAATCCATGATGTGTAGAGGCGAAGTCACCCATGGCTTAATCGGTTTGGCAACTTGTCCATAGTTCGGGACAAACAAAGACAAAGCAGTGACGAGCCTCTTCACAAAGGCCTCCTCCTCACCCAGGACCACAAGAGTTCTCCCACTCAAAAGAGAATAGATGGCAGGATGGGAAAAGGGGTACTGCCTGATGAACATTAGTGCATTTTGGCCAGCTTTCCGTTTCTGCCGGTCTGTGACCGTGACGACGGGAGGAGGGGATGGTGTCCGGTCGGAGCATGTTGATGCGCTACTTCTAAAACTGGTCGAGTCAGAGTATTCATCAAGCAGGTGCTTCTCAGCATCCTTGCTGCTCAACAAGTAACTAGACTCAGGAGCTGTAGGTGGTTCACTATAAGCATTTTCTACATGTTCAATGGAGAACTTCACTTGACCAAAGTTCTGGCCCATGCCCTTAGATGGCTGTGGTGGGACGCTAACAACAGCTCTTTCATCACATTGTTCAGGAACAAGCTCTCCGCTTTGTTCTTCTGGACTTGAGTTGTCCGTCCTGATACAACATGGAGGCTCCATGGCCAAATCATTTTCGGCTTCATCATTCTTGAAGGCATCTACTTCTGGAGAGCCTTGCACAACCTGTTGCTCCCTATCCAAATCTTCCACAATGGGATCTTCTTCATCAATAGCCATTTGGTACGTTGCCCGAAAATCCTCAGGAATCACAGTTTCGGAAGGACACGTGCTAAGAACTTCTATACTGTCTTCGCTAATGGTCCGCCTGCTCCCGGCTTTTCTTCTTGGCGGCTGAGGGCTAGTATGCGGTCCAAGACACGGCTGGCTCTCAGAGTGGATCAGCACGGTGGATTTTTCCGTCTGTAAGACCTCAATACTTTCACCGCTGCTTATGCTCCCTTTAGTATCCACGTCAAGAAATTCCATGTGACCTGGGTTATCACAATCGGCTAACTCGGATACTTCCCGATCGTTGTCACTGTTAAACTCCTGCTCAATTTTAATAGGGACAGACTCAACGCTGGACTTGTAAGATTCTAAACTTGTTGAAGGCTTAATGGTTTCATGTTCTAGGCCGGGACTTGGCACAGTGTGAGCAGCTAACAAGTTGTCCGAGTATTGCCTGTCGACTAGCTTCAAATCCCAGGTGGACACGTCTTCAAACAAGAAGTTGACTATGGTCTGCTGCTCCAACAGAGCTCGGTCAAGGTGGCCCATCAACAAGTAGCTGACGTCACCTCTGTATCTCTTCTCGAGGCTGGTCAGCAAGTCTATGGTTTGCGTAAAGAAATAACTGTCCACAAGCTCCTCCAACGTTTTCAATTTCTTATCGAAACATTTGGAAGATTTGGCCTTGATGAACTTGGGGGTGTAGGAAGGTCTTGAAGTAAAGACGTCCGCATCTCCATTCTCCTCGTGGTCAGATGCCACTGCTGGTTCAGGTGTCCCATTTGTAGCTTCATCCTGAACACTTTCCGGCACATACAGCTGGTAGTCCTCCCCTTTTAAATGTCTATAGGGATAGGACTGGATCTGTTTGAGCAAATCCTGGTGCTCGATCATGGACTTTTCTACGTTTCCCAGCTCGTTGGCCTTCTCGATGGCCTGCGTCGTGTAGAAGCCCTTGTCGTCCGTCTTCTGCTGCTCCTCCATCTCCTCCAACAGCACCGAGCGGGTGTAATCCAGGTCCTTGAGTTTTTTCTCCAGCTCGTTGGCGAAGGCCTTGCGGTTGCCGGTCTTCAGGCAGTCGGACGCCTTGGAGAATTCTCCAGAGAGCTCCAGGAACTGATGCATGATCTTGTCCTCGTCGGTGGAAATGTACGCCATGCAGAAGGGGCGGACGAAGCCGCGGGCCTCCAGGTCGTACAGGGTCAGGTGGTGGACGTAGGCGAAGGCTCCCTCTTTGGAGTCGCCCAGGACGACCTTGGAGTCTTCGACGAAGTTGAGTTTGGGGTAGGAAGAGCCGGGCGGGTGCCCAACGAAGGAGGCCTGGTAGTCAACGGACATGATCCTCAGGGAGAAGTAGTTGAGGTCGAAGGTGCCGCGCACTCGCGGGTCGTCGGGGATGGTGAGCAACGGCTGCGGCCCCACTTGCTCGGAGAATTCAGAGATGAGGACGAAGTCGCGGCCGAATTTGGCTCCGGAGAGGCGGGACCAGGGGCTGCTCTCTGCCTCCGAGTACGGGAAGAGGGGCACCGAGTACTCCTCCGGCAAACCCGGGGAGACCCTCATCGCTGGCTCGTCGTACTCCTCCTCCTCCCTCGTAAACGCCACCAGGTCTGGGGAACCAATCATAATCGTCCCTCTAGGGGGGAGCCCTGAGCTCCAGGAAAGGGGGAACCTGCTCTACCTCACAGGGGGGGCGCCATGTTGGAGGACGGACCACATGACCTCCCCTTGACGTCACTCTGATGAGGAGAACCCCCCTTCAGCCGAGCTCCGCAGCCTCCATCTCCTCCGGTGGGCGCTGTGAACGTGACGAGCCGGTTTCGAGGAATCCCCGGAGCACACAGACTCCTCCCAGAGGTTCGTTGACGATAAAATTGCAGCGCGGGGCATGCCGGGAAATGTAGTTCCGCACTGGTCATGTGACTCCCTGACAGCCACTCAAGCCGCCGTCACGTGATAACCAGCGCTAGGTCGCGTCTCACCCTGGAGAACCTCCCTATGTACACAGAGAGGCCCTACAGTCTATAATAACCGTACGGAATTCCCATTTACCGCCCGTCACTAAATCACCGCACAGTACCCTCCCCTTAGGAAACGGGGAGGGCGGAAATGGGACTGTCATGTGACGTCTAGCACTGGGTGACGTCACGCTAATGGAAACCCTTACTGTGTACGAGTGCGGGGTGTAGCAAGATGGCGGTGACAAAACGTCACTTCCGTTACAAAATCTGACGAATCAGAATGTGTAACGGAAGTGACGTTCAGTCGCTGCCATCTTGCTACACCCCGCACTCCTTCATAGTAAGGATACACTGAGAAGGGGGAAAGCGGACATCTTGTTACACCCAGCGGAGTTTTGCATTTGAGACTTATTTTTAGACGGTAGAGTGAGTGTAACAAGATGTCCGCTTTGCCTCTTTTTTAGAGTATCTTTACTATGAAGGAGTGCGGGGTGTAGCAAGATGGCGGCTCCAAACGTCACTTCCGTTACACATTCTGACGGGTCGCCATATCCGACGAAACCCCTGCCGCCGCTACCGATATAAAACAAATGCTAGGGAGTGTACAGTGCGCCTACTGCGAGTTCTCGACGCCCGTAACCAGCCTCCAAATTCGTTCACCGAGTGTGTTTTTTTTTTTAGTATAACAGCACCGCAAAGCATGCCGGGAGTTGTGGTCCGGCCGCGGTCACGTGGGCCCGGAAGTGGGAGGAGACGTGTGTACGGCGAGAGCGGAGGGACAATCCGAGGAAAAGGCGAAGCCATCGCGCGGGAGCGAGACCCAGGAGAGAAAACAGAGGACTTTATAGAGTGTGTGTGTCATTACAGCAGCACGGGAGGGAAGAGTTTATTATGTGTATAGATATCAATACGTTTATTATAGTGTGAAGTTATTGGGGTAGTACTGCAGGCTGCTCAGCTGATCTATATACTTTGCAGTATACAGCTGCTGTGACTGAGCAGAGCGGGTTTGCTGGGGCTTGTAGTTCCTCAGATGTCAGGTGACCTGTCCTGTAGTACAGCGGAGTGGGGGAGGGGTCTCATGACTGATGTAAACGCACACGACGCATGTTGATGATCACCACAAAGTGCATTGCAACATGCGTTGGCCTGCGTTTACATTGAATTTGATGGAAAATGCCCAGCCTTCGGGTTCATTAATGCTTGCAGCTGTCATTGCTGCCCCTTTGAAAAGTCTGCCGCAGCGGATCGCTTTTCAGAGGCACTTGACAGGAGGCAACTTGTCGCCGGTCCTTAGAACCCGCTGCAACCACCTGCGTTACACATGGCGGCTCTTATTCGCACGCCTGGATCGTGGTTGTTAGCGGTACTGCCCCAAAAATGCGACCTGTGGTATACATTTTTGCTGCAGCAGTGACATGGCTGGTGGTTGGGTTAGAATATCAGAGTTTAATAGCTGTGTCCCCATTGGAGAGATTTCTTCTGACTTCCTGTATGTGTGACAAGGACAGGAAGTGAATGGGGCATCTATCGGATGGGGATGGCGCTGGGTATTTTGGTTTCTCCTGCCATCCCTGATGTTGCTATAAAACCCTATGGTGACGTGGGGGTCACCTGGAGGAATCTCAGTGCCACAACCCCCTACATCAGTTGTGTTCTGTAAATGTGTAGAGGATGGCAGGAGGAACCAACGCATAGATAACGTCTATTGGAGTAAACAAGTGTGTCATTAAGGCAGAGCTCAACATATCACAGGCACCAGGTCACCACCAATTGCGTCCTGGCGCCCGGGCTTTTGTCAGCCCATTCCTGTCGGAGGCTGTACTGTGAGCTCTCTTTGCCTTCACCCTTACTGGGAGCCGCCGCCTGCTTGCTCCTCAATAATCTCCCTTACAGTTGCTGTCATTGGTTGCTAGGGCCACTGATGTCCTAGCAACCAATGAAACTTTAGCCACTCTGTGCTGTGTGCACACGTTTAATTCCTGTTGGCTGCCGCACATTCTCTTTGGGTCATCTGTGTGCCAAATCCAGATTGGTCGCCCAGCTGGCACCTCTTTGCTCTTTCATTGGCTGTAGAGGTGGCAGGGTGCGGGCTGCGCATTGATTGGCTAGGGAACGAGTTGCGCCTTGATCGGCTCCAGGAGCGGCGCTGCTGACGGTTTTTACGGAAGACGCGGCTGCCACTTTACCCAGTGACTGAGAGAGAGCGCAGAGGAAGGCACGCCCACCACTGCCCGGGCAGCCGCTAACATATTCTCTCAACGACACCCAGAGTAAGGGACACCGAGCACAACACCAGCATCACCCCTGGGGGGGATATATATTGTATGTTACCGAATATTACACAGGCAGAGGCTGAAAGACACCCTGATATATATATATATATATATATATATATATATATATATATATCTATTAATGTGTGTGTGTGTATATATATCAGAGTGGATAAAAAGCAATGACATTTAAAAAAAAAAAAAAAGGATTTTTTTTTTTAATCTTATCAAATTTATTTTAATAAAATGCTTTTGGAGTGAACATCTATCTAAGGGCTCTTTCACACGGGTGGCCCGTTCAGGTCCGCCTGCCAGTTTTTCTTGCGGACCTGAACGGGCGCTCCATGCTCCTCTATGGTTTTGCGGATGTCAGCGGTGACATGCCCGCTGACATCTGATCCGCCAAAGTGTGACGGAGGAAAAACCTACTTTTCCATCCGTCTGGCGGATCGGATCGGATGAACACGGACAGACGGTCCATGTTCATCTGATCCCCCCATAGGGGAGAGCGGAGAAGAGACGGGCGATCCCTGCACAGTGTGCGGAGACCACCCTGTCATCCGCCGGCTCAGCAGAGGTTCACGGGGCGGATCATTACTGATCCGCCCCATGTGAAAGGGGCCTAAAGATAGTTTTTCTATTTAAGATACAGTAGTAATTTAGTTTATTCAGCATGAAATGGAACTTGGTTATGTAGCATGAGGCTGTTTATTCTGCAATATTTCCATTTTTGATAAACTCGTTCAATGAATGCAAGCTGAGATAACATGCACTGCATTGATGCATTCACACATTGTCACAGTAACCATGAAAGTTCAGGAATATTCCTTTATCCCATTGTTTTGCAAATCTATGTACACTACAAACTGTATGATTGAATCGGTTCTGATATCGCTGTTTTATTAACCTGACAGCTTATTATTCTAAATGGGAAACCTTCATTTTTTATTTCTAACTAACAGCAAGAATAAGTCCTTACATTTAAAGAGCACCTGTCATTTCAGATCCATCATGGCAGCGACTGTTAGTGGGCATCCACTCACCTGCTGCCGCCACGTCCCTCACCTTGTTGTGTCACTGCCACATCACCAGCCGTCCCAATAAAGTGAAAGGGACTGTCGGTGAGTCAACAGCGGGTCAGAGGAGGAGCGGCTGTGGGACAGAGATGACAGTTGCTCTTTAAAAATGTATGATTTAAATTGAGTTGATTTCAATTAAATCCACCCTGGTGTGTGTGTGTGTCTCTATCGCGCTCTCTTTCTCGCTCTCTCTCTTTTTTTTTCTCGCTCTTTTTTTTTCTCTCGCTCTTTTTTTTTTTTTTTTTCTCTCTCTCTCTCTCTCTCTCTCTCTCTCTCTCTCTCTCTCTCTCTCTCTCTCTCTCTCTCTCTCTCTCTCTCTCTCTCTCTCTCTCTCTCTCTCTCTCTCTCTCTCTCTCTCTCTCTCTCTCTCTCTCTCTTTTTTCCTCTCTCTCTCTCTCTTTTTTCCTCTCTCTTTCTCTCTCTCTCTCTCTTTCTCTCTCTCTTTTTCTCTCTCTCTCTCTCTTTTTCTCTCTCTCTCTCTCTTTTTCTCTCTCTCTCTCTCTCTTTTTCTCTCTCTCTCTCTCTTTTTCTCTCTCTCTCTCTCTCTTTTTCTCTCTCTCTCTCTCTTTTTCTCTCTCTCTCTCTCTTTTTCTCTCTCTCTCTCTCTTTTTCTCTCTCTCTCTCTCTTTTTCTCTCTCTCTCTTTTTCTTTTTTCTCTCTCTCTCTCTCTTTTTCGCTCTCTTTCTCTCTCTCTTTTTCGCTCTCTCTCTCTCTCTCTTTTTCGCTCTCTCTCTCTCTTTTTCGCTCTCTCTCTCTCTCTTTTTCGCTCTCTCTCTCTCTTTTCCTCTCTCTCTTTCTCTTTTATAGAGAGAAAAAAAAAACTCCTAACTTTTTTTTAGCCGGCTCTTAGATTGAAAGAAAAATGTATTGAGCCCTGTATTAAGGATTGTGATAAAATCCATCTCTGGAGTCTGATAGTGGAATAGCAGCAGTGCTCAGTAACTACAACTACTTGCTGAATATTGACCTCTCAACCGACTTTTTATCATTACAGGTACATCTGAAATCCTTGTGTTCTGCAATCAATTTCAAGGGGCGTTCCATGCACTGAATACAGCCATGACGTTTGCAGGGCCCAAGTACCGCTTGCTGCTTCCGAGATGATTTTCTGTAGAAGTATTTTGACATTCAGCAGGTTTAAGATCAGGACTCGAACCAGCATCCGTTTCTGCTCTGAAAAGTCCTCTATCATGTCCCTGAGGATTCCTGTCCAGAAAGTCCTGTGTGTGGCGGAGAAAAATGACGCTGCCAAGGGGATTTCTGATATCATGTCCAATGGGAGGATGAGGAGGGTGAGTGTCGCGTGTATATCTTCCTATGACTGTGCTTTCCTGGAGTCTCTAAAACACATTATTATTTTTGTATGGTATGGCGTATAGCGCGCACCCCCGAACTTGAAGGAAAATTCCTGGAAAAAAAAAAAATACTTAGTTTGGATGCCCCTCGTCAGTGTCTTGCCCGTCGTCCATCGGCGGCCTCGTCTGGTCCGGCGTCCTTTTGCGGTCATCGTGGTGTCCTCCTTGCTTCCTGCGCGCTGTGTTTGAACCACTGCGCCGACATATACCGAGCGCAGGACACTCGGGTATAGTCGGGCAGGCTCGGCTCCTCTCGCGTAAAGGACTACAGGACGTGACCGCGAGAGGAGCCGAGCCTGCCCAACTATACCCGAGTGTACTGCGCTCGGTATATGTCGGCGCAGTGGTTCAAACACAGAGTGGGTAGCGGGTATCGGCGTATATCGCGCACCCACGATTTTTCCCTGATTTTCAGGGCAAAAAAGTGTGCGATATACGCCGATAAATACGGTATATATATTCAGTTAAAAAGGGCAATCCGGCTCCGTCAGTATCCATTTCTGGTCTCATTGTGAAAATGCTAGTCGTTTGGCTGTCTCTAGTTATTGAGTCACCGATCCTGACATGAGACAGGCATTCTGACTTCACTGGCTGTATGCTTGTTTCATGTAACAAGCATTTCCAGTTTATTTGAAAATGTTTGCATCATATGACATACAAAAGACATAAAACAAAACACCATAGAAAAGAATAAAACATACAAAAAAATCCTCGTTAGTGTCAGCATATTACGCAATGTAATGAATGGAAAAAGAGGGGGGGAAAGATGAGGCACGTGGAGCATCGTACCCATACTTAGACGTTTTTTTGTTTTTTATCTTTATGCATTAAAGTGGATGTAAACCCGATTCATGAAATTTGACCTGGGCACATATATCTGCCCAGGTCAAGTCCCTTCCTCTGTTATCAGCCTGATAACTCCTGACAAATTCTCGGACACATCAGATAAAAGCAGCCTGAAATTTCTGTCCGGGGAGGTTGCTAAAAATAGATTAGCAGGGAGCTGGTCCTATTACAAAACACCTCTGAGAGTCTCTGCCTATGAGGAGAGGGGGTGTGTGCCTTTCCTCCAATCGGCAATATTAGCTATCTTGGCTGTATGCCCAGACATCACACTCTGTGTTAACCAGGAAGAGAACATTTCTAGACAGGATCTGGACTTTCTAGACAGGATCTGGACTTTCTAGACAGGATCTGGACTTTCTAGACAGGATCTGGACTTTCTAGAATAAATAAATGTGAAGACAGCAGATATACATGTAAAACTTATGTAGGGAGATTTTTTTCATCTCAGTGTATCTGAGGCTGTTAACTTCACTGGGTGTATGAATGGTTTACATCCACTTTAAGATAAAAATCCTGTATGAAGCAGCCCCCTAACACTTACCTAAACCCCATCTCTATCCAGCGATGTCCATGAGACTCGGCCACCCGGGACTTTCCTTCCTGATTGGCTGAGACCGCAGCAGCGCTGTTGGCTCCCGCTACTGTCAATCAAACTCAGCCAATCAGGAGATGGTGGAGCTGAACCGCAGCTCCCTGTCTGAATGGACATATGAAGCTGCAGCTTGGCTCGGGTGCCCCCATAGCAGAGTGTTTGCTGTGGTGGGCACTCAACATAAGGGAGGGACCAGGAGCTCCGGCCAGGGAACCGAGAAGAGAAGGATCTGGGCTGCTCATTGCAAAACCAACTGCACAAGCGGGTAAGTATAACATAATTGTTATTTTAATAGAAACAAAAACGAGACTTTACAATCACTTTAAGGGTAACGGTGTAACTGAGGTACACATATAAACCTTATGAACGGTTTGAGTAAGTGCATCAAGTAAAGCGGTTCACAGGGCACCAACAATTAGACTCTACATGACCCCCGACTCTCAAGCTGAATAGTCCAGTCTAAAGCCTCGTACATTCGATCAGGATTATTCGATGGGAATTGTGTGATGACAGGCTGTTGTCGGAAAATCTGACTATTTGTACGCTCCATTGGACAATTGTTGTTGGATTTTCTGCAGACAAATGTGGGATAGGATGTATGAGGCTTAAATCTGACAATATTCCACCTAGCTACTTTGATTTTGAGACTGACTTTTGCTGAGCCGGGTGGTGCTAACGGGGCACCCACAGCTCACATTTTGGCTGATTCAGCAAAAAATTGTCCAAAATTGAAGCTACATAAGAACAGCTTTAGGAAGCAGTTTTCCTTCTCTGTGCAGTTAGGAGGATTTAAATATTAAAAGTCCAAAAGTGATTGGTTCTTTTTAAGTTCCACATTCCAAATTCCTACAATCCATATCCATTTTTGCATAATAAAAAAAAATAGCAACTGCTTTAATTTATTGTGTTTTAACTTTGTAAACTGAATTCATATTTCTGTTTAAATGCTGACAGAGAGAAGGATTTTCGAAGTATAACAAGATCTATGAATATGAGTATCATTTGTTTGGAAAGGTGAGTAGTGCAAATGGTAAAGTATTCACATGCAGAATATTATAAAGAAGTCAAGACCACAGAACATAGAGATTTCTAAAGAACAGCCTTTCTCAGCCAGGGCAGAGCTCCTCCAGAGGTTGGGAGGGTTCCTTAAACAATGGCAGCCCCCGCACTACAAGGGTTACCTGCTCGTTTATATCCACAGACATCTCCCCCCCACTGTAATATCCACAGACATCTCCCCCCCCACTGTAATATCCACAGACATCTCCCCCCCCCCCCCCACTGTAATATCCACAGACATCTCCCCCCCCACTGTAATATCCACAGACATCTCCCCCCCCACTGTAATATCCACAAACGTCTCCCCCCCCCACTGTAATATCCACAGACGTCTCCCCCCCCCACTGTATAGGAAGATTAGTGCCTGCTTAGTCTTAACCAGAGAAGCCGGCCGAACACGAGCAGTTGAGGCCAGGTGATAACGTCAGCACGCTGCTCTAGGCTCACCTAGGCTGCCGCCGGGTGAACCAAGATGGCCGCCGCTCCGGGAGCTAAGCCAAAGCCGCAGCCTTTCCTATGGCCGAGGCAGCAGCGGATCACGTGGTGTGCCGATCCGCATATGGTGACCCGTTCGGATCACGGATCATTTATGATCCATTGCACCACTTGTACCGATTTAAAAAAATTAACGATTAATCGAGGAATTAATCTTTCATTACCGCAGCCCTAGTAAATACCTACCTTAACCGGAAAGCGCCTTGAGGCGATTTAGTTCACATTTGTAGCGCTATACAAGTTACTCACTCCTCACTCACTCTAACCCTCGCTTTAGTAGGATCCCTGTAGCTCCTAAATCTGTCGGTAGCCTGCTCTTTAAATCTTGACGGACACTGTTTGCACTTCAGCCTCTTCAATGTGCTGTACAGGGTTAATGTACCTGTATTGTTTTGATGAAAAAAAAAATTCTCTGCAAGGGTAAGAGGGCGTTTCTCCCCTGCCCACCAGTGGCAGAGGGGCGTTTCTCCCCTGCCCACCAGTGGCAGAGGGGCGTTTCTCCCCTGCCCACCAGTGGCAGAGGGGCGTTTCTCCCCTGCCCACCAGTGGCAGAGGGGCGTTTCTCCCCTGCCCACCAGTGGCAGAGGGGCATTTCTTATTTTCTGTTTTTTTTTTTTTTTTTTTTTGTAATTGTTTTACATTTCAGTAATGATCACTGAAGAACATGTAGTATAGAAGATGATGGTTAAAAACTCCACAGTGCGAGTGAAATGCACTATATTATGTCGTATTCTTTGTTTTCTTTAAGAATGTTGGTAACTGGTCTTGCTAATATCACAGTTTTCAGCAGGGGGTTCCCTAAACATTCTTTCTAGGATCCCCCCGGAGTAAAATGGGTTGAGAGAGGCCAATACAGAGAGATATCATTATAAACTGGAATTGTCATGTTTTGCAGGATGTGACGGTCATCATGACCTCGGTCTCTGGACACTTGTTGGGGATGGATTTTCAGAGACATCTCAAATCCTGGTGGGTATTCATTTATTCCATTTGAGGACATATAGCTAGCTGGCAGTAGTCTTATAGAATTGAGAATTCTGCTACTAGAACAGGTGTCCCCATTGGAAGGTTTCCCCCTCACCTCCTGTTCTGGTGCCAACTATAAAATGTTTGATTTCTTGTCGGTCACAATGGGCTCAGAAGAAACGGACAATAAAAAGTCTTTAACCCCTCCCTCCACTACATATGTTTACAGGGTTTGCCCATGGCAGTACAGAGAAGACTTGTGTGAGCTCCAAACTGATCTGGTTGGAGCTTACACAGAACTAAGAACACTTACCTGAGCCCCATCTCTATCCAGCAATCTCCACAATTTTTTGTTTGTAACACAAAAAATGAAAACCGCAGATCTACTTGTGGGGGAAAAAAGGACATCCATTTTATATGGGTACAGAGTCACACGACTGCGCAATTGTCAGTTAAAGTAACACAATGCCGTATCGCAAAAAATGGTCTGGTCAAGAAGAAGAGGGGGGGTGGGTGTGTAAACCTAAACGGAGTGGTTAAAGTAAAGTTCCAGGATAAACCTAACTACTCTTAAAAATGCTCCCTCACCTCTCCCAACACCTGTGTAAGGGCCCTTTCACACGGGGCAGATCAGTGATGATCCGCCCCGTGAACCTCAGCTTGCTGAGCGGGGATCGCTCCATTGATCCCCGCTGAGCCGGCGGATGACAGGGCGGTCCCCGAACACTGTGCAGGGACCGCCCTGTCTTTTCTTTGCTCTCCTCTATGGGGGGATCGGATGAACACAGACCCCCTGTCCGTGTTCACCTGATCCGATGACGGATGGAAAAATAGGGTTTTCCTCTGCTTGCGAAACCGGGCGAGATGTTCATCCGCTGACACCCGCAATCTCATAGGTACCAATGTATGTCCCTTTTTTATCCGTACACGGATGGATAAAAAAGCGGACATACGGTCCGCCCGTGTGAAAGGGCCCTTAGAAAGATCTTTATACTTTTTTTTTTTTTTTTTGTAGTCTGCCCCGGTTTGGTCACCTGATCAACACTGTGTCAGCAGGGGAGAGGAAAGAGAGCTAGACAACAGCTAATAATGCCTGGGAGTGTGTGACATACCCATAGGCTTCCTATCGGTTGGTCGGAATAGGAGTTACGAGGGGGAAGCGAATATTTTTAAGAGTAGTTATGTTTTGCCTGGAATTCTACTTTACATAAACCTGCACAGGTTTGCTCTAAAGTGGTTCTAAAGGCTCTGTATTTTTGTTAATGCGTTCCCTGTATTAAGGTAAAAAACACCCCACTGACTATTCCCCCCCCCCCCCAACCCTCCGTCGGGGATCCAGCACTGTGCCTGGCTGCAGTCTTCTCTTTCTCTTCTCACAGGAACTCGGGTAGCAGTAGGAGCCATTGGCTCTTGCTGCTGTCAATCAAATGCTGTGATGAGGGGCCGGGGCCGAGCAAGGCTCCATAGACACACACAGCTCAGGAACGAGCACGCACATGTGTCTCCATAGCAGGTGGCTTGCTATGGCTTCACACAGAGAAGAGGAGGAGCCCAGAGAGCAGTGTTGCCAACCTACCAGATTGAAATTTACTGGCACGACACCCGAAAATTTACCGGCACAGCCACGTTTTTACTGACATTACACAAAAGTTACTAAACTACATTTTTAGGTGCAACTTTCAGTATTTAGGCTACAAACAAGTACGCTAGGCAAATAGCAATGTGATTTAAGGTAAAAAAACAGATTTTTGTTGTTTTCGATAAAATAAGGGCAGATTATTTAGTCCCATCACCCCCTGCCTCCATCCCCCTCTGCCACCAACACCCCCTGCATTCACCCCCCTCTGCGGTGCCACAATCTCCCCCTGCCTCCATCCCCCTCTGCGGTGCCTCCAATCTCCCCCTGCCTCCAATCTCCCCCAGGCCCCCTGCCTCCATCCCCCTCTGCGGTGCCTCCAATCTCCCCCTGCCTCCATACACCTCTGTGGTACCACCACAGCCACCATCACCCCCTGCCTTCAATCACCCCCTGCCTCCAATCTTCATGCGCAGTTCCAAGCCAAACCGATCTCGGCTATTTTTACTGGCACATTCCCACAACCACGGACATTTACGAACGGGGGAAAAAAGTGCCTGTTTTTACGAACTGTCCATAAAAATATGGACGGTTGGCAACACTGCCAGAGAGCTGGTGGGGGACCCCAGAAGAGGAGGATTAGGGCTGCTCTGTGCAAAACCATTACACAGAGCATGTAAGTTAATAACATGTTTGTTTTTTATTTTATTAAAAAAATCTAGACTTTACAATCGCTTTAAGCGGGGGTTATAACATCTCATGATAGATGACCATTAGCGGGAATGTGAATAAATCTCTTATCTTAAAATGTGCATTTCCTAGTGCATGTTGCATTTGATATGTGTTTGTATATGTTTCATTCCTGCTCAATAAACGTTGTTTTGATTTAAAAAAAAAAATGTGCATTTCCTGAAAAACCTCAATAGTTTCCCTTTAATGTACATTGCTTCCTCTCATTTATTTTCCAGGCACAGCTGCAACCCAGTGTCTCTTTTTGATGCTGAAGTTGAGAAGTTCTGCCCTGATGATATGGTTAACATCAAGGTAAACAATGGATGATTTTAAGCACTTTCCAGACAAATGTATTAAACCGACTTACTCCTTCCCACTGACTTTATGTACAGTTTTAATAACACATGCAAACATTGCAAAATTGTGCTTCGGCATTAACTTTTGTTTTACCCCAACAAGGGGAAGGGGTTAAGTAAGTTATGGATTTTCTTTTATTTAGTTCAGTCAGTTTAAATCCTTGTTGACATTGTTCCAATATTCCTGTTTAGCAGTTGCGCAGGGTGTCTAAATATGGCTGTGCAATCTAAAGCCTCATACACACGCTCAGATTTTCCGACGGGGATTGTGTGATGGCAGGCTTTTGTTGGAAAAACCGACCGTTTATACGCTCCATCGGACAATTGTTGTTGGATAGCAGGCTTTAAAATTGTCCAACAACAGATGTGTGGTGTCGGATTATCTGATCGTGTGTACAGAATTCCTTTGGAAAAAAAAGTACAAACACGCATGCTCAGAAGCAATGCTCACCATAACACAACATTGGCAGATGTTGCCCAAAGGGTGGCGCTAAAAAGAGCTGAAAAACCACATCGTTTTGTGTTTGTTGGCTGACAATTCTTTGCCATTTGTATGCAACACAAGTTCATGGCCAATGCCCTTCAGACAAAAGTCCTACGCTTTGTCTGTGGAAAATGCGACTTAAAGGCTTGAGTTTGACCGCGTTGTCCTGTGCACATCCTAATCTAACAAACTTTGTCAGATACACCCCTTTCTTCTTCCAATTTACACATTCTGGCCCGGATTCAGATACGAGATCCGACGGCGTATCCCCAGATACGCCGTCGTATCTCTGAGTCCGGCCGTCGTATCTATGCGACTGATTCAGAGAATCAGTTACGCATACATATCCCTAAGATCCGACCGGCGTAAGTGTCTTGCACCGTCGTATCTTAGGCTGCATATTTACGCTGGCCGCTAGGTGGCGCTTCCGTATAGTTACGCAAGGAATATGCTAATTAGGTATTTACGCCGATTCAGAAACGTACGTCCCGTCGGCGCATTTTTTTACGCCGTTTACGTTAGGCTTTTTGCGGCGTAAAGTTACCCCTGCTATATGAGGCGTAGCTAATGTTAAGTATGGACGTCGTTCCCGTGCCGAGTTTTGAAAATTTTACGTTGTTTGCGTAAGTCGTTCGCGAATAGGGCTGTACATAAGTTACGTTCACGTCCTAAAGCAATGGCGATTTGCGGCGTAATTTCGAGCATGCGCACTGGGATTCTTTCACGAACGGCTCATGCGCCGTTCACAAAAAAACGTAAAATACGAGGGGTCATCTGAAATTTAAATAAAACACGCCCACAACATCCCCATTTGAATTAGGCGGGCTTACGCCGGCCCAAATACGTTACGCCGCCGTAACTTAGGGCGCAAGTTCTTTCTGAATACGGAACTTGCGCCCAAATACGTTACGCCCGCAGAAAGATCCGCTCATCTTTCTGAATCCGGGCCTCTGTATGTGAACACTTGTGATGGGGGTGTGGCCATTAAGGGCAGGAATTGCACTTACACTGAGAAAAATGTGTTTTAGGGGATTTCTAATTGACTCAATCAGTTAGAAATCATTCCATATAACAGTACAGAAAAAGGTGTGAGATTTTAGTTTGACTTTAAATCAAATACCTGTGACAGAGGAGAATGCTAAACCTTTGCAGTTGAGGAAAAGTACTTTTGTAATTGAGATCCTATTGGCTTTATGGAATCTGGAATTGGATTTGGAGGTCACAAATATTTTTTGTTCACGGCATTTCCTATGCAGAGCAGTAGGAGACGTAATAGTAACTTATGCCAATGAAGGAAGCACATGATGCATAAAAGCCATTAGAGCTGTCATTTTGGTGATTCCAGAGAACGCTGGAGCGAGAGGTGCGGGCGTGTCAAGTTCTCGTCATATGGACGGATTGCGATCGAGAAGGAGAGAACATCGGTTTTGAAGTTATTGATGTCTGCAAAGCAGGTATTACATCTGTCTGCCATCTCTGTATTGTCGCCTTAAAGCGGAGTTCCACCCAAAAATGGAACTTCCACTTTTCGGAATCCTCCACCCCCCCCCCCCCCTCGGTTTCACATTTGGCACCTTTCTAGGGGGAGGAGGGAGCGGATACCTGTGTAATCCAGGTGTTCGCTCACACTTCCGGGCATAGGTCACCGTGGTGACCTACGCCACGTCCGGCGCCTACTTCGCCCCCCCCCCCCCCGCTTTCTTTTGGGAGACGCACAGGTCCCAGAAGTCAGCGGGGACCAGTGGGATCGTGTAGTGCGACTAGCGTATCCGCAGTAGGGAACCAGGAAGTGAAGCCGCAAGGCTTTACTTCCTGGTTCCCTTACCGAAGATGTCGGCGCCTCCACTTGCACATCGCTGGATCACGATGGGGATCAGGTACGTTTTTAGAGGGGGCTTATCTCGAGCCTTTAGAACCACTTTAACGGGAAGTTGGGGGGAGCTGACATTGAAAGTTTTTTTACATTAATGTAGAGAATACATTAAAGAGGAGTTCCACCCTAAATTAGAACTTCTGCTCATCTGGTTTCTCCCCCCCCCCCTCCGGTGCCACAATTGGCACCTTTTGGGGGGGAGGGGGGACACTTCTGGGAGCCTCAGCCGCAGAGATTAACGCCACGGCTGGGGCTCCCTCCTCTCCTACTGGCCCGGCAGGGGGAGTAGGAGAGAGGAGCGGGCCTTGCGTATGCGCAGTAGGGTTCCCGGCGTGAAGCCGAAAGGCTACACTGCTGGGGATACCCCTACCCGCAATGGTGGCGGCGGCACCTGACAGCTGATGGAAACATCAGCTGCGTTGCCGACATCACTGGACTCCAGGACAGGTAAGTGTCCGATTTATTAAAAGCCAGCAGCTTTTTTTGGTGGGGGGGGGGGGGGGGGCGGAACTCCGCTTTTAAGGTAAAAAAACATTTATATTTATAGACACTTTTATCTGGGAGACTTGACTGGTTGCAATAATGCGAGTGTTTAGAAGAGAGCAGATATCTGCTGCCCTTCATAAACAGGCCTGTGGTGTTTATTTCCTGTAGTTACAAGACTCCTGCATTCTGAATTAAAGCGGTTCTCCACCCTAAAGTGAAGTCCCGCTGATCGGAACCCTCCCCCCTCCGGTGTCACATTTGACACCTTTCAGGGGGGAGGGGGGTGCAGATACCTGTCTAAAGACAGGTATTTGCACCCACTTCCGGCCCGGCATTCACGGGCAAAAGACGGGCATTGTGTCACATCCCGTCGCCCCCCCCCCCCCCCCCCCGTTGTGTGCTGGGAACACTCAGCTCCCAGCACACAGCGGGAGCCAATCCCGCATGCGCCGTCGGGAACCGAGCAGTGAAGCCGCAGCGCTTCACTTCCTGGTTCCCTCAGCGTGGATGGAGGGGGGAGCAGCAGGGTGACGAGCGATCGCTCATCCTCTGCTGCGGACGGCGCTGGACTCCAGGACAGGTAAGTGTCCTAATATTAAAAGTCAGCAGCTGCAGTATTTGTAACTGCTGGCTTTTAATATTTTTTTGGGGCGGAACATCTGCTTTAAGATGTATGTAGATAAATGTTTTTTTTTTATTTGTTTTTTTTCTGTTTCAGTAAAACCCAATTTGCAAGTGTTCCGTGCCCGCTTCTCCGAAATCACGCCTCGTTCCATCAGCACAGCTTGTCAGAACTTCATTCCGCCTGATCAGAACACCACTGATGCCGTAGATGTGAGGATGGAGCTGGACCTTCGGATAGGTAGGGATCTTTGAAGCCCCGAGGTTTTCATGGCTTATATCCTGGATATGAATAAATCTGCATTTTGTGGACTGAGCTAATTGGAGGACACGGGGCCACACAAAGATGTTTAACGCGGTTGTAAACCTTTGTGTGTTTTCACCTCAGTGCGCCCCCCTCCCCCATTTTACTTACCTGAGCCCCGAATTTCAATGGGCGCGTCCCTGCCGTCCCTCTCTCCACGGGTTTCTGGCTCTTGATTGGATAGATTGATAGCAGAGCAGCCATTGGCTCCTGCTGCTGTCAATGAAATCTAATGACGCAGGGCCGAGTCTGGCATTCCGCATTGGAGCACGCGCGTACAAGGTAACCCCCTCGGGTTAAAAAAAAAAAAAAAACAATCCTTTACAACCATTTTAACCTTAAAGAGGAACTGCAGTCTGCTCACATAATCTGTAATAAAAACATCTTTGCCATTCTGAAGCTTCCCTCCAACCACTTTACATATTTTACATATACTGGGATTCTGTAGTTGCCAAATATGCTGCAGAAATCTTTCTCCACTGAGTCTGGCTGCAACTATTTTATTTGTGGGCAGCTGAAGCTGCTGCCTGCTCACTTCCTGGATTTACAGACCGAGGCACACCTCCAGCTCTCATTGGCTCTCTTATGACTCACCCCTCCCTTCCTGGCCAACTGTCACAAGAGTGAGTGAGAGAGAGAGCGGTGCATGATGTCATAAGCCTAGTTTTTTTTCCAGGCAAGAAACAGGAGGTGGGCTGTATAAGGTATTTACTGGCAGAAAAAAATGTTTTGCTATCCAAAGTTAAAACAACAACAAGGGCAGAAGATGTAATAGATGTTAAGATAAAAAAAAATTACTGAAATTCCGCTTTAAGCTTTGTAGGGTGCTTTTCACTGTCAGGGCAATAAGTGGTGGAACTCTCTTCCACAATTGGTGGTGTCAGTGAGGCGTATTGATATTTTTAAAAGGACTTTTGGATGTGCATCTTGGTGACTACAACATACAGGGATATGGGAAATTATTATCGACATGTACACCTACCTACACCTACACAGGTTGAACTGGATGGTCTTTATTCAACCTTACCTACGATGTAATGTGTAATTTCTAATACTTCTAAAGTTCAATAATAAAAAAAAAAAAAAAAAGCTTGCAGTAAATCAGTTGGCACTTTTCTATAATAAAGTTTGATATTTTTTTTATTTTTAGCATTGTTACACCCACATTATACTGTCCTAGTTAGTCCTCAAGGTCTTTTTTTAATTGTGTCCCTACTAAGGAGATTAATCTTGTTTATTTGCATTAGTGGCCATTGTTCCTGATGAAGTGATTGGAAATCCAAAATGTTATGGTTGTCACCTGAACAAGAGTTGAGGGAAAATCCTCCAATGGGGACACGTGGTCCATTTCTTCTCTCTTTAAAGATCACCTAGAAAATCAGTTTTGTTGATGAAGCAAGAGATTTAAATTCCTTTTTGTAGCTTTGACCTTGTTATGTATTCTAAAAAAAAAAAAGTCTCTCTCTTTTTTTTTTTTCTGTCTCACGCTCGCTCGCTCGCTCTCTCTCTTGCGTGCTCGCTCTCTTTCTCGCATGCTCGCTCTCTTTCTCGCGTGCTCGCTCTCTTTCTCGCGCTCTCTCTCTCGCTCTTTCGCTCGCGCTCTCTCTCTCGCTCTTTCGCTCGCGCTCTCTCTCTCGCTCTTTCGCTCGCTCTCGCTCGCGCTCTCTCTTTCGCTTGCGCTCTCTCTTTCGCTTGCGCTCTCTCTTTCGCTTGCTCTCTCGCTCTTTCGCTCGCGCTCTCTCTCTTTCGCTCGCGCTCTCTCTCTCTCTTTTGCTCTCTCTCTCTCTTTTGCTCTCTCTCTCTCTCTCTCTTTTGCTCGCTCTCTCTCTCTCTTTTGCTCGCTCTCTCTCTCTCTTTTGCTCGCTCTCTCTCTTTTGCTCTCTCTCTCTCTTTTGCTCTCTCTCTCTCTTTTGCTCTCTCTCTCTCTCTTTTGCTCTCTCTCTCTCTCTTTTGCTCGCTCTCTCTTTTGCTCGCTCTCTCTTTTGCTCGCTCTCTCTTTTGCTCGCTCTCTCTTTTGCTCGCTCTCTCTCTTTCAATCGCGCTCTCTCTCTTTCAATCGCGCTCTCTCTCTTTCAATCGCGCTCTCTCGCTCGCGCTCTCGCTCGCGCTCTCTCTCAATCGCGCTCTCTTTCTCTCAATCGCGCTCTTTCTCAATCGCGCTCTCTCTCTCTCAATCGCGCTCGCTCTCTCTCTCAATCGCGCTCGCTCTCTCTCTCAATCGCGCTCGCTCTCTCAATCGCGCTCTCTCTCTCTCTCAATCGCGCTCTCTCTCTCTCAATCGCGCTCTCTCTCTCTTTCAATCGCGCTCTCTCGCTCGCGCTCTCTCTCTCGCTCGCGCTCTCTCTCTCGCTCGTGCTCTCTTTCTCTCAATCGCGCTCTTTCTCAATCGCGCTCTCTCTCTCTCAATCGCGCTCTCTCTCTCTCAATCGCGCTCTCTCTCTCTCTCAATCGCGCTCTCTCTCTCTCTCTCAATCGCGCTCTCTCTCTCTCAATCGCGCTCTCTCTCTCTCTCAATCGCGCTCTCTCTCTCTCTCAATCGCGCTCTCTCTCTCTCTCTCAATCGCGCTCTCTCTCTCTCTCAATCGCGCTCTCTCTCTCTTTCGCTCGCGCGCTCTCTCTCTCTTTCGCGCTCTCTTTCGCTCGCGCTCTCTTTCGCTCGCGCGCTCTCTCTCTCGCTCGCGCTCTCTTTCGCTCGCGCGCTCTCTCTCTCTTTCTCTCATTGCAAGATATCTAGCCAACAGCTGTATAAGCGAATTGCTATGTCACATACAGGTGCTGCTTTCACCAGGTTCCAGACTCTCCGCCTGCAGAAGATCTTTCCCTCTGTGTTGTCTAATCAGCTCATCAGCTATGGAAGCTGTCAGTTCCCCACCTTGGGCTTTGTGGTGGAGAGGTTCAAAGCCATCCAGGCCTTTATTCCGGAGGCCTTCTACAAGATCAGAGGTATTTCTGCACTTCACAGTATTTTATGCCGCTAAACGAATCTCTAAGGCTGCTGATAAATATTCCTGCAATGTGTTCTTGCTCACAGACAATTTTATCCCAGCATACAAAACAAGGACAGAAGAAAAGAGCAGATCTTTCTAGTATAGTTTAAGCTGCTCCTCTTCTCAATTTTTTTTTTTTTTTAAACAATATTTTCGGGCCAGATTCTCAGAGACTTACGTCAGTAGATACGCCGTTGTAAGGCCGAATCTGCGCCGTTGTAAATTTAAGCGTATTCTGGAAACCAGATACGCTTAAATTAGGCTAAGATACGAGCGGCGTAAGTCTCCTACGCCGTCGTATCTTAGGGTGCATATTTACGCTGGCCGCTAGGTGGCGCTTCCATTGAGTTCGGCGTAGAATATGCAAATGACTAGATACGCCGATTCACAAACGTACGTGCGCCCGTCGCAATTAGTTACGCCCTTTACGTTAGAGATACGCCGGCATAAAGATAAAGCTGGTCTCTAGGTGCCGCATCCCATGCAAAGTATGGACGTCGGAACAAGCGTATCTTTTTACGTCGTTTGCGTAAGTCGTACGCGAATAGGGCTGTGCGTAAATTATGTTCACGTCACAGGCATTGAGCCGACGTATCTTTGGGCGTAAATACGACGTGATACTGAGCATGCGCCGTTCGTTCGGCCATGCATCTACATTGGGTCAAGCTTCATTTAAATCCAACACGCACCCTACAGCCTACTTTGAATTCCGCGCGCTTACGCCGGCCCATTTCCGCTACGCCGCCGTAACTTGGGAGGCAAGTGCTTTGTGAATACAGCACTTGCCTCTCTAAGTTGCGGCGGCGTAGCGTAAATACGGTACCCTACGCCCGCGCAATGTAGATCGGCCGTACGTGAATCTAGGCCAATATTTCCATTTCTTACAGTCTTAATTTTTTTTATAAGAGTAGAACTCTAACCAAAGCCTTTGCTGTCTATGTTCTTGTTTGAAATAAAATTTCTCCTAATTTCTGCTTGTATTTTTTTTTTTTTTCCTAATTTATATCACTTGGTCCCAATCTGCTGTGTTCGTTTATGTTTGCTGCGATGCAGCTTGTCTGGCATAGCGTTTTGCACCACCTCATGTTTTTGCTCATTCTATGCTAACTGTATTTCTCAGTGACTCATGAACATGAAGATGGGAACGTGGAGTTCAGCTGGAAGAGGCACCGTTTGTTCAACCACACAGCATGCCTTGTCCTTTACCAGATCTGCATGGAGGTACGAAATCCAGGCAGTCATCTGCACAGTATTGTTGACAATGTCACATTTGCAAGAAATGAATGAGCAACTTCTTGTTCCAAGTATTGCCATGTGGTGGTGGTGTCTAGGTTTTTGCAGACCACAATTAAGTAAGATCTGAGGCATTAGGAATTTAAATCCCTAAAAATGTTGGTGTTTTATTTATTTTTGTATTAATTTTTTTTTTTTAGGATCCCACAGCTACGGTTGTTCAAGTGGGAAGCAAACCAAAGAGCAAATGGAGGCCAGTGGCCCTGGACACGGTGGTATGTAAGATATAGTGATTATCATGGTATAAATTCACTTGAAAGAGGAATTTGTAAGGCTGTACGTATATTTAAAAAAAAAAATGATAAATTCCACTATTAAAGTGTATCTCCACCCAGAACATTTAAATAAGTCTTTGCATGCTAAATATTTAATAACCTTTCATAATTAACTTTGCGTTTCCTAGTGATTACCTGTTGATCCTGCCAGTTCTGTGTGTATGTAGCTAATTCTGTTGTTCTGCCAACAACGCTGTGCTGCTTTAGAGCCGGTTCACACTGCGGCGGCACGACTTCGGGGGCGACTAGCAAAAATCGTCCTGAAGATGACTTCAGAGGCGATTAGCAAAATGACTTCTGTATAGAAGTCAATGCAAATCGCCCGAGCCGCCCCCAAAGTCGTACAGGAACCATTTTCTAAGTCGGAGCGACTTGCTTCGCTCCTATTAGAACGGTTCTATTGCATAGAATGGGACGCGACTCGTCAGGCGGCTGAGCTGCCTGACGGGTCGCCCCAGTGTGAAACGGCTCTTGGTGTCATTGTATAGCACCTCAGCATTGTTGGGAGCTTCAAAGCTCCTTCAGCGAATTATTCATTCATGAAGTCTGTGGCAGTTGGACGCTTCCTCTGAAGCATATGTGTACCGCTGTACAATAGACCGGCCCCTGCAGCTTCTCTATGCAATGTTACCAATCCTGGGAGTTGTAATAGGAGCTAGTACTTCTGGACATTACATTGGGCTTACGGATTGTCTCCGTCCACTTCGCTCAGAGTGAGGCACATTACCTGAAGTGTTTGGGGCTCTGTGACCACACGCTTTCTTTTTTTTTTTTAAGAACTAAACACCATGGGGGAAAGTAACAAAGAGTTGTGCAAGTACAAGCTTGCACAACTCTTCTAAATTTGGAACATGGAGCAGATGCTGCTCCTAATTGACAAAAGGGTCATAAGCCTCTTTAATTAGTAATGATTATTTCTCTGTTCTGTGGCAGGCATAGAACAGAGAGCTGGGGCTACATGCTCCGATCTCTTTGCTCATCCCTGCCCGACTCAGGGCAGAGGGAGGAGGAGGGTTGTTGACTTGCAGTTTCTGCTTGTGCTGTGTAATCACTGCACGAGCAGAAAGAGGGATGTGAGCTGTCAGCAGACAAGGTCGCACCTAGTGGGAGTCTGTGGCAGTTTGCTATATAGAAAACTGTCCTCTTCCCTCTGTTAATCTGCCACAGACCTGTAAAATGTTTCTATTACATGCAGATATAGAAACTAGTACAGGTGGTGCAGATAGACCTTAATTGGGTCCATCTGCTTAGTGTCATACTTTACTTCTGACAGTTTCCTGCTCCAATGGTTTTAAAATCGGTGTTCTGGCCCAAAAAAAAAAATTAAAAGCCAGCGGCTACACATACTGCAGCTGCTGGCTTTTAGTAATAGGACACTTACCTGTCCCGGAGTCCCTCGAGGTCTACACCGCAGATGATGTTTCCATCAGCTCTCTGGTGCTGCCGCCGCTATTGCGCGTTCGTAAACCTGGCAGTGTAGCCTTTCGGCTTCACGCCGGGAACCCTCCTCTTTCCTATTGGCCTGGCAGCCAGTGGAGGAGGAGGAAGCCCTGCTATGACGCCATGGCCCAGACTCTCGGAAGTTAGAAAGGATACCTGTACCACCCCCCCCCCCCCTCCCCGAAAGGTGCCAATTGTGGCACCGGGGGGGGGGGGGGGAAATCAGATGAGCGGTAGTTCCACTTTAGTGTAGAAGTCCGCTTTTAAGCCGGTATTGAAGTGTTGTGTGGATGTTCTTATATATTTCCTTTCCCCTCTACTTGAACTGTACCTGCGTTTAGCAAACATCAAACTTGTATAAATTACAAGAACACTCACGCTGGAAAACACAGTGGAAAAAGATGGAGTCCATGGCAGATAAGAAAATAGAATCAATAAATGCACAAAAGTCAACTACTACTTGTGGGTAGATCTGGGAAGGATCCCTCATTGACATGTGAAGAAAACAGACAGCAGGGTGCCAGATTTGCGTGGAGTAAAAACACTTTATTGAAATGGCCAACTCCAGTGTCTGATGCGGATGGTGCACAACGGCCAACAGCAGTCTGGGTAGCCAGATGATCAGTTGCAGGCTTAAAAAAGGGAGGCAAGGCCTTGGAGAAACATTGCACCTGATGCCGCCTGTATGTGACCATGCCGTCCCCTGTCATTGGTGCAATCGGAGAGGGCTGTAGGCACCTCCGGGTTTCCATTGTTTGCCTGCCTGCCTCTTGCAGCTGATTATCTGGCTATCTGGACTGCTGTTAGTTGTTGTGCACCATCCGCATCGGCCACTGGAGTTGCTTACAGGTTTCACAGATGTTAGTGTGCTATATCAATAAAGTGTTGTTTTTACTCCACGCTAATCTGTAGCCTTCTGTCTGTTTTCTTTGCATAAACCGGAGTTCAGCTAATCAATTGTGTCTTATTCAGTGTTTATGAGCTTTTTTATAACTATGTTTTTGTTGACATTGCTTCTGTGTCCGAGCTGTGGTCCAATTTAACATTTGCACATGCTGATGATGCAGAAAGCACAAAGCTGCAATAGTTTTTGATCTTTTGAACATGTCATTTTTTTCCACAAGTTTTTGGAAAATGTGGAAAGAAAATGAAAATGTATTTTTTTATTTTTCTTTCTTTTGTTTTTTAACACAATGTTGTCCATTTTATAAGATTTTTTTTAGACACAGCATGTGCAGTACCACAAATTACACCCCAAAATACATTCTGCTACTCCTGAGTATGGCGATACCACATTTTTTTTAGAACTATGTTGTTGACATTGCTTCTGTGTCCGAGCTGGGGTCCAATTTAAAATTTGCACAAGCTGATCATGCATAAAGTTTTAGATAGCTTGGTGCAATTTATTTTCTTGGAAATAACACAGGCCTCTGTTCTGTCACAATGAATGCCTTTTCTGATGAATGTAATCTGCAAAATGGCTTTTAACCTCTTGGACTACTTGTGTCAGGATAATGACATGTTCCCATTCCATATCATTTTATTTAAGCACCCTCTATGTTCTTGTTTCTGCATAGGAGATGGAAAAACTGGTTTCTAGAAAAATGAAAATTGGCGCAAAGGAGACCATGAAAATTGCAGAGAAGCTTTATACGCAGGGGTAATTTCAACTTCTAAAACATTAATGACAGACTGCCTTCTAAAACAACAGAGAATGTGTATCCTATGTCCTATAGCAGCGTTTTCTGTGTCTAGCCTATGGAATGTCTTCAAAACCCAGCTGCTAGATCTCTTGCATTGGGAATGTGGCCTTCTGTAAAAGGGGTCTAGGTGCACAGGGATCTTAAAGCTGAACTCCAGCTTTTGCTACACTTTACATAGTTTGTTTATGCCAAGATGGCCCAAGCGAACAATGTTCCTCACTAACTTGTGGGGCCGCTGGATGTACCTGAGGCTACATACAACATACCGCACTATCTTCTGGGTTCGAGCTGAGACCTCCTGTCTCATGCCTGGAACACACTAGAGTCTATCTGATCAGCACTCAGCCAATCAGAGAGTGATGTATTCTAGCAATGAAGTCAGAGTTCGTGACATCATCAGCCTGCCTGTGACTCAGCCAATCAGAGGAAGCTTTGTATTCATTGCTAGAATAAATCACTTTCTCTGATTCGCTGTGCGCCGATCAGTTAGACTCTAGTGTGTTCTGGGCATGAGACAGGAGGTCTCAGCTCGAACTCAGAACATAGTGCGGTATGCAGTATGTAGCCTCAGGTACATCCAGCGGCCTCACATGTTAGTGAGGAACATTGTTCGTTTTGGGCCATCCTGGCCCAAACAAACTATGCAAAGTGTAGCAAAAGCTGGCGTTCAGTTTTAATGAATGCAGATCAGATTAGGTTTGCAGGTGCTGTAGCTCTCTCTCTGGCAGGGAAACAAAAGCTGAGTGTTTAGAGATCCATAGTGACATCTGGTCATGAACAGGTTAACCGCTTGCTGACCAGCCACCGCAGTTTTACGGCGGCAGGTCGGCTCTGCTGGGCGAGATCACGTATATCTACGTCATCTCGCCGAGCAGCCAATAGGGACGCGTGCGCGGCGGACGCGATCACCGTCGGGCACCCGCGATTGCTTGTTACAGAGCGAGAACCGGGAGCTGTGTGTGTAAACACACAGCTCCCGGTCCTGTCAGGGGAGAAATGCCTGACCGTCTGTTCATACAATGTATGAACAGCGATCAGTCATTTTCCCAAGTCAGTCCACCCCCCCTTCAGTTAGAACACACCCAGGGAACATACTTAACCCCTTCCTCGCCCCCTAGTGTTGACCCCTTCCCTGCCAGTGGCATTTTTATAGTAATCAATGCATTTTTATAGCACTGATCGCTATAAAAATGCCAATGGTCCCAAAAATGTGTCCGAAGTGTCCGCCATAATGTCGCAGTACCGATAAAAATCGCTGATCGCCGCCATTACTAGTAAAAAAAAAAAAATATTAATAAAAATGCCATAAAACTATCCCCTATTTTGTAAACGCTATAACTTTTGCGCAAACCAATCAATAAACGCTTATTGCGTTTTTTTTTGTTTTTTTTTTATGAAAAATATGTAGAAGAATACGTATCGGCCTAAACTGAGGAAAAAAAATATTTTTTATACAATTTTGGGGGATATTTATTACAGCAAAAAGTAAAAAATATTATATTTTTTCAAAATTGTCGCTCTATTTTTGTTTATAGCACAAAAACTAAAAACCGCAGAGGTGATCAAATACCACCAAAAGAAAGCTCTATTTGTGGGGTAAAAAGGACGCCAATTTTGTTTGGGAGCCACGCGCAATTGTCAGTTGAAGCGACGCAGTGCCAAATCGCAAAACGTGGCCTGGTCTTTGACCAGCAATATGGTCCGGGGCTGAAGTGGTTAACAAGCTTGTTTTATTAACACTTTTTTTCTTTCTTCCTCCTAGTTATATCAGTTACCCTCGAACAGAAACCAACATTTTTCCCAAGGACTTAAACCTCACGCCATTGGTTGAGCAGCAGACACAGGACCCTCAGTGGGGTGGCTTTGCACAACGAATCTTGGAGAGGGGTGGGCCAACTCCCAGGAACGGGAACAAATCAGATCAGGCCCATCCCCCCATCCACCCTACTAAGTACGCCAGCAACCTGCAGGTGAGAATAGGAGTTTCTTTTGGTAGATTCCGAATGTACTAAGACACAGTTGCAGCAATTGAGAGTCATTAGGAATTATAATGTTTAAAGGTTTATATATAAAGTATTTCCAATGGCAAATCCTAACTCCTTAATAATGGGTGGATGTCAGTCTAGAGCAGGCGTGTCCAAAGTCAGGCCCGGGGGCTAAATGCGGCCCCGCTGTTGATTTAATATGGCCCCCCTGGGAATTTGGATATATATATTGTTTGTGGCCCCCAGGGATTACATGAAGAGAATCTCCTGTTTACTCAACAGCGTCTCTATTGGAAGTCCCGTCTCCTGGGATGCCATTGGACGACTGTTCCGTCTATCATAGGAGGCAGGACTTTGTATTAAAGAGGCCACAGGGTAAACAAGACATTCTCCTGTTTGTAATCTGTTGGCACTCGTCCCACCCCCTCCCTCTGCCCTCCGAGGCTGCAGATGGGCATCGTTCAGGCTGCACTGATGGCAATAGTAAGGCTGCATTTATGACACATGTGAGGCTGCATTGGTTGCAAAGGTGAGGTTGCAATGGTAAGGCTGCATTCATGGCAATGGTGAGGCTGCATTCATGGCAATGGTAAGCCTGTGCGGGTTATACGCCGATAAATACGGTATATCCAAATAACATGCCCAAGCTCATCCTTAGTCCTAAGCAGCGCTCTGGGATTTGTTGGGGCCACAAATAAAATATATACAGTTTATCCAAATAACACGCCCAAGCTCATCTCTTCAACACACACAGCCACAAAGGCAAGAGAATTCTTGTTGGGCCGTGTATTAGTGCTCAGATGAACACAATTTTAATGGTTCAAAGAATGTCGGGCAAAATGGTCGGCCCTCACGCATGTTCACTTAATCAAATCTGGCCCTCTTTGAAAAAGGTTTGGACACCCCTGGTCTAGAGAGATGGGCTTTTCTAGTCAGGCTGCATTTGTATGCAGACTGCTCTAGGTAACGTCCAAATGTAGGGCTGAACCTCCATGATTGAAAGTGGCAGGATGAGGAGGAAAGTACTAGATGGTGCTGAACGTCCTCCAGCCAGGAAATTAGGTGGGCTGTATCTGACTTGCTCCGCGTTCTAATGCACATCGTGAGAAGCAATAAAATTTATAGGAAGCAATTTCAGTACAGAGGAGGAACCAGTAGAACTGTGCAATACTGAATGGAATATACAAATAATAAACAAGCGCGCAACCAAACCAAATAATTAAGTGAAATTAACTGACTCAATATGTTAGTGCATTTACAATGCAAAAAATAAACCAGTGAACAAAATGTTACCAAAGTAACGAAGTGTTAAATAACCACTGTGTAAGAAAAATAAAAACAAAGTCCCAAACATGAAGTGAGGAAATTGTTAGCAATAGGACACTTCTAGGGATTAGTCCAATGATCGCTGAAATATTCATTGGAATATCTAGAAGAAGCCTGGATCTTACTTTCAGCCAAAAGAGTGTGATATTACTGCCGCTTACCAGACTGGAAGGATCTCGGGTTAAGGAGATCTGTAGAGCGTGTGCATCAGCCTGCCGGCTCCGGTAACAGACCACTCTGATCGGAGAGGGATGCTTCCGTCTTGCTAGATGAGGGAAAAACACCTTCAGCTGTTCTTCAGACCGGATCACACAGGAGAAAACAGGCAGAATCCACTCGGCTTTAACAGACACTGGATCTGAGAATGGTAACGCAGCAGGAAAAAAGCAATAGTCATGCCACTACAGCAGCGGGTTATCCATGGCTTGCTCTCATCATTCTTGTATACATGCAACTTCCCGCTGGTGTCTTAATACTGAATGGAAGGCTGGAGTTTCAGCTTAAAACGCCTTATCCGTTCTTTTATATAATATTACATGCAGGAGCACAGGAGAGGAGTACGTATTCAGTACGTATTACATAAACCACTACATCATCTTCACATATGAATAATTTGTATAGGCATCCTCTATTACGTTTTCATTGCTGTCTGTGTCCCTATTGCAGAGATTCATCCTCTCTATTTCTCTTCCGTTCATGGACGGACACAGCAGCATTGACCTTAGGGTATGGGCAGAAGGTGATGGGGAAATCCAGTGACAGTTTTTAATGGAACTGCAGTAGAGAAGAAATCTCCCATTGGGTACACCCAGGGCTTTTTTTCAGGGGGAACTTGGGGGAACTTGGTTCCACCACCTCTGGCTCAGACCCTTTGGTGCCTGCTCACCACAATCACTTGAATTAGAATCCAGAAGCCTGTAACTGGTTTTCTTTGACATCTCTGCTTTCAGGGAAACGAGCAGCGGATCTATGAGTTCATTGTGCGTCATTTCTTGGCCTGCTGCTCCCAGGATGCTCAGGGGCAGGAGACCACCGTGGAGATCGACATCGCTGCCGAGAGGTTTGTGGCTCACGGGCTGATGATTATCGCCAGAAATTACCTGGATGTCTATCCGTACGACAAGTGGAACACAAAGGTATTGCTAATGCTGATACTCGTACAGTGGTGTGATGGCTACCATTATATTCGCGCACAATTAATCCACTGTGCGGTGCTATATCACCCGACTGGAAGATATACACTGTGGGCCAGATCCACAAAGAACTTACGGCGGCGTATCTATTAAAACGGCGCGTAAGTTCTACGATGCGCCGTCGTATCTTTGTTTTGTATCCACATAACAAGATACGACTGAATGTGGGCTAGATCCGACTGACGTACGTCTTGGTACGCTGTCAGATCTTGGGTGCATATTTTCGCTGGCCGCTAGGTGGTGCTTCCGTTGATTTCCGCGTAAGTATGCAAATTAGCTAGATACAGCGATTCTCAAACGTACGTCCGCCCGGCGCATTTTTTTACGTAGTTTACATAAGGCATTTTTCGGCATATTGTTACCCCTGCCTCTATGAGGTGTACGCAATGTTGGGTATGGACGTCGGGACAGCGTAAAATTTTTCCGTCGTTTGCGTAAATCGTTCGCGAATAGGGCTTTACGTCGACAGCATTGACTATTTGCGACGTGATTTCGCACATGCGCACTGGGATACGTCCACGGACGGCGCATGCGCCGTTCGTAAAAAGCGTCAATTACATGGGGTCATACCAGATTACCATACAACACGCCCACTCCAAGCCTGCTTTGAATTACGCGGGCTTACGCCGGCAGATTTACGTTACGCCGGCCCGCATATGGGAGCAAGTTCTTTGTGGATACCCTAGGAGCCACTCTGATTTACGGCGGCGTAGCGCATATGAGATGCGCTACGCCCGCCTAAATATACGCCCGTTTTTGTGGATCTGGCCCTGTATATGTAACATACTACCATTGTATTTATTAAAGGGTCAGTCTATGTAGAATCAGTATTTCAGGTATTGGTGGTGTAAAGCAGTCATAGTAACCTGCTGGCTTTTTGTACCTCTTTGGGCTTGCCAAGGTCTTCCGTAGGTAACAGTTGTATTCCTGGCAAACTTGGGATCTTACACCTGCTGCTGGGACTCTTTTGTAATGATGATGGCATGTGCACAGGCCAGTGAAGTTAAGAGAAGTTTCGGGAATTTTTAGGTCGATGCAGCATTGACCCATCTCTCCCCTGCCACCTCTAGACTCAGAACTGAGCAATCAAACTGCTGAGTTCTCTGTCTTCAGTGAGCAGAGAGCAGTGAGTGTCAGTGCTCACTGGAGCGCCAGGCTGTAGAGGGGGGTGGCAGCAGCAGGCTCAGTCTCCCAGTGGCACGCTGAAAGTCTGAGCCAGCTGCCACTCAGGAATCTGAGTAGATCCCAAATTTAAAGTCAAAATCGATCCAGAGTCTGGACCGGTTAAGTGATGTCAGCTGACAGCAGACTGTCGGCTGAAAATGGGTCACAAGAGTGCAGAGCAAAGTGCACACTTGTGGACCCACATGAGAAGTAGGGCCAAAAGAGCTTCGGCCCTACTTCTCCATCAATGAGGGCCTGAACTGTGAAATCTTCGCCCAAAAAATACAAGGCAAGAGCCAAAAATTAGCCATACGTATTGCCTGTGGACCCCTGCAGCTAATCCATCCCCAATTATTGACTTACCTTGCCTTGTTCTGTACTGTGCCTTTGTGTAGAGGAAAATATATTGGTAGAGACAGGGATTTCTCCCTATTGTCAGAGCTGCCCCCTGATGACTGGTGATCAGAAGCAGTAGGAGAGGTGAAAAAGCACCGATCCACAAAACTATAGGAGCAGAGAGATTCTTGCACTGAAGATCCTCAGGTACAGCTTTCTCTCCAACAAGAACAGTACGCAGCACAGAAGACCTTCCTTTTAGGAGGACTTCAAGGCAAAGGATAATTCTTTCAGGGTGCTTGTGCACAATTAACAATTCTGGATGTTGTCTTAAATTGCAAATCTTCCCTTTTTTTTTTTTTTTAGTCCAGGTCCACTTTAAAGACCGAGATCTAAAGTTCTCTAAAAGCCATAACATAACTCTTGAGTATCTCCTAGTCTGACTTCTACCACCAACAGGGCTCTTGGATGAGGGAAGCCACTAACGTGCTTTGCTTTATAGCATAATTTACATTCAAACTTGGTGTGTGATGTATTTTTCTCTTAGGTCATCCCTGTGTATGAGATGGGCGAGAGGTTCCAGCCCACATTGGTGGAGATGGTGGATGGTGAGACCTCCCCGCCACAGCTGCTTACAGAAGCCGATCTCATATCCTTAATGGAGAAACACGGAATAGGTAAACCAATCAATCCAACTGTAACAGTATTTCTTTCTAAGAACACTGCAGTGTCTTTGTTTTGTGTCTGGCATGATCCATTTAGAGAATGATCACAGAAATAATCTGTACATGAAGCCCTATTTTTATTTTTTTAAAGAGTGTCTTGGATGAATAGTTTTTTGTTTTTCTTCTAACAACAAATCAACCAACCAATTGGCTTTTCTCTTTTCTGTTCTAACCTGCTATAACTGTGGGAAGGTAATAAGTTGATTGGTTGACTGTTTTATAACACAAACTATTCTTCATTCAGACACGGGGGGGGGGGGAGGAAAAAAAAAAAAAGTTGTTGCAGTTTCCCACTTTTTTTCTAAAATTTTAAAATGGTTCTGCAGCCTAAGGAAGACTTATTACTACAACCTAAAAATACTTATATCCCTTAGGGCAGGCATGTCCAAAGTCCGACCCGCGGGCCAAATGCGCCCACCCTGTTGCTTTAATATGGCCCCCCTGGGGATTTGGATATATATATTGTTTGTGGCCCCCAGGGCCACAAAAGATATATACCATATTTATCTGCGCTGCCTTGGAGGGGGCAGGACGTGCGCCATCAGATTACATGAAGAGAATCTCCTGTTTACTCAGCAGCGTCTTTATTGGAAGTCCCGTCTCCTGGGATGCCATTGAACGACTGTTCTGTCTATAATAGGAGGCGGGACTTTGTATTAAAGAGGCCACAGAGTAAACAAGAGATTCTCCTGTTTGTAATCTGTTGGCACTCGTCCCGCCCCCCTCCCTCTGCCCTCTGAGGCTGCAGATGGGCATCAATCAGGCTGCACTGATGGCAATGGTGAGGCTGCATTTATGGCACATGTGAGGCTGCATTGGTTGCAAAGGTAAGGCTGCATTGATTGCAATGGTGAGGCTGCATTCATGGCACATGTGAGGCTGCATTCATGGCACATGTGAGGCTGCATTCATGGCACATGTGAGGCTGCAATGGTGAGGCTGCATTGGTTGCAATGGTGAGGCTGCATTGGTTGCAATGGTGAGGCTGCATTCATGGCAATGTTAAGCTTGTGCGTGTTATATCCAAATAATACGCCCAAGCTCATCTCTTCACCACACACAGCCACAAAGGGGAGAGAATTATTGTTGGGCAGTGTATTAGTGCTCAGACTTAGACCGAATTTTAATAGTTCAAAGAATGTCGGGCAAAATAGTCGGCCCTCACTCATGTTCACTTCATCAAATCTGGCCCTCTTTGAAAAAAGTTTGGACACCCCTGCCTTAGGGGACCAAGTGCATGTACAGTAGCCCTTGGTATCCTCCTGATCTGTGCTGTAGTCTCTGAACTAGCGTAGATGACAGTGTGCTATTGTAGGGTTGCATAGATCAGACTGTATTGGTTCATCTTTTCTGTGGTCTCTAATGGCTGATATGTATGCTATATTATTATTATTTGTTTTTCCTAAAGGGACTGACGCTACTCATGCTGACCACATTGAGACCATTAAGTCACGCATGTACGTGGGCCTTACCCCGGAGCAGAGGTTCCTTCCAGGAGAGCTAGGGATGGGCCTTGTGGAGGGTAAGCCCCGGATCGCTGCTCTTCTGAAGCAAATTCATCATGATGAGTTTGATTGCTTACAGTTTATTAGCGGTTACTCCATCCTAAAATCTCGCTATCCCTCTTCATTGCCTCCTTAGGATACGATTCCATGGGCTTCGAGATGTCCAAGCCTGACCTTCGAGCTGAGCTGGAGGCGGATCTGAAGCTTGTTTGTGAAGGCAAAAAGGATAAGTTCACCGTCCTGAGACAGCAAGTACAGAACTACAAGCAGGTCTTCATAGAGGCTGCAGCCAAAGCCACCAAGTGAGCGGGGGTTCCCTTCTAAATAGCGTGTACATTATTGGGACAGTAAACATACACTCCAGGTTGATTTTCCTAAAAAAGTTTTTAGTTTATAATTAACATTGTATAAAAAATAATAATCAGCGCCAAACAACAAAATAAAGAAAAAAACTTACTTAAAATAAAATAATAAAAGCTGCTCCTCAAAAAACAATCTAAATTGTGATGAATGAATAAACGTGTAGAGGGCGCTGGACCACTCAGTGCTAATGAATAGTGAACCAAATGGATAAATGAGAAATAGAATAAATTAAACTATCTCTAATACATATATAAAAAAATATATATAGAAAATACAAAATTCCAAAAGTGTCTCTGTGTCCAAAGGAATCTGTAAAAAAAGTGTCCCAATAAGTGTTCAATCAATGCATCACATGTGAACAAAGAGAAAAGCAAATCTTCTTTCTTGAATATTCTTTATGTGCAAAAAGAGGAAGGAAAAGCCGTCACCAACAAATCCAATCTTCTTAATCACCCTCTAATTGGTGTTGAAGCAAACAAATGTGCTTACCAGAATGAGTGGACTATTATAATGAAACAATAGTCAGCTAGACATATGCAGGATTGTGCCTGCATGCACATCGGACAGGAAATCAATAGTGAGCCTCAATGCCAGGGATTCCAGATGGGATATATAATAAAACAAAAAGGCAATGGAGATGCCAATAGTGTGATACCACTTTAAAATTTATTGTACATAAAAACAGAAAAAAAAAAAAAAAAAAAAACGAATGGCCCAGATGGCCTCTTACTTCTAAAAGTGCCTACCCGGCACTGGGGCTGCATGCGTGTCACCGCTACCTTGCGGTGCGGTAATGGACAGGGTCGTCTAATCCGGTGTTATCTCCGCAACACGGCTTTGGCGTCCCAGCTGGCAGCTCGTATGGGCAGGGAGGCACGTCTCGTGATCGGGTCCGCCTCCGACGTACGTTTCGTCAGGTATAACGTCTTCAGGGGGGCGTGCCCGATCACTGATGCATGATGGTATATGTAGTCTCATAGAGGCTACTGATTGGTCCAAATTTGAGACGGTGAAATGAAAGCAGCCGCGGTGCCGTTTAAGCCATATATCAAGGCATAGCAGTCAAATTATTTAATAGATCATGAAATGGTAACTATACAGCAGCGGATGCCTCAGTATTTGCTAGATAGACTCAAAAAAACCAAAAACAAAAAAGAAAAAAGAGTTGCAAAAGAAATCTAGCCAATACCAGAAAGCCGGGGGATGTTAAAAAATACTACACTCGCATCCCTCCGGATGTGCAGACTGAATCTCCATCGTAAAAACAATATATAGTAAAAAACCATCTCGCAGGCTAAACTAATACATAAGGGTGACTGGAGAATAGATATAAAAATAAATGAAAAGAGTTGTAGACATTAAATGAATGGTCCACAGAATTAATGACATAAATTGGGGTAAATGAATGACTTTGCATCCCTCCAGTCGTGCAAGTCACCCACTCCACCCCAGTGCAAAAATACTAAAAAAGTTCATAAGTACCCATATGCACATCTAAGTTTCTGAAAAAAGGAGGATTCTTACTTGGTGTATATAAATGAGAATATACAATATAAAGAAATATATATATACAAATGGAGAGAAACTCTACCCCATACTAGTTAAAATAAATAGATGGGTAAAGATATAATTAACATTAACTTGTACTATTCATCAATGACTGTCATGTTTCAGTTAATGTACCATATTTGGGCCAAATAAAAAAAGATACACCTTTTTATGGCAGCCATCAGAAATTTTGGGGCCCCTTACACAGCTTTAGGCCTCGGTCCCCCAGGGCCTGACTGCCAACATTCCCCAGGGCCCACCCACTGGCCGTCCCACCGAATCCACCCACTGGCCATCCCACGAGTCCTGCACCCACTTTTATTTTGACATTCTTATCCCAATGTATCCACATTCCCACCCAGAATTATCCGCATCCCCCAGGAGAGGGAGGGATGGATGATTCAGGGCGGGGATGGGGATACATTGTGTAGAGGGATGGATGATTCTGGGTGGGGATGAGGATGATGGAGTTCAGTTGCGGCTGGTGCTCTATCGATCAGGGGGGCAGGGGACGGACCTACAGAACGCCATTGCACACTGGTGACTTCCCCTCCATGCTGTTCTCTTGCATCTGCAATGCATGCACCTGAGAGGGCTGGGTCCACTCTCACCACTGACGAAACTAAGCACACCCCCTCCCTGAGTCCTACCCCGCCCAATCACAGTACTAGTAATTAATCTAGCAGCAGCAGCAGGGAAGGAAGCAGAGCGAGTGCTGGATCACCTTCGGGGCGGGAGTAAATCAGCTAGCGACTTGTGTTTGTGTCATTCTCTACTGCGGGTGCCGTGCGGGCCAGCGGCTGCCTGCTGTGCGAACCTTTTCATTTCATCCGTTTAAGCTGCTGTATGGGGGTGTGGGCTGGGCTCCTTGTGACGCTTGGGCCCCTTACAAGTGTATTACCCATACCCCTCTGATGACGGCCCTGTCTTCACTACATCTCTGCTATACATGCGCATCTTCCTATGGTTTTGAATTGAACAATACTGCAAGCGGAAAGAGATTTCTACTTTTTTTTTTTTATATTTTCTTCATTATGAGAGAATGGTCACAGGCAAAACATTGAAAATGAACTAGGGCTTTTACATATACAGGGGCACAAATTTAGATTTATGTATTGATATACCCCGATATGTAAGTATGTGTACATGTGAAATTTCATTTATATTTACTTTTTTTTTGTATTTTATAAAGTTAATTTGTTTGCATTGTGATGTCATGCGACGGTCCTTTCTTTAAGTATATTGTGTCTTGTATTGTAGTATGATATTGTCCCTTACTGTTAATGTCTGGAATTTATTTAAAATTTTACTTAAAGGTCCAATTTTAAGATAACACCATACATTCTGTCACAGTGGTGCTTGCTAACTCAACCCCCCTCGGTTCTGTGCTCCTACTCCGCAGGCTGGACGAGGCTCTGTCTCAGTACTTTGGCCAGGCAGCACAGCCTGTGGAACAGCAGGAGATCTACCCGGAAACGCCACTTCCTATAAGAAAATGTCCGCAGTGTAACAGGGATATGGTGCTGAAGACCAAGAAAGATGGAGGGTGAGTGAGTGCCAAGGCAATAGCCATGTTTGACAACTAAAGATGTTGACCTGGTGACAGAGAATTCCTTTCAGTTAGAGAGCCCACGGGTCTCTCGCTAAGGTTGGAGGAAGTAATTTTCCCCACTAACATTAATATTTTATCTTTCTCTTTTAAGGTTCTACATTTCGTGTTTGGGTTACCCCAGCTGTAAAACATCAATCTGGTTGCCCAATTTCGTTCTGGAAGTGTCCCGGGATGATAGCGTGTGTGATGTGTGTAGACCTCATCCAATCCACAAGTGAGTATACGTTCAGCTAACTTAGCAATTTGTACTAAATATGTCCGGATAATGGTAGAACACCCAATTGATTAGCACCTTGTCCCAGATAGTCAAATATGTCAAGTGGGAAAGAGAAAGGGGATTGTGACAGTGCTTACAAATAATAATGGAAACCAAATATTAAAAAAAGGTAAATAATTTTAATGAGAATGGCGTTAAAGTACAACAGAGCTGGGTTGTTTAGAGATATTTAACATTTCATGGTAAAGGTGGTCAAAAACAGATGTTGGATTTAGGGAGAGATTTTATGTTCGTATATTGGCTTGAAATGTTTCGCCTAATGGCTTCATCAGGGGATGATTTGTATATCCCCTAATGAAGCTATTAGGCGAAACATGTCAGGCGATGCGGGAACCAGCGTGATTACCGCCCAGGTTCATGCATAGAATCTGTCCCGCGGGCAGTTCACACTGCCCTCTGTGAACCGCTGAGGGTGTCGGTACAATGTTAATGACACCCCTAGATCAGTTCATTGATCCCTGTGAACTTGCACAGGAATCGGATCGCATGCAAGAGAACACCCATGCGATCCAAATTCAGTGCAGGGGGAAAAAAAAGTCCCTGCACCTTTTCTGTGTGAATTCAATGCGAGTTCAGCCATACAAGTGTATGGCTGAACTCGCATTGCACAGACATCACATGCGATTAACACCCCAGTGCGTGTGCGAATTACATGTTCGCACAAATGTTATCCTAGCTTAAAAGTCACACGGAACCCCCTGTCTTTACCTTTTATTAAGGCAAGGGATGTGGTTTTTTACTTTTTTACCGTTTCCGGACTGCCTTCCGCGCATTTACCGCAGAAAAGCGGCCCAGCTGCGCAAAAAGACATATCTGTACGTCGTTTCGTGCAGTAGCTCTGGTGGGCACGCACGCTGGAGACGCGATCGTGTGCCGATTGGCCAGAGGGGGAGCCAATCGGCGGACCTGCGATCGTTCCCATGTAAGCAATTGGCTCTCCCTGCTGTCAATCACAGCCAGTGAGCCAACGAGGAGAGTGGGGGCGGGGCCAAGTCATAAACCCTGTCCTCAGGGCCCACTAACAGGGGAGATGCAGACTAGAATACTGCAATCACTGAGCAGCAAATAATATCACCTGTGATGTATTTCAGTTATCTTGCAAACCTGGCCTGCTAGTGGGCCTGAGGACAGGGTTGATGACCACTGTTATAGATGCATAGAGCAGGGCTCAGAAGCGATCACGCACCAGTGCCCCCATAGCAAGCGGCTTGCTATTGTGGGCACTGGTCAAGGGGAAGGAGCCCAGGAACATTGGCGGGGGGACCCAAGAAGGAAGAGTATCGGGGCTGCTCTGTGCAAAACCACTGCACAGAGCAGGTAAGTATACCACTTTAACCGCTTGTCCACGGGAGGACGTCATATGACGTCCTCCACTTTGTGCGGAGGCATCATTCAGATATCGCCGTCTTCAGCCGCCGATTCTGTGCACGATAAGAACGATCAAAGCGGCGGTTCCGCCGATTGATCGTTCTTATAGGCAGCGGGAGGTTCTCCGGTGCTTCTCCGGGCTCTCCCGTGCCATCGGGGGCCCGGAGAGCGAATCGGTCGGCGATGACTGGTGACCAGATGGTCACCAGTCATCACTATGACCGTCGGAGGCCCGGGCGCAACGTTATGACGTCACGCCTGGTACCCGTAAGTAAACAAAGCCGCAATCGCGGCTGTCGGCATGAGATCGGTGATTTCTTTTTCACCGATTTCATGCTTGTAAGCCTGGAGAAGAGATTGACCCCACATCAAAAATTGTTGCGCAAATATTTTTGGTACAATCCTGGCAGGTTTCCATTGTGTGGAGGTTGGACTGTGGTGGACCAGCAGTGATGAAGCCAGGGTTGAGGAGGGGTAAAAATGTTTATTATAGCTGATTGTTGGACTGTTCATCCTCCACTGATGAACAAAGCGCTCATCCATACACCATAATCGATCTCACTACATACGGAATATTGAACCATCGTGTTACATGAGGTCAGGGGTCTGACCATTTCTTTCCAAACCAGCAGATCCCTCTGTGTATAGCAAGCTTTGTTCCCCTTACAGATAGGTTTATCAATTAATCTTGTATTGCTTCTTCTGCAGGCTGAAGCTGAAGTTTAAGCGTGGCAGCGTCCCCCCTATTATGCCCCTGGAGTTTGTGGGCTGTATCGGTGGCTGTGATGAAACTCTTAGAGAAATCCTCGATCTGAAATATCTACAGGGTGGCAGCAGAGCACCCCAGCCTGGCCTTCCCCGTGAGAGCAACCGCGCGCAGGTTAACCAGAGAAATAACCGAATAACCAACGATCGAGATCGAGGAGGCCCAAACAGGCAGCCACCCGCCAAAAAAGAGAGAAAACCGCAACTGGTGACGCCAGCTATACAGAGAAATGCGCCGCCCACCAGTGCCAACCCTGAGAATAATGAGGTGGTGTGCAACTGTGGTGTCACCGCTGTGCAGCTTACCGTGCGTAAAGAGGGACCCAACCAGGGGCGCCCGTTCTACAAATGCGACGGAGGAAAATGCAACTTCTTTTTGTGGGCAGATCAGGAGAACGGGGATAGTAGGAGTCCACCGGCATTGCAGGTGTCTGCAGGGCGTCCATCAACCTCGTTCAACAGTTCCAGGGCCCCCGAAGGGTCTCGAATGGCAGGAGGAAGCGGGGACTCGGGATTGGGAGGAGAGACTAAGTGCATGTGCAATCAGCCAGCCATCACACGTACTGTGCAGAAGGATGGGGCCAACAAAGGCAGACCGTTCCACACGTGCTCCAAACCCAGAGAGCAACAGTGTGGCTTCTTCCAGTGGGCCGACGAGAACATCCCTCCAGGTGAGCAACGTAGGGGAAAATGGGGCCATGTATTTGTAACTGGCAAAGTAGAATGGTCATCAACAATTTTTAAAAGTGTATTAACATTAATAGAGATGCTGTGATGGTATGAACTAAATCAATGTTTCTCAAGTTTACCCCCAACAGGTCAGGTTTTCAGGCTTTCCATTATTTTGCACAGGTGATTTGATCAGTTTCACTGCCTTGGTAATTACCACATCTGAGGGAAAACATGACCTTTTTGGGGGTACTTGAGAACTGGTGTTGAGAAGCATTGGACTGAATGACCCATCTGCCTAATAACCTGCCTAGAGCAAATGTAGTCCATCTTGACATCTCATCAGCTTCTTTCTCTCCCTTTTTTTTTTTTTTTACAGGCCCTTCTGGAGATTTTCCTACCACATTTGGTGGAGGGTCTGGAGCACAGCGAGGATTTGGTCAAAAAAATAAAAGAACCGATAACGCAGAGAAAGCTCCAACGGCAAAGAGACCGCGCACGTGTGGCATCTGTCACCAGCCAGGCCACAACCGAACAAACTGCCCACAGAACAGATGACAGGTGTTCTGTTGAATCTGCAAAATAAGCCATGGAAACTCGTTATGTTTCAAAGCAAAGGCAGGCCAGTGATTTTTGCAGCCCTTAGATTATTGCACACAGATGCCGAAGGCTGTAAAGGATAAGTTCACCTCTAAAAAAATAAATGCACATCTTTTGCAGGTAAAAAAATGTGCATTTATTTTTATTAGGAGCCTGGAAAGCTTTGCACCCACGATCAGCAGATTGCGGGTGCTATGCAGGGCTCTTGCAGACTCTGTGTGTAAGCTGTCTGGCCATATATATCGTAACAGGAATCATCACTGAACTACCACAACGCTCAACAGTGCCGTGGTAGTTCATTGAGAACTACAAGCTTACAGCCGCAATGGCTGCTGCCGGACCTTGTAGTTTTCCATTCAAAGAACTGGGTGAATGAATGACTCATCCAGAGCTCCGCACAGCCACCGGCTCCATAGAGAGCCAGCCAAAACCTCCTGCTATTGCGAATTGGATGTGGAGACTCTGCATCCAATTTGCAATGGTGTGAACCCAGTCTTATTGAAATAAATCTTACAGAGCTACACTGGCCAAAGGTTGCCACTATTTCTGGGTGTGCTGGATATGCCTGTGTCCCCTTCTGCATGCTGGGTTTCCATCGGCCAGCCTCCACAGCTCTGCAGGAACACAGTAGTGACGTAGCTGATGACGGGTATAAGTACATTGCTCAGCAGGGGGCGCAGGCATCCAACTCATTCAAAGTGTCAGATACTGAAGGTTCCTTAGCCACTGGATCTCTGCAAAAGAGCAAGGGGTTGTAACCCTCCCTTGCTCTAGCCAAAATGGGGGGGGGGGAAGATTTGCCTATACTTCTAATTTTAACGAAAACCTGCTACAGTGGCTCTGTCCATTCTGTCAAAAAATATCCAAAGCATGGTCCCCAAAAAATTACCTTTCCTTCAGTGGGCAAGTCTGAACTCTGCTGTGTTCAAGTGATGCAGCCTCCGTCAAAGTCTTCAGCAATCAATGGTTCCAGGTGTGTTGGAATGTCGGCATCTCTCCACCATATGCCATTGTTTTTCCTAATGGTTCCATAGGATGTAGTATTAGGGTAAGGGCTGGAGGAAGGAACCACTGAGCACAGCGGGAAGGAGGGGAGGGTTTGGTTTAGGTGTCCGGCACACCCAGAAGTGTCAGATATTCACCCAAATAACATGTATATAAGATCATATTCTTTATACTTCCACCATGTACAGTATGCCCTTTTTTTGGCTCTACATACCTTATTATGGCTATTTTCCACCCGGCTTCCGGGTACTCACTACCGCGGGAGTAGGCGTTTCTATGCAGAGGCGCAATGTCACCTGGGACTTCGCCCAGATGATTGACGTCCTTGAGAAAAAGTTCCCCCCCGCGCCCGCCTATTGCGTAGGCGCGTCAAGGAGTTTCCGAAAGTAGCCGAACTGCGAATCGGCTCTACACGGCGCCTGCGCACCAACTAGGAGCCGTGTAGAGTTTACTGCGCAGGCGCCGTATAGAGCTGACTCGCAGTTCGGCTACTTTTGTAAACTCCTTGACTCTCATAATAGGTGGGGGGGGGGAACTTTTTCTCAAGGACGTTAATCATCTGGGCGAAGTCCCAGGTGACATTGCGCCTCTGCATAGAAACGGCTTCTCCCGCGGGAGTGAGTACCCGGAAGCCGGGTGGAAAATAGCCATAATAAGGTATGTAGAGCCAAAATAAAAAAAATAAAGGGCATACTATACATAGTGGAAGTATAAAGAATATGATCTTATATACATGTTATTTGGGTGAACCTCCGCTTTCATTTTTTCTTTTTAGCTGAAGGCTGTACCACTTGTACAAGGGAGATTTGGACTTGTACTTACCAGTAAGGTACGTTTTTTAATTGTTCTTTTGCAAGGACCATTGTCTGGATTATTTTTGGAACGCTGTAAGCAGCCGTCGGCTCTTTTGTGGATGTTGATGAGATGAGGGCTGAAAATCACTCGACCCACCTTTTTGTAAGCAATAGGAAAGCACAAATGTGCATGTTGGGAAGTATTATTACTACTGGTCTCAGATTTTATGGTTTGTTCTGGTAAGAAACGTCACGCCTTGTCCATTGTAAGATACGACATTCTGGTTAAGCTGTATATTACTTGTGTATGTTGTATAAATTCTGAAATGGTTTTTATCAAAGGATGTATGGTTCCGTTTTATAAATGAGAATATTAAAACAAAAAATCTTTGTTAGAATTGAGTGCTGCTTTATATGTCTCTACATGGCTTTGAATTGTGTTTTAGTTAGAAAGGATAAAGGAATGAGGATTGAATTCACTCTAACTGGATGCTGATGGAGTGTATTTTGTTTGCATTCAATGCACTTGATTTCAGGCCTTGAACAGACACCTTTTAAAAGGTTATACACAAATTATTTTCTTAGACTAAAGATGGCTTTTCAAAGGTCATGGAAGCATTACAGGGGTCTCCAATTTTTTCAGTATGAGGACCACATGGTGTAGTTTACAAATATTCAAGGGATAAAAAGGGATTTTTTTAGAGGTTGTAAAGACAGAAGTTTTTTTTTAATCCTTAAAGCGGAGCTCCACCCTAAAGTGGAACTCGCGCTGATCGGAACCCTCCCCCCCTCTGGTGTCACATTTGACACCTTTCAGGGGTCGAGGGGGGGTGCAGATACCTGTCTAAAGACAGGTATTTGCACCCACTTCCGGCCACAGAGCTTCGGGTTTTCTCCGGGCATGACGTCACCTCCTGTTTGTGCTCTGGGAACACTCGGCTCCCAGAGCACAGCGGGAGCCAAGCAGCGGCGCAACTCGCGCATGCGCCGTAGGGAACCGGGTAGTGAAGCCGGAGCGCTTCACTTCCTGGTTCCCTCACTGAGGATGGCGGGGGGAGCAGCAGAGAGACGAGCGATCGCTCGTCCTCTGCTGTGGACGGCGCTTGACTCCTGGACAGGTAAGTGTCCTAATATTAAAAGTCAGCAGCTGCAGTATTTGTAGCTGCTGGCTTTTAATATTTTTTTTTTTAGTGACACATCCGCTTTAATGCATTCGATGCCTTACGTGTGCAGCCCCCCAGCCAATGGCACCACAGCAGTGGTGCCATTGGCTATCAATCAAAGTCGGCTAGCTAATCAGAGAGGGGCTGGGTTGGGGCAGGGCTCTGTGTCTGAATGAACACAGGGAGCAGTGACTCGGCTTGGGTGCCCCCAAAGCAAGCAAGCTGCTTGCTGTGTGTGTGTGTGTGTAGGGGGGGGGGGGGGGGTATACCGCCTGAAAAACTCCTTCACTGCCTACTCAATGTGAAAACCCAAAGGGCTTTCACACTGAGGCAATGCGCTGGCGGGAGAGAAAAAAATCTCCTGTCAGCAGCATCTGATGAGCGGTATACACGTGTATACCGCTCCTTCCCATTTAAAACAATGGGAAACCGCGGCAATACTGCCCGCAATGCGCCTCTGCAGAGGCGCATTGAGGGCGGTATTAACCATTTATCGGCCGCTAGCTGGGGTTTATACCGCACCGCTAGCGGCCGATTCCCGGGGCAATCCCGTCTCCTAAATCGCTTCTGGGCATGCGCGGGTTTAAAATGTCGTTTAGCCCACACAAGATCATTTTTTTACAACCCGAAAAACAAAACACGATGTGAAGCCCACACACTATGATTTTAAATGACGTTTTTTTTTCCTGTCGATTAAACGACTGTGTGTACGCAGCATAAGGCTTACACCATGGCTGTAGCAGGAGGCAGAGCAGGTGTGGATAGAGGAAGTTTCAACCTGGGGCAAGCATGACAGTTGTTGGGACACTGGCAGTCCTAGCAACCAAACCACGGGGATGATGACAGTGCAACGGTTGAAGGGAGAAGTGGAGACCATAGACAACCTCTGCTAACCTAAATCCTCAATCAATACCTATTGAGGATATGCCTTTGATCCTAGCTGCAGGTTGAATGTGGCGCACAGGTCAGTTTGGAGATCTCAGTGCTAGAGAAATGCACTTATAAAGAATCGGCTCCCATCCAAAGCACTTGAATAGATGTAAATGAAGGCGAAAAAGGACGCTCTTTTCTGTGGGAACTCATGTAAGTATGAAAGCGGTCGGGGAAAGAAAGCGTCCAATCACATGAGATTAATTTACTAAAACTGGTGCAGCTCTGCATAGAAACCAATCGGCTTCCATTTTTTTTTGTGTGTGTGTACACTATATTATCAAGAGTACTGGGACGCCTGCCTTTACATGCACACAAATTTTAATGGCATCCCAGTCTCATTCCATAAGGTCAATATTGAGTTGGCCCTCCCTTTTCAGCTATAACAGCTTCAACTCTTCTGGGAAGGCCGTCCACAAGGTTTAGGAGTGTTTATGGGAATGTTTGACCATTCTTCCAGAAGAGCATTTGTGAGGTCAGGCAGACAAGAAGGCCTGGCTCCCAGTCTCTGCGCTAATTCATCCCAAATGTGTTCTATCGGGTTGAGGTCAGGACTCTGTGCAGGCCAGTCAAGTTCCTCCACCCCAAACTTGCTCATCCATGTGTCTATGGACCTTGCTTTGTACACTGGTGTGCAGTCAAGTTGGAACAGGAAGGGGCCGCCCCCAAAATGTTCCCACAAAGTTGGTAGTGTAAAATTTTCTTGGTATGCTGACATCTTAGGAGTTCCCTTTACTGGAACTAAGGGGCCAAGCCCAACCCCTGAAAAACAACCCCACACCATAATCCCCCCTCCACCAAAAGATTTGGACAAGTGCACAAGGCAAGATTCCGCTGTGTTACAAAATACAGCAGCAGGGTCATCTTTTAACCACTTGATACCTGCCAGCCGTCAAATGACGGCGGGCGGAATGCTCTATTGTTCTGACAGGACGTCCTATGACGTCCTGTCATTTAAAGCTTCTAGGGCGTGCGCACCCGTCGCGTCACTGGGAACACAGTGCCCGGCGGCCGCGATGGCCGCCGGGCACCCGCGATTGCCCAATAACTGAGCAGGGACATGGAGCTCTGTGTGTAAACACAGAGCTCCACGTCCTGCCAGGGAGAGAGGAGACTGATCTGTGTCCCTTGTACATAGGGACACAGATCGGTCACCTCCCCCAGTCACCCCCCTCCACACACAGTTAGAACACACCCAGGATACACATTTAACCCCTTGCCCGCCCCCTAGTGGTTAACCTATTCCCTGCCAGTCACATTTATACAGTAATCAATGCATATTTATAGCACTGTTCACTGTATAAATGTGAATGGTCCCAAAAATGTGTCAAAAGTGTCCGATGTGTCCGCTATAATGTGGCAGTCCCGAAGAAAAAAACGCAGATCGCCGCCATTTCTAGAAAAAATAAAAATCATTATGTCCCCTATTTTGTATGCAATATAACTTTTGCGCAAACCAGGTTATTGCGATTTTTTTTTTATTTTTTTTTTACCAAAAATATGTAGAATAATACGTATTGGCCTAAACTGAGAAAAAAAAAATATTTTTTAAAAAAATTGGATATTTATTCTAGCAAAAAGTAAAAAAGTGTTTTTTTTTTCAAAATTTACGCTCTTTTTTTTTGTTTATAGCCCAAAAAAATTAAAACCGCACAGGCGATCAAATACCACCAAAAGAACGCTCTATTTGTGGGGGAAAAAAAGGATGTCAATTTTGTTTGGGAGCCACGTTGCACGACCGCGCAATTGTCAGTTAAATCGACGCAGTGCCGGAAGCTAAAATCTCATCTGGGCAGGAAGGGGGTGTATGTGCACAGTAGGCAAGTGGTTAAAAACCGTATAAGGGATGGTTCACACCACAAAAACACACTCCAGATCCTGTCCGGATGCGTTTTTGTATGCGTGTTCAAATGCGTTTTCAGACACATTCCAGGAGTTTTTTTTCCCCACTGTACTGGGGTCCGGTGTGTTTGAGGCATTATGAAGCCTGCTGGACCATTTCTTCCACAAGGAGAGCAAGGGCCCTTGTATACAGCATGCTTGTGTCAGGACACTAATATCTTTATATGCAATACTGCCACTGGGTTTATGTAACCGCTCTCAGCTAGAGGGAGGGAGAATATATATATATATACACACACACACACACACACACACACACACACACACACACACACACACACACTTCTAATTTTAAGTAGTAAAAAAGATAAAATTGTGCTTACATGTTCCTGTTCAGTAGGTTATAAAACAGACAATAGTAACAGAACACAGCCAACTTTTCCAAGGAAAAAAACTTTTTTTATTATCACAATTTATTTTTGTTTTTTTAAAAATAGAATTACTTTTAAGCAGCAAACAACTACAATCAATGCAGCACTCACAGCTTACTCTGACCAAAGATAGCAATTTACACTAAAAGATTTTCAAAGGTTTTTTTTTGGCTGCACAGTTTATAATGTGTACACAACAGCAGTGTTCTTAAAGTAAATCATTACAGGACTGCCATTTTGAATATGTAAAAATATAAACAATTCTCGAAACCATTTGCAGTCCATGTAACACATGTGCGGTGACAGAGGGTGGGCTTTAACAGCCACTAATGCTTGCAGCACAGTCCCAACTCCCGCTCATGTAACCACGGTGACAGTCAAGTGATTGGGGGCAGTCCTTCCCCAGCATAAGGAGACTGGCGCTAGCCCCACACATTACAATCTCCTTAAGATTTATTAACACTGTAATACAAGAGTCAGATAGGATATTGGTGGGATTGATTACCCAAGCAGGCATACATACCAGCTACATAGCTGTTGGTAAATCTGTAGGAGATTGCTCAATTAGTTTATAATGTGATGCTATTTGTGTGCCCCTTTGTTACTGAGGCCTAATTTTTTTCCTCAGCGCCTCCCTGCATTAGATAACCCCCTAGGAGAATCGCTCCCAAAGGGGGGGGGTTACCTTGCAGACTCGGCTCCCACATCATTGGATTTGATTGACAGCACTGTGAGCCAATGGGTGCGCTGCTATCAATCTATCCAATGAAGAGCCAAGAACCCTGGGCAGAGAGAGTGACAGAGTTTTTTTCACCATAAAAGAAGTCCAGCCTGAGTTTTTTTATGGCTGGGCTTCTCCTCTGGGTCACAGGAGTGCAATAAGTTTTGCACTCCTGTGACCCATTTTCAGTGGAGAGCGGTCTGAAGTCCGCTCTCCACTGACGTCACTGCTATCAGTCAGGGTAGCGCGTCATCATGACTTCCATGTCGGGATCCGGCAGCTGCCCTGATTGATGGCAGTATCAGCGAGCCGCTGAGACAGCCTCTCTCCGCCCCTCCACTGCTCCATGCTCCAATGAGTGCTGAGAAGTAGAGCAGAAGTCAGGCTGACAGTCAGTATGGCTTTGCTCAGGGAGAAGTGAGAACCGAGCCATTGGCGGTGTTCGGGTGGCTTGGCTCTCAGTGCAGAAACGCCAGGGGGACAGCGGCAGCATCAGCCTAATGCTCCATCCACTGAGGTAAGTATGAATAGCAAAAAAAAACACCATACTTCTCTTTTATTGTAAAGGATGTATTAAGGTGAAAAAACAAAAGTGTTTACAACCCCTTTAACCATAAAGTCAGGTCCAGTAACAAAGTGAAACCACATCAGAGAGGGACAAAAAAAAAAAAAAAACATTTCTGCCTATGGTCTCAGACATGTACACATAACTACATTACTGCGGAGAGCACTATGTTTTATCTTCTTTTCCATGATTGGACACCCCCCATTGGAATTATCTGTGAGTCCGATTGCTTTGGTCCCTGTTGGAGCCTTTTGCCTGGATCATACCCTCATGGGAAAGCGTTTATGACCCTATCTAATAGAGCAGGGATGCTCAAACTACGGCCCTCCAGCTGTTGCGGAACTACAAATCCCATGAGGCATTGCAAAACTCTGACATTCACAGACATGATGGGAATTGTAGTTCCTGAACACCTGGAGGGCCATAGTTTGAAGATCCCTATAATAGAGGGTCTACTCTGTGAGGTGAGCGGCCATTTCTCTCATTGGTGGAGGTTTCTCACTATATTGCACGCTCATCACCCGCATGTTTCTACATATAGTCATGTTTTGAAGATCACGTGGATGACTTCTTTATGGGCTTGCTATTAGCGCTGCACTATCTCTTATACATCTACTATAGGATTTTTTTACATTTATGTACACATAAGGCTGTACAAAGTAAACTGGGCGTATTTTTGCAACAGCCGCCCATATTAATGAATAGCTGTACGTGGTTATATGCTGCGCTTCTGTAAGCACACTCAGCCCCGGTAACTCGCACGATTTCACTCCCGCTGGCAGTCCCGATTTCAGCTGTGATTTAAGAGACATCTGTGCAGGTTTCTGCACAGATATCAATGTAAATAGCAGCCCAACATCGCAAAAAGTAGTACAGGAACTACTTTTTGAAATCGGTGCGGCGTCGCACAGATTAGGACGGTGTCGTTGCCGCCGATTTGAGATGCGATTTCACATGTGAAATCGCATCTCAAATCGTACCCAGTATGAACCTGGGCTCAAGGACATAAAACCCAAGCCACGTTCAGGGATGTACACGCATGCATTTCTGCGATTGTGTATACCCTGCATAAAGCCATTCATTACTATGGGCAGCCACAGTTTACTTTGTACAGCCTCATGTACCTGTGTGCAAAAGGTTTGACAAGGATATTAGCAGCATCTAGTCATATCAGCTCATAGGCGGTTACAGCTTTTGCTTTAAACTGCTGACCCTCAGCAGTCAAACTTCACTTTTCTATCAGAGACCAATTCTGGTTGGGTACTGTGACAAAATAAGCCGGGGGTGTCCAGTGCTCAGGTCTATTTGTAATAAAGTTTTTGGCACAGAGATCACATACTATAGAGGAATAGAAACCGGTAAATATAAAAGAAATTTTAAAGAAACGTAAGAGGTCATTTTCATTTCCTATATTTCTATGTATCACAAAGCCTCAAACTAATTCCTGAAAATTAGGGGGTTAGATTTCTTTCTTTTAGATATTTGCTCTCAGGGCACAGGAAAGCCCTGTATGGTATGAGACACCCACATTGCATTAGGGGGCATGACCATAGTATATATTATGTGTGCCGATCACAAAAGGTATGTTGGCACACCATTTTGAAAATCTGATACCCTTTTGTTCTAATCTTCAATTTGGGTGGGGGGAGGGCTAGATTTTTTTTTTTTTTCTGTGCTTTAAGGGCGCCGAGACCCATCCTCCATTCCAAATCGCTTTTACACTGTGGGACTAAGATACCGCAGCTTACCCATGTTTGGATCAGGTTAGCCGCTCTTTCCCATAGATTTATATGGTGTCACGTGACTTTGGTGCACGTTCTAAAAATACCACAACTCCTGGAAGCGGGACACAATATAACTCTGGGAAAGTGAAGCTAACCTGCTTTAAAACTTGCAGGTACACAGTGCTGCCCCCCATGGCAGGGTCCAAACAGCACCACATCCATGTGAAAGCAGCCTTACTGTGTGCAGGCAGCGGATATAAAAGCAGCTGCACAGTCACCAATCAATGGGCAGGTACAGGGATCCAAGTTCGCTCCGATCAGCGCACCTGCCCACGTGTCAAATTTTGACATGTGATTGTGTACGTGCAAACTCTGCCTCCATGGGCATCCGCAGCATAGGGCGGCATTGCCCTCCTTGGAATCGTAAGAAGGTGTTAAATAGTTGCCCTGTGTAACGCAATGGCCGCCACAGACTTTTTTTTTTTTCCCTACGCCTGCTGGCCTGGGGCTGCTCTGTCTGTTCCTCACCCCCAGTCTGATCATGTGATTGGCGCCGACTGCTGCTCGGGCCTCTGCTCAACATCTTGGCTGTTCCGGAACACGATTGGCTGCCTCAGCCTGCCTGTGTAATGTCGCTATGCCGATCCGAAGAACCACAGGTAACAGTACTGCCACTTAGGAGAAGAAAATATATATATTTTGCTTGAAACGTTAGACTGCTGAGCTACTGCTGGAAAAATATATTTGTGTGTTATTTCTTCACTTTGTATGGAAGTTACTCAGTCATACCAGTCTATGATGCCCATATAAATATAGCCTAGAGAATGTGAAAGACCCCTTTCACACTGAGGAGTTTTTCAGGTTGTATAGTGCTGCTATACCGCCTGAAAAACTCCTGCACTGCATACTCAATGTGAAAGCCCAAGGGCTTGCACACTGAGGCGATGCGCTGGCAGGAGAGAAAAAAAATCTCCTGCCAGCAGCATCTTTGGAGCGGCGTGTATACCACTCCTTCCCATTTAAAACAATGGAAAACCGCGGCAATACGCCTCTGCAGAGGCGCATTGCGGGCGGTATTAACCCTTTATCGGCCGCTAGCAGGGGTTAATACCGCACCGCTAGCGGCCGAATCCAGCAGCAAATCCGACGGTATGGCGCCACTATTTCTAGCAGCGCTATACCGCAACCGGGGCTCCCGCCCCAGTGTGAAAGGGGCCTAAATATAAGCATTTCTTTTAGCTGTAAGATCAAGAACTGATCTAGTAGTGATCATCCTGCTCAGGGTTTGATGAAACCACAAAGCTTGCGGGCAAGTTGCCTCTTCAGAAAGGTCCAAGCAGACCAGTCACCAACATCTGTGTTCCTTACGGTTTTAAATTGCCTAATGGCAAAAGGTATTACCAAAACATGTCATACATCAGGGAGATGATGATAATGCAATGCGCCCAGAAAGCGCACCCGTTATTGCAGTAGAGTTTGTTGGGCCAGCTTGGCTCAACAGACCATTTAAAAAAGGGACAGTAAACGTGGACCAAGGCTTCAGCCACTGATATAAGCTTGGTGGACCATTCTACCGTGGTTCAAGTTTACACGTTTCACCAGTTTATGGAATGAATAATAGATGGAAGAAATTAATCTTTCCAGTCCATTAAGGTGCAAAAATATTGCTCAAGCCACAGTTGTGTCTCTGATCCCTACTGTATGGGTGGGCCCCCCAAGCAACAAACCGCTGCTTCAAGCGGAGTTCCACCCGAAAATTGAACTACCGCTCTTTGGAATGGCCTCCCCGGTGACACATTTGGCACCTTTCAGGGGGGGGAGGAAGTAGATACTTGTGTAATACAGGTAACTGCTCCCACTTCCGGACATAGATCACCGCAGTGACCTACGCCACGTCCGTCCATCCCCCCCCCCATCTTCTGAGAGACACATGTCCCAGAAGACAGCAGGGAGCAGTGAGATTGCGCATGCGCAGTACGGAATAAGGAAGTGAAGCTGCAAGGCTTCACTTTCTGATTCCCTTACCGAAGATGGCTGTGACAGCACCCAAGAGCCAAATCGGCTTCGGGACCCAGCTCCCAGGACAGGTAAGTGTCCATATATTATATATATATCCATATTCGGCGGAACTCTGCTTTAAATGAACACAAAAGATTCAATCCACCTCAAGACCAGTGCAATTTAGAATCAAGGTTAAGAAAACGTGCAAATATTAAAAAACAGCTTGCATAGCAAACATTTACAGTGTACGATGCAATTAAAAAGCTTAAAAGAAAAAAAAGATACAGGTGCTTGTGAAGTTAGGTGCAGCTACCCGAATACCTTTTATACGTCTCCAGTTAATGTAATAATAATAGCAGCAGTAAAGACAAAGATTCAAGCAATCAACTGTTCATTAAATTGTAGCTCCCAGCATGCACTGCTGGAAAGGCTCGTTCTAATCTAAAGCCCACCGACTTAAATGCCCCAAACCTAAAAATAAATGGTAAAAACACAGCACACATTAAATGGCCAGCTTCAGTCATTCAAATATGGCAGATGTGCCACCCATCTAGACAATTCTCACTCCCAATACAAATCTCTCAAAATGGAGTACCACACCCAGCAGAAAACACAATCACCCTGAAGAAGAAAGGGGGCAAATTAGTAGAGAGCCTAGTCCAAATGCAAATTTTCAGATACGGGAAACTTTTAGTGTCCGCTATAAAAAAAAAAAGTTATACAGTGGAACCTTGGATTACAAGCCTAATCCGTTCCAGGAGAATGCTTGTAATCCAAAGCACTCACGTATAAAAGCGAGTTTCCCCATAGAAGTCAATGGAAACCAAGATAAACTAAGATAATTTGTTCCGCATAGACTTCTATTGCATGCAATACCGCATGTGGCCAGAGGTGGGGAGGGGGAGCCTTGGAAATACTCAGGGACAGCTCGGCTGAACTCAAACCCTCAAAGGCTTGGGAACAGATAGGTAGATTCACGTAGGGGCGCCTAACTTTAGGGCGGCCTAGCCTAGTCTTTTTATGCTACACCGCCGTAAATTAGTTAGGCTAGTAGTGATTCTCAAACCACTTACCTGCTAATTTTTGGCGGCGTAGCCTAAAACGAGCGGGCGTAAGCGCGCCTAATTCAAATGACTTGGAGGGGGGTGTGTTGTATGGAAATGAGGCTTGACCTCACGTTTTTTGACGTTTGTCACTGCGCATGCGCCGGGCGACTACATTTCCCAGTGCGCATTGCGGCTAAGTAGGCCGTGCGGGCCTATTGATTTCGACGTGTACGTAAACGACGTAAATCCCGATTCGCGGACGACTTGCGCAAACGACGGGAAAAAAATTCGAACCTCGCGGCGGGAACGGCGGCCATACTTAACATTGTTATTCCACCCCATAGGTGGAATAACTTTAGGCGGCCTATCGCTTACGGAAACAACGTTAATCGACTGCGGCGGGCTCGCGTTCGTTCGGGAATCATCGTAAATGCTCATTTACATAATCTACGCCAGCCGCAATGGAAGCGCCACCTAGCGGTAAGCCAAAACATTGCAATCTAAGATAGGACGGCGCAAGCCGTCCTATCTTAGATATGTTTAAGTGTATCTCTGTTAGAGAATACACTTAACCATAGGTCGGCTTAGATTCAGAGTTAGGTCGGCTTACCTGTAGATAAGCCGGCCTAACTCTTTGTGAATCTACCTAAGAGTATTTCCAAAAGCTCCATGTCACCAGCACCCCCGCACCTGTGGCCAAAATACGGTACTGCACGCCACATTGGCCCGAATCCTGCTCGTATTGTGAGATATTTTATATGGTCTTCTGGTCAATGACCACCTTTATTAAAGGACTTTGAAATCTCCCCTCTTCGTGCTGGGATATAGCGGGATTCTGGGGGGGTACCTGTTTTTTTTTTTTTTTTTTTGTAGCTTAACTGGAGCCCCTGTGCCCTATGTGAATTTGTTTCACCGTCAACCAAATGACACACGCACCAAATTAGTCGAGAGGCCAGTCCTAAAGCAATTTTTGCGAACCAGGGTGAGTGAACTTACGGCAAGAGAAAAAAGTTAGCCTCGAGCTGTGTGATTTTAGGTGGGTTCCCTACAAGGGTACCTCTCAAAGCCCAGTCCAGGTAAGAAGTGCCATTTCTGCCCAAAATGTACAGCTGGTTACTTATTTTTTTGCATAGCAAACCGCCTGCTCCCTATAATGTGCAATTGCTGACTCTCGGCCACCATGTTTGCAGTTTAAGTCCAACAAACATGGGATCTGAAAAACATAAATTAAATCACCATCTTAGTTTCTTCTGAATGTAAAGAGACAAGAAAATATTTCATAATATACTGACTTGGAAAGTGCAGGTAGTAAATAATTCCTCTTATGGCCATTTTTTTTTTTTTAAACACTTGGCAAACAGACTATAAATTTCACCTAGAGCACTTAAAGTGGCCACTAGTCTTGTGCCGCTGGCTAGCCTGGAAAGTTCAGCATTATACTGAGGACATTTAGGATAGCAAGGCGTTTCACTTGTTTAATAATGACTCCGGATTGGAAAAAATCTGATACAGGCCATATCCCATCTCTTCTATGTCATCCTCAGTAAAACAAGAAAATAAATTGACTGCATTGTCAAAATAACAGGGGAGGAACCCTTGATCCAAGTATCCAATGAGAGACTCGATGGCTTGCAGAAACCGATCAGACAAAGCAGCCTCTGTCCAATCAGAGGGCTCGTTATTGATGTGCAGGAGGACATGCCTTAGCTGGGTTGAGGACAGCTTAGTGAGACCGGGGCGCTTTTTGCAGATGCTTTTAAGAATCTGGAGGCACTTTTGTCTGACCCCAGAGTCGGCGCTGTCCAGGTCTTGGAGCCGGCTGGTTTCTTCATGGTAGAAGCTCCTGTGCCAAAGGTTTTCTGCAGGAGCCGTTGAGTGAGAGTAAGTCACCAGGACAACGTCTTTGGTTGCAGCCATCGGGAGAATGTCAATCACTAGTGTGAAGTCACAGTGGGTCACTTCCAGTTGAAGGACATCCGGATTAATGACTGGCCTTATGGCACACTCCAACACTGTTCCTATGGCTGGCCAGTTGATTGACCCAACAACCATCTTGTGCAAGGACTCAACAATTGTCCGAGTGGAAAGGTAGCCCCCCAGCATGAACCGATCCCAGGGACTGCTTCCTCTAGCTGTGTACTCTAGGTTGGCCCGTTTAATCATCCAGAACCGAGGGTCATTAAGAATAGTTGTCTGTCCTGGTACAAAAGTCCACAAATGGGGCTCCAGGATCAGAGGTAGCAATAAGCATGTGTGGTCTATACAGGCTATGGGCAGTTCGTTACCCAGCGACCCCCCTAGCTGCAGGGCAGAGAGGGGCATTTCTGGGTGCTTGGCCTTCAGAAAGTCCTGCAGCTCGTTCCTGATGTCCAGCACCAGCTGTCTGACTGCTTCCGTCTGAGATTCTGGCACACAGGCTTCAACTCTATAATAATCCAGGAGCATCTCCTGCAGGGTAAAGCAGATAGGGGTCTTCTTTATGTCAACAGGGACAGTCTCTTGAGTAACAGCAGCGGCCTCTGTAAATGGCAAAAGATAAAATTAAGAATTTTCAGAAAAAAACTAAATAATCCAAAATGCATCGGTCATAAAAGGACATTCTACAAAATCGAGGACACACAGAGGTGCCTGGTGAAACATTGTGATGCCTTCCAGAGTGTCCCAGCAAACATGAGGAACACTTTGGTGCCTTTCAGACCATTCTATGAAACAACTGCCCATCCCCCTCCTGCATCTCACCATTGGCCAATGAAGCCACAAGTCATAGTATGGGACCAATATGGGCAGACATGAGAACTGACTTATGCCGCGTACAAACGGTCGGAATTTCCAACGACAAATGTTCGATGTGAGAATTTGGTCGACCGTTAGTAGGCTCCATCAGAGTTTTCAACAACAAATGTTTGAGAGCTGGTTCTCAATTTTTCCGACAAAAACAGTTCTTGTCGGAAATTCTGATCGTCTGTATGCAATTTGCATGCTCGGAATCATTGAACTTAATTTTTCTCGGCTCGTCATAGTGTTATACATGACCGCGTTCTTGACGATCGGAATTTCCGACAACATTGTTTGACTGTGTGTATGTAAGACAAGTTTGAACCAACAATCCGTCGAAAAAAAAAAAAAAAAAAATCACGGTTTTGTTGTTGGAATGTCCGATCGTGTGTATGCGGCAAAGTTGAAGAATCCGACAAGAAAGTCAGTAATGATCATCACCAGCATACTTCTTTTGAATCTGTGAATTAGAAAGCACTAAAAGCGGATCAACATGACAGTGAGGCAGTTGGGAAGTTGGCAATGGGAAGCAAGTATCTGCATATTGCTCAGAGGTTACATACAGTAATCAGTACATCCAGGCAGCTGACGTAGTATGCAATTACTAAGAACTATGGGCAAAACTTATTTTTTCCCCATTTGGGATAGAATAAGGGAGGGTTATAACCTGCTTCAGCTTTTAATTTGCCATCTGTGTCCCATTAAAAAAATGGAAAGTGAGCTGAAATCACGCCAAAGTGAGCAAATGGTTGTTGCCAAAACATGTTCCCCCAATTTCCCCCTCTTATCATTCTGATGACAACACCAAATTTGGTATTTTTGTTATGAATAAAACTAAACAGGGGAAAAAAAAAAATCTGCATCGGTCTACCACAGCCTCGAAGACTGAGAACTGAGCGATCAAAGATTGCTGATCACTCTTCAGTGTCCTGGTAACTGGGGCTGGCTCACAGGCACTCAGCGGCTCCCCGAGAGGCTGAGCCAGTTACTGGTACAGGCATCTGGGTGGATCCAGACACAGAGGCCGGATTCACACTTGTGCAGTGCGAATTTCAGCTCTCTTATCTCTGCAGAGAGATAAGAGAACTGTTCAGCAGATCATCTCCGTTTTAGCTGCGAATTTGGAGAGGGGAGGGGGAGGGGGGAAGTGTATTGAGCTGAATGAGAGAAATCCTGAAGAGAAATGAACACATGTGCGAATCAGATGCATGCCCATAGAAGATAATGAGCCTGAATTCGCACCTGAGCCACACCGCAATGCCTAAAAAACGCACACGTTTTTTCGGCAATGCACAGTGCGAATGCAGCGCACATATGTGAACCAGCCTCATTGAAATCAATGTATTTTATAATGTTATGCGAATTGGATGCAGTTTAAGCCGCAACCAATTCGCATAGGTGTGAACCCGGCATAAAGTTGGGATCTCTCCAGAGCATGGACTAGAGCACAGTGACATCAGCCAACACAAGTGCACTCCTTTGGCCTTTCTTCTCCTTTAAATAAAAAATATGGTAAACACACAGACACACCTTTAAGGCCCCTTTCACGCAGTCGGGTCGTTCAGGTCGGCCTATCCATTTTGTCGGCAAACCTGAACGGCTGCTACATACAATCCTATGGAGCGTCAGATGTCAGCGGAGACATGTCCGCTGACATCCGACCCGACAAAATCAGATGGATAGCGATACGTCCCCATCCGTCCATGGCGGATCAGATCTCTCCATAGGAGACAGCGGTGCTGCAGAAGCCCCTCCCCGCTCAGTGAGCAGAGAGGGACCTGTAATCCGCCGGCTCAGCGGAGAGATCTCCCGCTGATCTGGCGGACTCCGTAGTGACGGAATCTGCCTCGTGTGAAAGAGACCTAACTCTGCAGAGCATAGACCCCTCTCCCTCAGCAGTAGATCCCAACTGAGCCCCCAGCAATACGAGACCCAAAAAAATAGATTCTCACCAGTGACAATAGATCACCAAGCACCCCTTGCCATTAAATACATTCAGTGCTAAAGTTGCCGGGAGGGTTTCAAGCAAGTTTCCTTGTAAAACCTTCAGCTGCCTAATCTCGAGATCTACTGATCATTTGACATGCAACTTAAGCTGGCTACACATCTATAGATTATCTGCAGATTTTCTATGGTCAGATGGAAAAAGTGCAACACATTTCTCCATCTATGCTACACTGTGTGGATGGAGGAATCTCGCACTGGGCCAAGCTTCAGTATCTTGCTAGTCGGCCTGCTGGCTCTCAACATATACAATGCCTGCACCCAATCAGAATGCTCAGGTATTGTGAGAGCCAGCTGGGCCGACTAGCAAGATATAGAAGCTTGGGCCAGTGGGAGATTCTTCCATCCACACAGTTCAGTGTAGATGAAGGAATCTGTTCCACTTTTTCCATCTGACCATAAAAAATCTGCAGATAATCTATAGGTGTATGGCCAGTCTTACACTATAGGCAACCTCTGCTTGGTTTCACTATAGGTAACTGCCCAAGTTTTGTGATAGGTTTCCATTGAACGATCATTTTTTTTTTTTTAAAAGCCTATGGCGTGTGAACACACCCAAAAAATTCCACCCGGTGCAGAAAAAATGTGCACACACATAAAGAGTGTTCACAAAAACGTGCAGACGGGTGCAACGTCAAGTGGTCCTCCTGTGAAGAGGGACCCAAACCCTGATCCCCCGGGGCGTTAGGCTCCAGACAGGGACTGAGGTACTGTGGTCCGAGCAACCGAAGCCGACACGGACCCAACTTCCTCGGAGGGACTGCCGAAACAGAACCCTCCCAGTACTAGGTGGGGCTCCCCCGAAGGGAGACCCCATGAGAGCAGGCGAACTAAGCCAGAAGGCCATGTCCACCCACTCCCAAGACGTTCAGGGCTGGCCCGAGGACCCGCACCCTACTAATCACACAGTGACAAAACGTGCACAACAAAAAAAAGACAAAAAAGTGACAAACACAGTCTTAAATAAAATAAAGTTGGGGAAGGGATAGTGGAGAGGAGAGTGAAAGAAGTGGCCATTGTGGTGAAACAATGACCAGGCCCTCCGGCCAGGAATAAAAAATTCCTCCGGTCCTAGCCAAAAGGCCCGGCCCAGGAGGCAGGTGCTAAAAAAAGCGTGTTATTGGTGCAGTGACCGTGGTATCTTAAATCAATGTGTCCCTCACACACAGTGATCTTCAGATACCCCTGGACTGCCACTCCAGGGGCACATGCACCATAGGCTTTTCGTTCCATATCCGACCCCCCGACCGGCCAGTGCAGCCCTCCACCCCTGCCGGCCAACCCAGCGGATTTGCATGGTGCTGCCCCGTCTTATCCCAGGGCATTACCAGCTCCTCCTACCGGATCGCTGACAGAGATGGCACTTACACCAGCCAGCCAGAAGGCCAGACTAGAACTCGGCAAAAAGACCAAGACCAAGCACAGCACCCATCCTCACCAGGAGCACCCTTCCAGATGGCTCAGACTCAACCATGGGCCGGCCCCCAGTATTCTGTCGGGCAGCACAGCGTAGTCCCTGCTGAAACCATCCTTCCAGGTGCAATGACGTCATTGGATTGCATCCACCCTCCCCATGTAGGAGGTGCTTCAGCGCTCCGCTGACAACTGATAAGGACAGATACCACACCCAGTCCCAGCCAAAAGGCCGAGAAGCGGCAGGGAAGACAACCACGATCAGCACGGCCTAGAGTGTGCAATAGCCGTGCCTCGCCCTGGGAGAACCGCCTTCATGATCATGGTGTCTCCCCTGCCAGGTAAGTCCATTGAACGATCATTGTAGTATAAATACACACCTTCAGCGGGCTGGCTGGGCTCTGGGGGTGGTAATGAAGCACTGAGATCGGCACGCTTTGCCTTCTGTGTAAGTTTTGGAGAGGCCTTCAATAAAACAGCTTCTTTCCAGCTCTCCTCAAAGGACTTCTGCTCCGCTTTCATCTCTGGTTCCTTCTCATCGGGAGGAGAGGCTGCCCGGTCAATAAGCTATAGAAGAAAAAAAAAAAAAAAAAAAAAAAAGAGGATAAGGCACTAAGCATTGCAGAGTATAGCTCCACCCCAGGTTTTTTTTTTTTTTTAAATAAACTATGGTACACAATGAGAACCTATTTCCTTTCTATGACATTCTCAATAGAACAAATAATCTGCACACACAGCAGCCTAATTTTTTGCTATGCAAGTGGTTAGTACATTCACCTTGCGGCACTAGGGTTGTCAGTTCAAATCCCAACCACGGCACTACCTGCATGGAGTTTGCATGTTCTCCCTGTGCCTATGTGGGTTTCCTTCAGGTACTCCAGTTTCCTCCCACATTCCAAAGACATGCTGGTAGGTTAATTGGCTTCTGTCTAAATTGGCCCTAGTATGTGCATGTATGATAGTGAGTTAGGGACCTTCGATTGCAAGTAGAGGTCGACCGACATGGGTTTTTCTCTGGCTGATATTTAGGGCGGGGTGGGGCGGCCAATATAGGATGCCGATTTTTGTGCTTAATATTTTAGGCCGATTTTTTTGGCAGGCGACGCTGGTTGCCACTGGCGATCGGCACTGGCACGTTTCACACTCAGCCGATTTGTCAGTAGCACTATATGTAAGGAATGCAGAGAGACCAGCTGTCAGAATTCAGCGGCGATGTCAGGGGGTGGGCGAGACCCTGCTAACACCAGCCAATGATTCAGCTGCTTAAGAATGGGTGCGGGGCCACATACACGTAGCGGCCCACCGAGATCCCATTGGCTGGTGTTTGATAGCTGCTGGGTCCCACCCCCAACATCACCGCTGAATTCTGACAGCTCCTCTCTCTCTGCATTCAGTTGCAAACGTCAGTTTCACAGATTGAAAGACAGAGCCAGTGGAGTGTGGGGGGGAAGGGAGGAGTGCAGTCAGTAATCGGCCGAATTTGCACAAAAATCTCTAAGGCCCCTTTCACATTGAGGCGTTTTTCATGCGGTACAGCGCTAAAAATAGCGCTGCTATACCGCATGAAAAAGCATGCCCTGTAGTGTTCAATGTGAAAGCCCGAAGGCTTTCACATTGAAGCGGTGCGCTAGCAGGAGCGCTCCAAAAGTCCTGCTAGCCGCATCTTTACCGCGGTATAGGAGCGGTGTGTTCACCGCTCCTATACCGCGCCTTCCCATTGAAATCAATGGGAAAGCACGGTTTTCGGCCGCTAGCGGGGGTTAAAACCTCACCGCTAGTGCCCGAATATCGCGGTAAATACGATGGTATAGCCGTGCTACAAATAGCGTGGCTATACCGTCACCGCGGCTGCATGCCTCAATGTGAAAGCAGCCTAATTGTAAGCTCCTCGAGGACAGAGACACACACACTATATATATATATATATATATATATATATATATATATATATATATATATATATATATATATATATATATATATATATATATATATATATATATATATATATATATATATATATATATTTTATGTGTCAGGCGCTATAAAAAAAATAATTAACAGGCCCCAAACCATTGGTTTCTTCTGCCTTATATGAAGCCGTCTTCACAATAAACTTCGCCACGGGCCGACTCCTGACAAAAATACTTCCATACTACAACCGATATCATGCCGCCACATACCAATTCTTACCCGTTTAACAGCCAGTGTGGCAATACCGAGCATGGCCGCTCCTCCCACACCGAGCACCAGTCTGGCGTTGGCCAATAGGAAGTCCAACACACTGCCAATCCCATTGTCTGCTTTTTTTCCTTTTCTCTGAAGCTGCATTTCCGCCATCCTCCGACTGTAGAAAAAGAAAAAGTATTTAAAAATGTAGCTAAAACTCCAGGGGAGGTGAGAAGCAGCACAAGCAGCCAGTCAGGCATGCCGATAGGAGAGAGCAGTTAGAACACCATTTAAAAGCAGACCCTTCTGTCTAGCGACGCGTTTTTTTTTTTTTCGAATTTGAATTTTTTTTTCGCGCCGTATCTTTTTTTTTTTTTTCGACGCAACTTTATTGACCCGTCGCAATCCACAAAGCCTGGCGTAACGTAATTTCGCGCTATGCACGTCGGGAAAATGACGTCACGAGCATGCGCAGTACGGCCGGCGCGGGAGCGTGCATCATTTAAATGGGAATCGCCCCCATGAAATGAGGAACGCCTTGCGCCGGCGGAATTTAAGTTACACGGCCAGAAATTTCTAGGTAAGTGCTTTGTGGATCGGGCACTTAGGTAGAAATTTTAAGGCAGTGTAACTTAAATTAGAATTTCGCCGTTACGCCGGGTCTTTGTGGATTTGGCCCTTAGTACCGGTTCTCTTTGCTAGGCAGGGCTGTGCTGTCCGGCAAGGCTGTGTACATCACAGGACAGAATGGACAGAAATACAAATCCCTTGCAGCTCTCATATGCGTAGCAGTTTGTCGGCTCTAAGAAAGCCATGTTTGCCGAATAAGCCGTGTTATTACCATTACACAGAGCTGTCAGCATCTGAGCACACATAGAAACATTTACATGGCATGACGCAAGATTCCAGCAATCAGAACTGCGGCAGGCGGCCATGACTCAGGAGAGGTGCGGCACATTCCTGGAGGCAGATAATAACAACCCGCAGGTACCTGGGCCCCGTCCAGAGTCTCACTCTTATAATCTTTAACCTGCACTGCTAATATTAAAATCAGAGGCATGTCAACAATGTGACCAGGCTGGATTCTTGTTTACTTCTGTTCCCTATATACATAAACAGGTAAAGGGTTCAATAATGTTCACAAAGCAAAATGAAGGTCCCAAGTCACACGAAATAAGGGGTCGCCTCACACAGGAAAATTAGCTGCTGACATTTTTAGTTGATTAAACCCAGTTCTCCTATTTATAATGGGAAGGAGGGGGCTGGGAGTTCTATTTACTATAAATAGCCCTGTCTGTACTGTGCTGGCAGATTTCCATTGTCAGTTGTAAACCAGATCTTTGCACTGTCTGTCAAAAGGTAACAAATCTCAAGGTTTGGATTGTACAGTGTGTGATAATGCACTGATGGATTTCTCTTTCCGGACCATTCTCTGTAAACCAGAGAGATAGTTGTGTGTGAAAGTCCCAGTGGATCAGAAGGTTTGAGATACTCAGACCAGCCCGTGTGGCCCCAACAACCACGCCACGTTCAAAGTCACTTAAATCCCCTTTCTTCCACATTCTAATGCTTGGTTTGAATTTTAGCAAGTCGTCCTCACCACGTCTAGATGCCCACACACACACACACACATATATATACCGTATTTATCGGGGTATTGCGCGCTCCGGCGTATAGCGCGCACCCCTAAAGTGGACCCGACATTCCTGTAAAAAAAAAAACATTTTATTACATTTTACTACTTACAGTTTTGGTGTCTTGCGCGGCGGCCTCGTCGGGTCCGGCGTCCGTCTGTGGTGTCCTCCACGCGCCCAGTTTGAACACTGCGCCGGCATATACCGAACGCAGTACACGCGTGTATAGTCGGGCAGGCTCGGCTCCTCTCACGCTTACGTCCTGGACGTGAGCACGAGAGGAGCCGAGCCTGCCCGACTATACACGCGTGTACTGCGCTCGGTATATGCCGGCGCAGTGTTCAAACTCGGCGCGGGTATCGGCGTATACAGCGCACCCACGATTTTGCCCTGGAAAGTGCGCGGTATACGCCGATAAATACATATATATATATAAAATAATAAGTCTTTATTTTATCAGACCAATAACTCGGTTGTATTAATTTCCCACCACCGGGCCCCATAGAGCTCTTCCTATGACGCACTTATGACACAAGGTGGCGCTGTGGGGTGTCTCCGATCACTATGTTGGGGGTCAGTACGTTCTCTATGAAGTCCGGACTCCGGTGCTCCCAGTCCAGGCTGTCTTTCGCCCTTCCTGGTACAATGAGCCTCTCCTCCCCCCTCCCCGGGTCCACACTCACCCGCTACCCCGGCCCGCTCCGCAGCCAGCAGCCGCTTCTTCTTCCTTCTGCTGCTTCTTTACTACCGCCTCCGGCCGTCCGCACGTAGCAGCGCGCCCTGACCAATCACAACCCTCCATCGACAGACCAATCACGTGCCTCTCGTCAGGCCGCCAATCGCAGCGCACATGTGGAACGCTCGGTCCAATCACCGGTCCGGTGGTGCGAAGCAGCCAATGAGAGTCGCTGTGATAAAATAACAACATCTGACGTCTAGAGGGAGGGGATGTTCCGGGTTGAGATAGGGGGGGGGGAGGTTTCCGGTCTGAAAATAGAACCCCCGCTCCGCCAATGAGAGATGGCGGCTTCCGCGTGACGTCATGCGCGCTCTGCTGATTAACCCATTAGACGTACACGGGAAGAAACCGCGCGTGGCTTAAAGAGAACCAATCACTGATCGCAAGCACACCTATATAGTCACATGTGTTTTATAAACCTAAGATGATTTTTAATATCGCATGCTCCAACCAATAAACAAAGTAATGATTAGGGCTCAGTGACAGGTCCTCTTTGGCAGTGAGTGACAGCTGCGACGGCGATTGGCTGTGAGGGTAGGGTGGGCGGGGTTTGGTGGACGCAGGGTTCGGGTGTGGCTGCTGAGAGGGTAGAGTGAGCGGAGGGGGCGTGGTTTGTGTTCTTCCTGCCGCCGCCTCAGCCGCTGAGAGGAGACAGACCTTCCCTGACACCGGACATGGCGGCCACCGGGGTGCTTCCCTTCATCCGGGGGGTAGACCTGAGCGGCAATGATTTCAAGGTGAGACACCCCCCTATTTCTGGGAACACTCTGCCTGGTATGGGAGGGGAGGCTCAGACATGGCAGGACTTCCAGGGACACCCTCTGCTCAGGTCCCTGGCCTACAATATAATATGAAATGTATTCCTATGGTGCTGTCATAGGCTGTGGTGCTGTACAACGTTGACAAGGCAGACAGACTAGGAAGGTGTTGCAAAAGTGGAGTTCCTAACAATTTTTTTTTGGGGGGGGGGGGGGGGGGCTAGAAACACTCTGTGTCCCCACTGGGCAGATTTACCCCCACTTACTGTCTTGGTGACAACACTGGAAATGGTCCCCACTGGGCAGATTTACCCTCGCTTCCTGTCTTGGTGACTACACTGGAAATGGTCCCCACTGGGCAGATTTACCACCACTTCCTGTCTTGGTCACTACACTGGACATGGCCCCCACTGGGCAGATTTACCACCACTTCCTGTCTTGCATTTTTTAAATGCACTCCCGCACACACCCCATATAAAAAGCACAGTGTAAATAAAACTTCTGGTAAAAAAAAAGGGGGGGGCAGCGAAGGGTGAGAACGTGTGGGTAAACGTCAGTTGCGCCACACATGTGAGGTATTGTGGTGAATGTCAGGGAGAGCAATGATATGTGAATGTGAGAGCAATAATCTCTAGAGTCACCGGTTATCGCTAAACTGATAACCTGTAAAGGCATTTTAAAGTCTCATCTATGGAGAATTCTGAGTACCACCATTTTTTATTTTTATTTTTTTTTGCGATTCCACAAGCGTGTGCAATTTTGAGCTTCAACATTTTTGATATCTATTTACTCGATGCAACCAAGTCTTTTATTCTTGACCCGAAAATTGGTTGTATTACTGTGCTTGTACTAAAATTCATTTTACTGCAGTTTAATGATTAACTGCGCAAGCATTGTGCGATGTAAAAGATTGCGACCACCATTTTATTCTCCAGGGTCTCTGCTTTCAGAATATTAGGGGGTTTACAGTAATTTTTCTAGGAAAAAAAATGCAGATTTTTAATATGCCAAAAATGAAAAAAAACTGCCCCGGTAGACAAGGGGTTAAAGAAAAAAAGGAAGTGAAGGTTTGATGTAACAGGAATATATTCAGCAACATTGTAGCCAATATGTAACAATTGCAACAAAGGACAGCAGAACAGTCCTGTTTATACAATGTATCCATCCATCCAGCATCAATGCAACCACTTCCAGCCTCTGCCAATTCTCTCCTACATGTAAGGCCCCTTTCACACGGACGGCTGTTTTGCCGCAGTTAAAAGCATGTAAAATGTTTTGTGAAATTCATGGCTCCAGGCACTGCGATTAGCTGCACTTGTACATTGCGATTACATGCGGTTACATGTGGCCGCATTTAGCTGCGGTAGTCATTCCCATAGCAACTCTTTATATTTATTTGATTATGATGTGCTTCCTGTTGTTTTTTTTTCTCACGCTGCTATCCGCAGTTGACAAAAAAGACTGCGATTATCTGCATATAGCTGCGCTACATCGCACCTGGACGCATTCAATTCTATTTTTTCTATTCGCACCAAACCGCATGTAACGAAATTGCAGCTAAACGCTGTGTGTGAATGGGGCCATAGGAAAGCATTGCGTGCTTTTAGCTGCGGTAGAAAACTAGAAAATCCGCAGCTAAAAGCACCATTATATCCGTCCGTGTGAAAGGGGCCTAAAAATCCATTTATTTTATTATTTATTTATTTTTACTAGAAAATTGCTCAGAACCCCCAAATATTATGGCCCGGATTCACAAAGCACTTGCGCCGACGTATCTCCAGATACGCCACGTAAGTGCAAATATGCGCCGTCGTATCTGTGCGCCGTACCCACAAACCTCTCGACGCAGGCTACGAGAGGTGCGCGTAAGTTGTACATCCGGCGTAAAGTTAAGCCACATAAAGAAGGTGTAACTCAGCAGCAGACATATAAAGGTCTGCATCAGGGAACATAAGCCGGCGGTGTTTACGTTGGACGCGTGTCTGGATGGGTGTAGATTACGTTCATGGTGTAGGCAGTGAACCGGCGTATCTTAGGTAGATGTTCCGATGTGGTTATGAGCATGCGCACGGGGATGCGTCCACGACACGTCGCATGCGCAGTTTGTTCAACGTACTTGTCTGACTCTCAAACCATCATTTGCATGGGGTCACGCCTCATTTGCATGGGGCAAGCCCACTTCCACCTACGCCGGCCTGCGCCTTCGAAATCTACGCCACGCCGACGCAGCTTTGGGAGCACTGGCTTCCTGAATTCCATGCTTGCCTCTCTGCGCTGCGTCGGCGTAGCGTACATTGAGATGCGCTACGGTGGCATAATTGTGCGCCGCTGTCTGTGAATCCGGGCCAATGTGTATATATAATATATTTTTTTAACAGAGACCCTAGGGCAGGGTTGCCAACTGCCAGTAAATTTACTGACCGTTTGCAAAAATCTGTGGATTTTTTTTTTTTTTTTACAACTGCCAGTAAATATCAGGGGCTGATAATTTCATGCTGTGTTGACCTTTTAAGTGTAAATCAAGCAAATGACTTTATTATAGGTATTGTCAGTGTTTCCATATCATGTTTATACTGTTCAAAATTTCACTAGGTGTTAGTTTTCAATAGGAACTCTGTAATTTCTCAGGTTGCCAGTGAAAAATGTGCTCCGCCAGTAAATTTTCCATGGTTTTTGTCAGTAAAAAATGCTGCTTAGACCCCATTCACACCTTCGCGTTTTGTCGCATGTAGCGCGACGCGAACAAACGCCAGAGGGACGAAAAGCAATGAAAGTCAATGGGGATGGTTCACATCTGCACGCTGATGCGCCTGACGCGCATCGCCTGTAGTCAAAAGAAGTCCCGGACCCTTTTTTGTCGCGCAATACGCGCGATATGCGCGTATTTGAGCGTTTTTGGTTTTCCATTGAAATCAATGTAAAACGCCAGATACGCGCGTATTGCGCGACAACAAGCGTTTGCTACGGGCGTTTTGTCAATAGAACTTGTCGCCCATGCAGAAGATTAAAAAAATCTACCAACATAGCAACAAGTGATGAAAAGATGATAGTTTTTCCTATTGGCTAAAAAAAAAAACGTCTAAGTACAAAAACGTCGGACAACGCTGTATGCAAACGCGCATATTAGCATGAATACGCGCAAAAAAAACGCCGAAAAAAAACGCCGGAAAACGCCGTTATTGCCTACGCCTAGGTGTGAATGCAGCCTTAAGGTTGGCAACCCTGCCCTAGAGCAGTGATGGTGAACCTTGGCCCCACAGATGTTTTTGGAACTACATTTCCCATGATGCTTAACTACAATGTAGAGTGCAGGAGCATCATGGGAAATGTAGTTCCAAAACATCTGTGGTGCAAAGGTTTGTGATCACTGCCCTAGGGAATACATTTTTCATTTTATTTTTTGTTAAAAAAAAAATTGCATGTAAAAAAACAAACTTGAATGCAAAAAACACAATCTATAACCCAAAAAATGTGTCGCTTTAAAAATGTTTAGCGTTGCAAAGGACATCTAGAATTATTGTTTTTGCTATAACGTTTGTGGCAATACCTCACATGTGTGGTAAGCTACGTATGCGTTTGCTTCTGTGCACAAGGGGACGGGGACACGTTAACATTTTTTTAAATTTTTGTTTTTACACTATCCCTTTTCATTGTGTTTTGGTCACTTTTATTTCTATAAAAAGAAATATAAACATCCCTTGTGATAGAAATAAGGCGTGACAGGTCCTCTTTATGGAGAGATCTGGGGTCTATTATTCCCCCACATCTCTCTTCTACCCTGGAAAGCATGAGATCAAAAATAAATAAATTCATCTTTACTTTCCAATGGAAAAAAATGGCAGTGCCAGAGCCAGGAGTGACATCATGACATCACGTCTGGTCCTCCAGGATCATAGAGCTGTCTGGGGGACCATCTGGCAACTTTTTTTTTTACCTGTTCTGGGGATGACCTTTTTACCAGGCAAGAAGTAAAGGAATTTCTCTAATGGAGCCTCTGATGGCAGTAAAACCACATTAGGCCGCGTACACACGATCGGTCAAAACCGATGAAACCGGACGGAAGGACCTTTTCATCGGTCAGTTAACCATCGGTCAAAAAAATGTAGAACTTGCTTTAAAATTGAACTGATGGACTAGTAACCGATAGGTCAAAACCGATCGTTAGTATGGAAAACCATCGGTTAAAAATCCACGCATGCTCAGAATCAAGTCAACGCATGCTTGGAAGCATTGAACTTCGTTTTTTTTCAGCACGTTGTTGTGTTTTACGTCACCGCGTTCTGACACGATCGTTTTTTTAACCAATGGTGTGTAGGCGCGATGGACCATCAGTCAGCTTCATCGGTTAACCTATGACAACCGTCCTTCGGACCGTTCTCATTGGATGGACTGATCATGTGTACGCGGCCTTAGAGCTCTGATTCTTCGCCACTCAATCCTGAACTAAGGAAAATAAAAGTTTGGCTGTAAACGCACTTTAACGTTTTATAGGCCGGTTTCTGTGTGCATGCTGTAGTTGTGGTTTTCTGTCTTTCAGTACGATTTATATTTAGCCCATTGTGTTATATCACGGAGACAGACAGCAGCAGCTGGTGTGTGTGACATACAGACCAGGAATATTATAGAAGGAGAGACGCTTGGAAGAAACTGCTCATTCATTTGGCTGAAGATGTCAAATAAAGGATCACTAACCAAATATAACCTATTATGTGAGAGAGATCTTTGTAGCCACTTCATGTCTATAGATATTTAATAGTGTTGCAGCTTGCTCTGTGTTAATTATTATTTTTGTCTTATGGGATCTTTAGGGCATATTTACACTTGCTACAACATGTGGCATTGGGCACGCAATTTTAAAGCTCTCTGAATGCCAATCAAAGCCCATGTCCCTAAATAAAATGGTTACTGTAACAGAATGGCCTGTGATACCCAGAGACTTTTGAAGGATGCGGGGTACTCCTGTGCCAGCTTCACTAATGACTCTTGGGTCTAGGGTCATCCTATGTCCGATAGGGGCATAGGATGACTGAGAAATGATATCATGAATTACATGAGATGGAACAATAATGATGATTCATGTATTGCAGGATATCTTGGAATATTACAGGTATTTAATTCTGACCCCAACAGGTCAATAGTAGAGTGACTCATATATGTGGGGACACATAGACTGTTGAGGTGTTAATTGAGTCTGGCTCCTAAGATATTTCATTGTGCTATGCTAACTAGCCCTGTATTGTGTGAAAGTTCTATTGATGCTAATATGTGTTGTGAGTTAACACACTCTAAAAGTCATGTCTGCCATGTCAGCTATAGTAATTGATTCATGTAGATTCGGTGCCAGAGAGTCTGTCTGGGATGTGGATTGAGAGGGACTCGTTAAGCACCCATTGTGTGATGTTTTGGGTGGAGTGTTTCATTGTCCCTGTGATTACTGCAGCATGCTTTCTAACTGTATACAAATCTGAGAGTTTACTATTAAAGCATTCATTTGTTTGGAACCAGGGACAGAGCTGTGTGTGTCTCGTCCTTCTGGGAAATTCTAATGGATCGTGTCTGCTGGATTGTCGGATAAGCTGTCTTGGGTTGGTGGAATGGAATATCGTAACGGCGTTAACCCCTGACCGTTACAGTCACCTTACAGTCCTGTTCACATGTTGCGTTTGCTTCCCAAATTATACCCCATATCGTTTTCTTGGTGCTTCAAAGTGTCTGCAAAGACTCCATAGAAGTCTATGACAAAGCTCGCATACAGCACCTGAGGCTTTTGAGAGGCTTTATTCAGCATTTGCTTTGCTTTGGAGGTATTGCAGATATGAGATATCCCAGGGAAACCAACAAGCGAACAGGAAAGACATCATCAGCAGTCCCTTCCGGTTCATGTGTATATATTCTGGAAGTGTCACATCTGGTGTGCAGTGTGGGGTAGCAGGACGGTGAGCGGGTCCAGACTGGAGCAGAACAACTAGCAGATGGCACACTTGGTGTACACAACATGGGGAAGTTATAGCAGAACGTAAACTAGGACTGAGCGGCAGAGGATCAGCAGAGTTGGGGGACCAGAGCAGCAGAAACTAACAGATGTCCCACATGGTGAGCAGCATGGGAGCAATATAGGGAAGAGGAGGATCAGTAGAGCTGGAGGGTACTACTAAGTGGGGGATCTGCTGAATGAGGGTACTACTGAGTAGGGGATCTGCTTAATAAGGGTACTAATGGGCTTTGGATCTGCTGAGCAGGGGTACTAATAAGCTACATATAAAATAAGTCTCTCTGCTCCCCCTTATAACCTTCTTTGCATTGTGGGTCAAAAGATCCCCTAGACGCCCCTGTTTATTCTTTTCTATCCACCTCTGACTGGTCCGGATCAGGTTTATGACAGCTGTCTGCTAGTTTGTTGGCCGCGCAGCTCATGACTCTCTCATTCCTCCATGTTCAAGCAGCATTTCATTTACCTACATAAAAGTGTAGATTTTTTTTTAAATAAATGATTATATGCTCTTATTGATTTCTGCGCTGTGGCCATCTTTGTGTTTCTACATGATACTAATAAGCTAGGGATCTGCTGAACAGGGTTACGAATGAGCTGGGGATCTGCTGAACAGGGTTACGAATGAGCTGGGGATCTGCTGAACAGGGTTACGAATGAGCTGGGGATCTGCTGAACAGAGTTACTAATGAGCTGGGGATCTGCTGAACAGGGTTGCGTATGAGCTGGGGATCTGCTGAACAGGGATACTAATGAGCTAGGGATCTTCTGAACGAGGATACTAATGAGCTGGGGATCTTCTGAACGAGGATACTAATGGACTGAGGATCTTCTGAACGAGGATACTAATGAGCTGGGGATCTTCTGAACGAGGATACTAATGGACTGAGGATCTTCTGAACGAGGATACTAATGAGCTGGGGATCTTCTGAACGAGGATACTAATGGACTGAGGATCTTCTGAACGAGGATACTAATGAGCTAGGGATCTTCTGAACGAGGATACTAATGGACTGAGGATCTTCTGAACGAGGATACTAATGGACTGAGGATCTTCTGAACGAGGATACTAATGAGCTGGGGATCTTCTGAACGAGGATACTAATGGACTGAGGATCTTCTGAACGAGGATACTAATGAGCTGGGGATCTTCTGAACGAGGATACTAATGGACTGAGGATCTTCTGAACGAGGATACTAATGGACTGAGGATCTTCTGAACGAGGATACTAATGGACTGAGGATCTTCTGAACGAGGATACTAATGAGCTGAGGATCTTCTGAACGAGGATACTAATGAGCTGGCGATCTTCTGAACGAGGATACTAATGAGCTGGCGATCTTCTGAACGAGGATACTAATGAGCTGGCGATCTTCTGAACGAGGATACTAATGAGCTGGCGATCTTCTGAACGAGGATACTAATGAGCTGGCGATCTTCTGAACGAGGATACTAATGAGCTGGGGATCTTCTGAACGAGGATACTAATGAGCTGGGGATCTTCTGAACGAGGATACTAATGAGCTGAGGATCTTCTGAACAAGGATACTAATGAGCTGAGGATCTTCTGAACGAGGATACTAATGAGCTGGCGATCTTCTGAACGAGGATACTAATGAGCTGGCGATCTTCTGAACGAGGATACTAATGAGCTGGCGATCTTCTGAACGAGGATACTAATGAGCTGGCGATCTTCTGAACGAGGATACTAATGAGCTGGCGATCTTCTGAACGAGGATACTAATGAGCTGGCGATCTTCTGAACGAGGATACTAATGAGCTGGCGATCTTCTGAACGAGGATACTAATGAGCTGGCGATCTTCTGAACGAGGATACTAATGAGCTGGCGATCTTCTGAACGAGGATACTAATGAGCTGGCGATCTTCTGAACGAGGATACTAATGAGCTGGCGATCTTCTGAACGAGGATACTAATGAGCTGGCGATCTTCTGAACGAGGATACTAATGAGCTGGCGATCTTCTGAACGAGGATACTAATGAGCTGGGGATCTTCTGAACGAGGATACTAATGAGCTGAGGATCTTCTGAACGAGGATACTAATGAGCTGGGGATCTTCTGAACGAGGATACTAATGAGCTGGGGATCTTCTGAACGAGGATACTAATGAGCTGAGGATCTTCTGAACGAGGATACTAATGAGCTCCTTCAAAACAAATGAAGAGTCAACGCACACAGGGCATTTGCTAAGCCACATTAAGGCTGGGTTCAAACTTGATTCGGATGCGGCTGACAGCAGAAGTCTGGTGCGTCCTTCCGAGTGGGCTGCCATCCACCCGCTCCACTTAAGTGGCCCTTGCTCTTCAAAAGGTTGGGCACCGCTAGCCTAAGGATTCAAAAAAGCATGTTAAAGCGGTAGGCACTTTAATGTGTGGTAAATTTGAAGCCGGTGTAAATGAGCCCTTAAAGTGACAGTGGACCAGAGTCAGAGGATGCTGGACAGGAAGTCATCTGTTTCAGTATCTTCTATTCCAATATGACCTGATTTTTTTATATATATATTTCTGTAGCCTCTTTTACATAAGCAAGGTTGCACTTTGTGTGGTGGCCTTTTAGGGCTCAATCATACCAGTGGCTGTGTTATACCGCGCTGCGAAGCATTACACTGTTTGCAGTGTTTCTTTTTTCCCCTAGTTTTATTGAAATATCCCAGAGTGACACATTTATTTTTATTTGCTGCAGGGGGTTGTCATGTGGTGAACTGTATTGCAATGTGCTGTAAAAAAAATAAATTAAAATTGTGTGTGTGAACTGGCCCTGGAGATATATGTTCCTAGGGGGACACGTGTTTGGTCATGGCTGAGTGGGGATTTTGCCTCCCTTTTTGGAGAGGTTTCCTCTTATTTCCTGTTGTGTTTCTAAAAGGAGGCCGCTCAAGTAAATGTGTCCAGCAAGAACCAATGGAATATTTCTCTTTCTAGTGCTCGGATGCAGAGTTCTCCCCGTCTGACGCTTCTTCCAGGAGTGTCGATCTCCTTGTCTTCTCTGGATTTGAGAAGTGACCAGTGACGGGATCACACTACAGGGGTAAATGGGGTAGAAGAGTACTCGTCGGTTTCCATGCATCACTCCTTAGCTGGATGGATGGGTGAGATGTCTCTCCCTCAATGGCGACTTGCGTTCCGTAGTTTTGCTGTCGGCAAGGGAGCAACGCCTTAAGGGAACAACTTGTTCATCTGGTTAGCATGTGAAGTAGTTAGTTATTTGCTCTGCAGTTTTTAGCTATCCTATTCTCCAGTGACAAGATTGCTAGAGTGACCTGACCCTTAAAGGATAAGGGCACTTTAGAATCTAATGCATCCACCTTTTTTTTTCCTCCTTCCCCTGACATAAACTAACTAACCCTCCCCCTCCACCAGTGCATACTTGCCTCTCCAAAGGCTGTGGTTCTGTTGTTTGCTTTTAGCAACGCAAGTCTTCTCTGTCCTGCCCCACCTGTGCATTTAAAGAAGCACTCCAGGATTTTTTTTCCCCAATGCACGTGGGGCTGTGGATGCGCTGCATGGGTTAACTGCTTGTTTTTGTCTAGGGCTGTGGAGAGCGGAGATGTACTTGCCTAATCCGCTGATCCTCCGCGCACAAGACCAGTACCCGCCACTCCCTGCATGCTAGCGGTCTTGTGAATGGACTGTTTCTGATGTCATCACGCCCATATACCAGCTCTAGATGTGAGAATGGCAGGAACAGTCCACTGCTGGACGTGGGAGAGCGCCGTTTTCCAGAGGATCGGGTAAGTATTGCCTTTTGGTGCACCCCTGAACAAAACGGGCAGTTAACCCATGCAGTGTGGGCACAGGCCCACTGCATGGGTTAACTGCCCATTTTGTCCAGGGGTGCACTAAAAGGCAATACTTACCCGATCCTCTGGAAAACAGCGCTCTCCCACGTGCATTTTAAGCCCTATAGACTTCCATGGAGCGGTGTCCTGGAGATGGTCCAGGTCTATGGTGCTGGAGTGTGCATGGGTGGCCAGGAAAGTAAAGACAGGTTGTAAGCAAAGAGCAGAACTGTGGTGATTGGATAGAGGTTCGTATGCATCCATGAAGGAGGCGGTCAGACATGTCAGGGCCGGTGAAGGGTAAAATAAAGGACAGGTGCACTTTGGTTTGAAGGACTCTCATCCTTTACAGAAAAAGTGAAGATCTGCATATATTGAAGCTGCCTTTAACTCTATATGCAGAAGATCTCTGCTTAAAGGGGTGCAACTGAACTAAAAAAGTAAAGATTTACTAGGTTTGGCAATATTTAGGCCTCATTTCCACTGGCGTTTTTACAGCCACGTTTCTGAGCGTTTTTTACAGCTTAAAAACGCCTGTCCATGTTATTCTATGGCTTCATTCCCACATAGGCGTTTTTGAGCTGCAAGTGGCATAGACGTTTTTGAGCTGTAAAAAAAACGCGGGACCAGGGCGTTCTGAAGCTCCAGAGTAGAGCTGTAAAAACGCCAGACGTTAAAAAACGCGCAAAAACGCTCAAAAACGCGACCGCGGCATTTTTAAAGCTGCAGCTCCCAAAAAAAAAAATTTTTTTTTTTTTTTTACAAAATAAACATGGACAGGCGTTTTTAAGCTGTAAAAAAGCCTAACAACAGTGGCTGTAAAAACGCCAGTGGAAATGAAGCCTTAAAGTGTTAATTGGGCCTAATCAGAACTTTGAAAAAATCGGCACCCTGATCTGAAGTTGCAGTGGTACCTCTATGCTGATTATTGTTCTCCTTGCTGGAGGGTCAGACATGAGGAAGCAAAGCCCAGCCTCTGCCAAGATGACCCCCACACCCCTTCCTCACATACGCAGTGCAGAATAAGGCACAGGCAAGTAAAAATCAGCTGCGGGACACCAAAGACAGTACTGGTGACAAGTCCTTAAACCTCACAGAAGTCAGTTCTCCAAGTCTATCGAATGGCACATTCACATCTCTGCATGCATTTTCTCTTGAAATCAATGGAAATGCATCAAAACACATCAACGTATGCTTTAAGACCCGCATTGAATCATCTTGATGTGCATCAATGAAAAACACTTCAGGGGAGTAAAAACCTCCAAGCCGCTAAAAGCCCCATAATAAATAGCTTTGAGGTTTGTTTAAGCTTCTTTGTTGATAATCCACAAGGCGTAGTAAATGCCACATAACCACCTCCTGATGCTGAGTGTAGTTCTGGGATTGCCGGACCTGCCCATGTGAGTCACAGGCTTCTGTGCACTACAACAAAGAGGACTTGGTCCTCAAAGTACTGATTGTCAATCACCCACAATAATCAATGAAAACGTCGCCTCTGTACCTCCAGCCAAAACCTTATTTATTTTGGATAGTGGGTAACGTTGGGACTTGGGTCAGGTTTTTTTTGCTGTCTGTATCCCTAATGGTTCACCTTCTCTATCTGACACATGTCACTTTTTGCAGATCTGTACAGACTGGGTTGGAGGCATTGAGCCAGTTATAAAAGGAGGGGGGTGAGGATTTCTGAATACTGACTATAAACTGGAAACACTTTCTGCTGTTATAAGATAGAGAAGTCAGACTTCTTTTTTTTTTGGACACATGAGGGTGGATTTACTAAAGGCAAATGGACTGTGTGCACTTTGCAGGTGCAGGTGCTCTAGGGCAGGTGTAGGCAACTTCGGCACTCCAGCTGTGGTGAAACTACAATTCCCATCATGCCTCTGCCTCTAGGAGTCATACCTGTGATTGTCGGGGTCTTGCAATGTCTCGTGGGACTTGTAGTGGAGGGCCGAGGTTGCCTGCCCCTGCTAAGTTGATAGGCTGGACCTTGGTCAGTCCCATGGAGGAGTGACAGGTACACTTTAGCATTGACTCAGCCTCTCCTGCCAAGTCACAGGATAAATTGCTGCCTGACGTCCCATCCAGCCAACAAAACTTTTCCCATGGATCTTGGCTTCATGTGGCCTGTCTGTGTTTTATCTGTGTGTGAAGATCTGCCGAGACGTCTTTTAGTCTATTATTAGAGTCTCTATAAAAACATTGTCTTGTGTTGTCTTGTCTCACACCCTTGTCAGGCTTATAAACATTATAGTACCTTTTTTTTCCCTCTTTGATCCTACTTGTGTATATTAGAGTCTGTAGCGTTGTAACCTAATATTCTCTGAAATGAGCATATTAATTATTTACAACACTCCGCCTATGCAAGTCCTATCAAAGTGCACCTGTCATAAAAGAATGATAGAGCCAACCATTGTTGGACTCCTTCTCGCAACATGTGATCTATGCAAGTTCTAGTGGCTTTAAAGTGCACCTGTCATAAGAGACTTTTGGAGCATTTAAAACACAGGTGTCAAACACAAGGCCCGCAGGCTGCATCTGGCCCTCCAGGCCATTTCATGTGGCCCTCGCACCTCAGCTCCAGTCCTCCTCCAGACCCTTACTTTCTGCTTTCAAGCAATGCATCCAGCTTCTTCCCAGCAGCAGCATAAGAAAAGGGGGGTGCACTATGATGTAAGGGAGAGTGCGGGACTCAACCTCTGATGGTGGGGGGGCTCTTGACAACCAATGTAAGGGGAGGGAATGCGCTGGACATCCAATCTTACAGATACAACCGGCCCTTTTGAGGGCAATCATAATGTTGATGCGGCCCCCAATGAAGTTGCGTTTAACACCACTGATTAAAAAGAAGGAAAAAAAATCGAAATACAAAAATGTATATAATTAGGATACCTAACTCTAACTTAAAGGGTCACTAAAGGAATTTTTTTTTTAGCTAAATAGCTTCCTTTACCTTACTGCAGTCCTGGTTTCATGTCCTCATTGTTCGTTTTTGCTTTTAATGTTGCTGTAAATCCTCTCTGTTCTGGACACTTCCTGGTTGCCTGTTTCCTGATAACCACAGTGCTGGGAGATTTCTCACGGTGGTCACTAATGTGATTATTGTGTGTAAAACGAAACTGGATTGGTGCTGAGGAGTTTTAGACAAAGTATCACTGCTCTCTATTGGCTGACTGCCCTCTAGTGGCTCTCTGTACATCAGAGAACCAGGAAACAACAGCAAAAACGAAACTACACTGCAGGCACATTATATGATTGTTTTTTTATCTATTTTTAATCATTTTTAAAAGGAATCAGTTAACTATTATGTCTCTATGCCCTGTAAACAATCATTTCAGCTAAAAAAAAAAATTCCTTTAGTGACCCTTTAAAGGAACACTAAAGGCACAATTTTTTTTTTTTTTTTTAAATAACATACATGTTATACTTACCTCCACTGTGCAGATCGTTTTGCACGGAGTGACCCGGATCCGTGTCTTCTGGGGTCCCTCGGCGGCTGTCTCAGCTCCTCCTCGCAAAAGCTTTCCACGTTCATGCGAGCTCTCTCGCGTGGTGGAAAGCTTTTGCGAGCGCGCTCCCGTGATACAGCAGCGGCCATAGCTGCCGACTGTATCACTCGGCCCCGCCCCCTGGCGCGCCGCATCATCCACTGTGATTGACAGCAGCGCCAGACAATGGCTGCGCTGCTATCAATCCGCCCAGCCTAGCCAATCAACGGCCAGGCTGGGAACCGAGCAAGATGACAAGCACGCGCCCGGGACTTTCGAACGGTGAGGTAAGTAAAACGGGGGCTGGGGGCGGTGCTGTCAGATGTTTTTTTACCTTAATGCATAGGACATATATATTTGTGTGTGTGTGTGTATATATGTGTGTATATATATATATGTGTGTGTGTGTGTGTGTGTGTGTATGTGTGTATGTGTGTATATATATATATATATGTGTGTGTGTGTGTGTATGTGTGTGTATATATATATATATGTGTGTGTGTGTGTGTGTGTGTGTGTGTGTGTGTATGTGTATATATATATATATATATATCTCACTCACACACACACACACACCTCTCATTCTTATAAAGAATAATGATGCGAACACATAGAAGTAATTGGTACCCAGATAGAGCAATCAGAAGAATACAACAGCTAGGGAGACAGGAATAGGAAAAACATTTCAAGGGTGAAAGTCTCCTTTCTCATGGTCCTCCTGCTCAATTATATAGTCGTTTTTGGATTGCTTCTGAATATGCTAGTTGCTTGGCTTTGCCTGATTTACAGTATTGCTCGTTCACAGACTTGGAACAAGCATGTAGCAAATGATCATCAGAAAAAAGAGAGAATTATTTATTGCTGTGCTTGTTCTGGGATGGTAACTAATAAAATGTTGAAGCCAGAACATATGCATGGCAGCCAGGAAGCTGGCATTTTCCAAAGGCGATTTCACCAATGGCAGGCCTCAGGTTTGCTTTAACCTTACCAAAGCAACAATATTTTATTTTTTTGTAAAGGAAACCTATCGCCTTAACTTTATTACAGACAACCCCCCCCCTTCCTGTCTGGTATAACAATGTACTGCTCTTTCATTGGACGCTGCCTTACAAATATATCTACTCTAGATTGTAAGCTCTAACGAGCAGGGCCCTCTGATCCCTCCTGTATTGATTTGTATTGTGGCTATACTGTCTTCCCTGATGTAAAGCGCTGCGCAAACTGTTGGCGCTATGTAAATCCTGTATTATAATATTAATAATAATACTGTTCCAATGTTGCCCCTTTCCCACGTAGCTACGGGGAACCCTACACTGACAGATCTGCAGGAGACCTGCATGGCATCAGTGATCTGATCGTGGGTGCAATGCTTTCCAGGACCTGCAACAAAAATTAAATGCATTTATTATTTTTCTTTAAAAATGTGAATGTATCCTTTAAACCAGGGGTTGACAAAAATTTGCTTGGAATCTAGGAGCCAGGTAAAAAAGTTAGGAGCCAGAAAACGCGCCCCGTCCCGACAAGCTTGCGCGCAGAAGCGAACACATACGTGAGCAGCGCCCGCATATGTAAACGGTGTTCAAACCACACGTGAGGTATCGCCGCGATTGGTAGAGCGCGAGCAATAATTCTAGCCATAGACTTCCTCTGTAACTCAAAACATGCAACCTGTAGATTTTTTTTAAACGTCGCCTATGAAGATTTTAAAGGGTAAAAGTTTGTCGGCATTCCACGAGCGGACGCAATTTTGAAGCGTGACATGTTGGGTATGAATTTACTCGGCGTAACATTATCTTTCATAATATAAAAAAAAAAAATGGGGATAACTTTACTGTTTTATTTTTTAATTAAAAAAAGTGCGCTTGTAAGACCGCTGCGCAAATACGGCGTGACAGAAAGTATTGCAACGATCACCATTTTATTCTCTAGGGTGTTAGGATAAAAAATATATATAATGTTTGGGGGTTCTAATTAGAGGGAAGAATATGGCAGTGAAAATAGTGAAAAATTACATTAGAATTGCTGTTTAACTTGTAATGCTTAGCTTGTAATACCAACGGCCACCACCAGATGGCGCCAGATCACATCTGGTGGTAATAACTTGTAATACCAACGGCTCACCACCAGATGGCCCCAGCTCACAAAAAAAAAAAAAAAAAAAATTTTTTTTTTTTTTTTTTTTTGCCCCCCTTCCAATTCAAGTCGCCAGGACCCTATTTCTAGTCGCCATGGCGACCTGGCGCCCGGGATTTGTCGAGCCCTGCTTTAAACATGGCTCATGCTAAATTCCATTCTATTACCATGTAATACTAATTCATTGTCAGATGTGATATGTTGGATTAACACGTAAACTGCTGCTTCACTCACTGTTTTCTTGGGGCGGGGTTATCAATGTATGTAGAATTTTTGAACATTTCTCGTGATCGGTGTAGGTTCTGTGGTTTGGATATGACCCGTTTGCTCCAGTAATCAGGACTCTGACTTGTGTGTGTCTCTCTGCAGGGGGGATACTTTCCTGAACATGTGAAGTCTATGTCTAGCCTGCGATGGCTGAAACTGAACAGGACCGGACTCTGCTACCTACCAGAGGAGCTCTCTTCCCTGCACAAGTTGGTAAGTCCTCTTCATCACATGGATCTTTTTGTATGTGAGTGCCAGAAATGTGCAGAGAAGGGCAACCAAACTGATAAGAGGCATGGAGGAGCTCAGCTATGAGGAAAGATTAGAGGATATCAATTTATTCACTCTTGAGAAGAGGATATGATCAACATGTACAAATATATAAGGGGTCCATATAGTGAACTTGGTGTCTTTACAATCAACACTGAGGACAAGGGGGCACTCTTTACGTCTAAAGGAAAAGAGATTTCATCTCCAAATACGGAAAGGTTTCTTCACAGTAAGAGCTGTGAAAATGTGGAACAGACTCCCTCCAGAGGTGGTTCTGGTCAGCTCAGTAGATTGCTTTAAGAAAGGCCTGGATACTTTCCTAAATGTACATAATATAAGATTTGTAGGTAAAGTTGATCCGGGGGAAATCCGATTGCCTCTCGGGGGATCAGGAAGGCATTTTTTCCCCTGCTGTAGCAAATTGGATCATGCTCTGCTGTTTTGTTTTTTTTTGCCTTCCTCTGGATCAACTGTGGGTATGGAGTTGGGTGGATGGGATTGTACTGTGTTTTTTATTTTGTTTGTTTATTTTTTTGTGGTTGGACTGGATGGACTTGTGTCTTTTTTCAACCTGACTAACTATGGGCCAGATTCACCAAAGAGATACGACGGCGTTTCTCCTGATACGCCGTCGTATCTCTGTTTCTATCTATGTGACTGATTCATAGAATCAGTTACGCATAGATATCCATAAGATCCGACAGGTGTAATTGTTTTACACTGTCGGATCTTAGGATTCAGTACCGCGGCCGCCGCTGGGGGGAGTTTGCGTCGTAAACCAGCGTCGGGTATGCAAATTAGGAGTTACGGCGATCCACGACGGATTTTCGCGTTCGCTACGTCGCCGCTAGTCTAGTTTCCCGTCGCAAAGTTAGTCATTATTTGACCTGCCCTAACTTTAGTCAGCAATCGTATTTGCTGTATAAAGTATGGCCGTCGTTCCCGCGTCGAAATTTAAAATTTAACGTCGTTTGCGTAACACGTCCGGGAATACGGAAGTACGCTACGCGCGTCGTCGTTCGAAAAAATGACGTCACGGCGCGCAAAGCACGACGGGAATTGCGCAACTGAGCATGCGCAGTAGGTCCGGCGCGGGAGTGCGCCTAATTTAAATGGCACACGCCCATTTGAATTGGCCCGCCTTGCGCCGGAGGCCGCCGGCGTAGTTTTTTCATCGCAAGTGCTTGGTGAATCAGGCACTTGCGATGAAAACTTGCGGCGGTGTAACGTATCTACGATACGTTACGCCTGCGCTCACCTACGTGAATCTGGCCCTATGTAACTATGTAAATGTTCACCTTCAAGATTCAAGAATAAATACTTCTTTCTTTTTTGTGTGTGCTTTTTTTTTTTTTTTCTGTTAAAATGCTCCTCTTGACATCCATTACCATACCAGTGAGTTGGCCCCACCCTTCCAGTGCCAGAGACATAAGAGGAAGTGAGGGGAAATCTCCACTTGCACAGGTATCGCTAGAACAAATGTTCCTATTGGGAGATTTCTCATCACCTCTTGTTTTGTTGACAACTGTAGAAGTTTGAGTTCTCTCTATCTGTCCCATTAACAATGGTCCCCAGGACACATAGAGGGGTGAATCTCTGCAGCAGTCCCTGCTCTGTGCCCCACACAGTCCTTCCAACATCACCCAAAACAAGCATAAAGTTGTTGCACTTTAATCACTTGCCGACTGCACTATAGTGGAATGACAACTACAGTGCAGTCATCCAGTTGTGGAAGGTCATCATATGACATCCTTCCGTAATCGTGCCCGGTGCGCCCTATGAACGCGGTGTCCCCTAGAAACTGCTCGTCCCAGATCGAGGTGAAGAGCCAATCGGCGGTTCTTTACCACGTGATCATCTTTGTGTAATCAAAGCTGATCATGATGTAAACAGAACCCGGTTATCTGCGTTCCTTTCCTCATACGAACATATTCGCCAGCACACTGTGGATCGTCCGGTTACATCCAAAAATTTAATGCAAAACAAACATCACAATAGTGCAACGTTTCGAGGTCACACAGGACCTCTTCATCAGGCATTTTTGGAGTGGTCTAGTAAAGTTCCCCGCTAGTGGGCGAAAGCGCTGCTAACACAAGCGGCGCTATACCACCGACTCTCTCACTGCCCCAGTGTTAAAGGGTTTGTAAAGGTAATTAAAATCGAGGTCCTTAGTACAATGTGTGACTGCATATCCATTTCTGTGACTTCAAGTGGGCTTTAATGGAGGTTAATGATGTTTGGTAATCGGGTTTCTCTCCCTTTTTCAGGAGCATCTGTCAGTGAGTCACAACAACCTAACCACGCTACATGGCGAGCTGTCTTCTCTCCCCTGCCTGAGGGTGAGTATACCTAACCTCCTATATAGTGTGTACTTGTCTCAATCCAGAGCACTGAGTGTCATTTCTGTCTGCTGCCCTTTCCTCTGCTATCGGCATTATTCCCTTCAAATGCCTTGTTCACACGACCGGTTTTCCCGTCGGGAAAACTACCATGACAGCTTTTGGCCGGCCGTGTGTATGCTCCATCGCAGTTTTCCCGATGAGATAACTAAAAAAAAAAAAAGAGAAGATGGTTTCTTTTTTTCCCGGCTGACTTTTTCCCGTCAGGAAAACCGCCCGTGTTTATGCTTTCACGAGGGGCGGGGACGCGCATGCTCAGAATCAAGTATGAGACGGGAGCGCTTGTTCTGGTAAAACGCTGTAATAGACTGAAAAGCACAAAAACAGAAAAGCGCAAATTGTCTCTCACCAAACTTTTACAGGCACGAGAATCCGCAAAAGCAGCCCAAAGGGTGGCGCTGTTTGAATGGAACTTCTCCTTTTTATTGTCCCGTCGTACGTGGTGATACGTCACCGCGCTTTGGACGGGCGGTATTTGGCCTGATCGTGCGTATGCAAGGCAGGCTTGAGAGGAATCCCGTCGGGAAAAACTTCATCTTTTTTCCTGCCGAGAAAAACAGTCGTGTGTACGAGGCATAACAACATTTTCCTGACACCAAGAGAAAAAAGGTGAGAGGATGGAAATGGCCCGCCTGTCTGTTTTTGTATCCGGTCTGCGGGACCGATGGGGGGAGTAGGACCACCATTCGTCTATTTTTGGCGGACAGGGTTGGATTGGATGGCAGCGGGTGTCAGCGGACATGTGTCTGCTGACATACGCTGCTTCATAGAAGAGACTGAAGGGTCCGATTATGTCCGCCTGAAAGATTGACAGGCCGATCAGATCGGAAAGCCCATGTGAAAGGGGTATCGGCTGAAATCTCACAAAACCAGACAGAGCAGAGCACCCTTTAACCCTTCCAATGCTGGAGAGCGATCAGTGATTTGTCTAGACAGTTGTTGGCGGTTTTGTGTTTTTCCAGCTGCAGGGGATTGTTATTTCTGTCTTCCCTCAGTGACATTTAGGGACGGGTGACAGGACCTGTTATACAGATCACCCCATTGTGGCTAAATGAAGCGGCCAGTGTCCCTTTCATTCATACAAGGGGAGTATTGTCTGTCGCTCACTTCAATCCGTCCGGATCCAGGATATGTATTTAGACTTTTACAGATGAATTTGGGTTTGTAAGCTTTATATTGTGGATCATGTTTACCTAGGAGAAGCGTGTTCATAAAAACAATACATGGAAAAAAAACATTAGTGTACTTTGTGTGTACTGCTGTAAGGGTAAATGAGCTGTAAAAGAGCAGTACATTTATTTCTGTATATGAAGTCTGACTGTGATCCTGAGCAGTGGCGGCCCGTCCATAGGGGGCGCCCGGGCGCCGCCCCCCCCTCCCCAAGTCAGTTAAAACATTATAATAATTTTTTTTTTTTTTTTTTTTTTTTAAAACATGTCCCTTTAAAAAAAAAAAATGCAAAAAAAGGTCCTTATGTGCACTGTGTCAGGCGCCGGGCGCCGGGTGCAGTTCGGTACGAGTAGCGCCACGTCTGTGCAATCACAAGATTGCAGACGAGGCGCTACATTGGCAGGAAAAAAATGCATTTGTGGCGGAGCCGATCGCGCCACAGCTTCCGGCGTATTGTGTATTGTGTATATTGTGGCCGGGCGCGTGCACTGCACCCAGTATATTGCTGTGCATAGTGCCGACATCAGGAAGTGACGTCGGCACTCTGCATCTCAGAGGGACGCATCCCCGTGAGCCACACATCTCCGTGAGCCAGCCGTTCTACAGGTACAGAAGCAGGCTCAGTAATTACCAAAAGTGTCCCTGTTTGTTGAATACAGAAGGGTGCATCACAGTCGTAGGAATCAGTGCAGTGATAAATGAAATGGTGACATAGCAAGAGGAAAGGGTGAGGATCATGTGCAGTGGAGAGTGTGGGGGTTGGTATGCGGGGTGGCGGAGGTACTGTGATCTGATCTGATCTGAGCAGAGCAGAGCGTGTGTTATCCTGTCAGTGCCATACAGCAGCATCTTGTACTGTGATCTGTGATGATCGGACTGCAGGTGGAGGGAGATCTGCTTCTGTGTCCCGGGAACAGGGCTGGACTGGGACACAAATTTGGCCCTGGACTTCATCCAGACTGGCCCACTTTGACAGGTCTCTCCCATGGCGGCCGGACAACTCCCCCACCCCCCCCCCCCCCGGTCACCCAAGCCCCCTCTCCCCCTTCACTAGCCACTAGCTGTTCTACTTTATTAGAGTAGAACGGCTGGTACTGGTACTCTATAGGCAGTACCAGTGGAGAAGCTAGACATTATTTCTCCCGGGGCAAAGAATCAGTTTAGTGCCCCCCCATGGGACAAGATTAGGCAGAAGTGAGAAACTCCCAGGCCATAGCTGTTGAGTCAGCTGTCTGTCCCCTCACCCATGCTCCTCTTTCGTTCCCCCTGCTCCTCTGGTCCTCCCCCTGCTTCTTTGTTCCCCCCTCGTGAGCGCTGCAGGAAGGGAGAGACAGAGGAGCAGAGGGGGGCGGCGGTCCGCTGTCACTGAAGCCGGCCCACTGAGCCATCGGCCCACCGGGAAACTCCCTGTAGTCCCAATGGCCAGTCCATCCCTGCCCGGGAATCAACTCTGCCCTAAAATCAGCCATCAGCCAGAGCCATTCACCCGACAGTGTGCTGCTGTGTCAGAGACATGTGTCAGGCAGGAGAAGGGGGGCCATGGGGGACTGATCTAATGCTTCTCTTATTCACTACTAAATCCCTGGGGAAGGACAGTGATACATCTCTCTTGGTCTATCTATCTATCTACATGTCTATCTATCTATCTATCTACATGTCTATCTATCTATCTACATGTCTGTCTATCTATCTATCTATCTATCTATTTATCTACATGTATGTCTCTCTAACTACATGTCTGTCTATCTATCTATCTACATGTCTATCTATCTGCATTTCTGTCTATTTATATATCTACATGTCTATTGATCTTCCTATCTTTCTACATGTCCTATCTATCTATCTATCTATCTATCTATCTATCTATCTATCTATCTATCTATCTATCTATCTATCTATCTACATGTCTGTCTCTCTAGTTATCTATCTATCTATCTATCTACATGTCTATCTATCTATCTGTCTATCTATCTATCTATCTATCTATCTATCTATCTATCTATCTATCTATCTATCTATCTATCTATCTATCTATCTATCTACATATCTATCTACATATCTATCTATCTATCTATCTATCTACATGTCTATCTATCTACATGTCTGTCTATCTATCTATCTATCTATCTATCTATCTATCTGTCTATCTACATGTATGTCTCTCTATCTATCTATCTATCTATCTATCTATCTATCTATCTATCTATCTATCTGCATTTCTGGTTATCTATTTTTCCATCTACATGTCTTTATCTATCTATATGCATGTATATCTGTCTATCTATCTATCTATCTATCTATCTATCTATCTATCTATCTGCATTTCTGGTTATCTATTTTTCCATCTACATGTCTTTATCTATCTATATGCATGTATATCTGTCTATCTATCTATCTATCTATCTGTCTGTAGGCCCTATTGCGGGCGAGTGATCGGGGGGGGGGGGGGGGGTTGGGTGGGGGTTTGTTTGCGCCCCCCCAAAAAAATGGAGCACCAGCCGCCACTGATCCTGAGATAAATATAGAGGGCTCATTTAATCCCCCAAATTAGGAATTAGGGGGATACCAGCTTACACCCGGCTCTCCTTCTCTTCTCTGGTGCCTGAACAGAGCTGTGAGGGAATGAAAGGAAGGGGAGAATGATGATAAATCAATGTGAAGCTTTTGCTTTGCCCAGTGTGAAAAAAGACAGGATTATCTAAAGGCCATGTTCTCTCTGCAGTCAGTCTAATTTGTGTCTTCCCCTTCTTGTCTCCAGGCTATTGTAGCTCGAGCCAACAATTTGAAAAATTCGGGGATCCCTGATGACATCTTTGAGCTGGATGACTTGTCAGTACTGGTACGTGCCAATGCATACTAAATGGTTATCATTATGTGTGTGTGTGTGTACTGTATATGTTTTATGGTGGTGATAATGTTTATATAGCACCAACAATTTATTAAGTGCCTTACATACACTTTTATATCAGTCTCTGCCCTTAAAGCGAAATTCCACCCAAAAATTGAACTTTTTTTTCGAACCCTCCCCCCTTCCGGTGGCACCTTTCGGGGGGGGGGGGGGTATGTGCAGATGCCTGTCTAAGACAGGTATTTGCACCCACTTCCAGGAACAGACTCGTGCGGGAGTCACGGCCCTACTCGCACTCCCGCTGTCTTCTGGGAAACACACTGCGAGCGGGGAACCAGTGACGGTGTGCCGCGCTACTCGCGCATGCGCAGTAGGGAACCGAGCAGTGAAGCTGCAACGCTACACTTTCCCATTTTCCTCACCGAGGATGGCGGCGGGTGCAAGCGAGGGAGGAGCGATTTGCTCGTCCTCGGCTGCCAACATCGCGGGGGCGCTAGACAGGTAAGTGTCCATATTTTAAAAGTCAGCAGCTGCAGTGTTTGTAGCTGCTGGAACCTCCGCTTTAAAGTGTTACTAAACCCAGCACCCTGCATTCACTATATCTGGTCTCCCATAACATGGAAATGCAATTATTTCAGTAAATATAAACTGCTAAATACATTTTCTCATCAGCAATATATAGCAGTATTGTGACTTCTATCGGTGTCTGGTTAAAGCTTGTAGCAGAAGTTTTCATTCTCCCCTGATTATAAATAGAAAAATAAGCAGCACTCTAAATAAATAATACAGTAAATTAACACATCCGCAATAAATGTCATTCAGTTGTGCAGATTGAAATAAAGTTCCATGTGCAAAGAATGAAACTCCAATAGTAATAATGCTACACGAAAAATAAGTCGATAAACTCAAATAAGTCCATAGGTGCAAACAATCCAAGTGTAGGCAAGGCCTTAGCCCTGGTTCACAATAATGCGACTTCAGATGTGTATCAGAACGCATGGAATCGCACGGCAGGTGCAATAACATGATTTTCAATGGAGGCTGTTCACATGTATGCTGTTCGAGCACAATGCGATTTTGAAGAGGGTTCAGTGCGTGTTTGGTGCGGTTCGATGAGCTTTTGAACTCTGTTTCATTTAATGGATACCGCATACAAAAGGCATAGCTGTTCAAACAAAATGCAATTCCTGCGCGGTTTGTACATAAGTGTGAGCCTACCAGACGACAGCTCAGGAGTAGGGTGCACATGATCCTCCTTGTACTTTTGGTTCTGTGTAAATATAAGTTGCTGTGTGTTGAGTGCATTGGGTTTCTCTTGCAGGATCTCAGCTATAACCAGCTGGCGGAGTGTCCAAGGGAGCTGGAGAACGCTAAAAACATGCTGGTCCTTAACCTCAGCCACAACAGGTGAGAGGTCATAGGTCAGAGAGCTGATCCCGCCACACGGGACTACGAGTATTCTTATATCTCTCTGTTCTTCTATTCCCAGCATTGACAACATCCCCAACCAGCTGTTCATAAATCTGACGGATCTTATATATCTGGACCTGAGTGACAACAAACTGGACAGCCTGCCGCCCCAGATGAGGAGGCTGGTGCACCTGCAGACCCTCATCCTGAATAATAACCCCCTCATGCATGCCCAGCTCAGGTCAGACTGCTCTACCGTACATTTCAGGAGGGTGGCTTGGTGCTGACATTATTTTATTATAATTGTATTCCTATATCTTTTAACAGGCAGCTTCCTGCAATGATAGCCCTGCAGACTGTGCATCTAAGGAACACGCAGCGAACCCAGAGCAACCTACCTACTTCCTTAGAAGGCCTGACTAATCTATCAGGTAGCGTACTGTGAGGGTCAATTTTATGCACATAAGTTTATGTATTCACATGGTGATGCATTTCTTTATCCTTCTTTTAAAGTTTCTGTATGACATAGAGAGAAAGTTTTGACAGCCATAAAAATACTTATGGCTGCTTCCTTCTACACCTTATAAATGAGGGATTTTGTTTTCATTGCTTTTAAAGTATTTCACATGCAGTGTTCTGTTTTTCTTACACCGGACGTTAAAAAAACGAGATGCAAATGCAGTACCGATGCTAGGAAAAAGTGGCTGTAAAAACTTGCGTTAAAAGGGTTGTAAAGGTAAAAAAAAAATCCCTAAATAGCTTCCTTTACCTTAGTGCAGTCCTCCTTCACTTACCTCATCCTTCCATTTTGCTTTTAAATGTCCTTATTTCTTCTGAGAAATCCTCACTTCCTGTTCTTCTGTCTGTAACTCCACACAGTAATGCGAGGCTTTCTCCCTGGTGTGGAGAAAGCCTCTTGAGGGGGCGAGCAGGAGGGTCAGGACACTCTCTACTTTGCAGATAGAGAAAGGAGCTGTGTGTTAGTGGGTGCCCTGACACTCCTGCTCACCCCCTCCCCCCTCAAGAGGCTTTCTCCACACCAGGGAGAAAACCTTGCATTACTATGTGGAGTTACAGACAGAAGAACAGGAAGTGAGGATTTCTCAGAAGAAATAAGGACATTTCAAAGCACAATGGAAGGATGAGGTAAGTGAAGGAGGACTGCACTAAGGTAAAGGAAGCTATTTAGGGATTTTTTTTTTTTTTTTACCTTTACAACCCCTTTAAGGCCTCTTAACCACTTAAGCCCCGGACCATTTGGCTGGCCTTTAACTGACAATTGCGCGGTCGTGCGACGTGGCTCCCAAACAAAATTGACGTCCTCCCCCCCCCCCCCCCCCCCAACACAAATAGAGCTTTGGTATTTGATCACCTGCGGTTTTTATTCTTTGCGCTATAAACAAAAATAGCGCGACAATTTTGAAAAAAAATGCAATATTTTTCCTTTTTTGCTTTAAAAATCGCAATAAGCGTTTATTGATTGGTTTGCGCAAAATTCATAGCGTCTACAAAATAGGGGATAGTTTTATGGAATTTTTATAAAAAAATATTTTTTTACCAGTAATGGCGGCAATCTGCATGACACTTTTGACACCATTGTAATTTTTACAGCGATTCGTGCTATAAAAATGCACTTTTTACTGTAAAAAATGTAGTGGGCGCTGAAGGGGTTAGTGTGTCCTAGGGAGTGATTGTAACTGTTAGGGGGCCTGGCTACGAGTGACACGTCACTGATCGCTGATCCGGATGAGAGGAAGCAGACGATCATGTCACTAGGAAGAACGGGGAGATGTGTTTACACTATCATCTCCCCGTTCTTCAGCTCCGTGACACACCGGTGGACATTGGGTCCCACGGGCACGGTCACGGAGCTCACAACAGGGTCGCGAGCACGGCGGCGGCGGCAAATTAAAGAGGACATACCTGTCCCTGCCATTCTGTCAACGTAAATCTGTGTGCAGCGGTTAAAAAAGCTTTAGTACAGCTTTTTTTTTTCTGAGCTGAAATACAGCCCATTCATTGTAATGTACCTATGCACACGGGCGCATTGCCAAGCGATGTGTATTCTTCAGTAAAACATTTATTTTTTTTTGAAAAATTAGCATTTTTTTTTGGTCAGTAATTTATACCTTGTGCGTGCAAATGCACGCAAATATGCACAATACATGGCAGCGTTTCTAAGCCCTCTTCTATTTTCCACTCCCAATCCAATTACTACGGCCTAAAAATGCTTGATGCGGCTTAATGCTGTATACAGCGTTGACACGCACTCGGCTGCATCAGGTGTTTTTACAGCTGTAATGCTGCTGCTCCAAAACGCACTGGCCCTGTGTTGTTGTTTTTTTTTTTTTTTTTACAATGGGTTTACAACCTGTTTAAAAGAGGAGTTTGGGTTTTAGAGACCAAAAAATTAAATAATAATTCTAATCTAGGTGGATCGATCCAATGCTGCATCTGTCCCCCACCACTTCCAAGAGAACTGAGCAATTAGAAGACCACTGATCACTCGGTTTTCATTTAGCAGAGAGCTGGTGATTGTCAGTCACCAGCTCTCTTCTCTGCCTTTCCCAGCGCTCAATGTTAGATGTTAGGAGTCGTGCAATCGATTATGTTTTGGGTAGAAAAATAAATGCTTGTTGAAGGCCTTGGCTTTGTGTCGATGGCGTCGGTTTGAGATCATTCAGAATTCATTGATGGGTGCATTTGACCTGCAGTTGATCATCTTCAGACCTGCTTCAAGCTGTATAGGAATGCAAAAGCCCCTCGACACAGGCTCTAAGTTTTCACAGCTAATTTGCATGCTTGATTTCATGTTTACTTTTGCTTCCGTTCCAGATGTGGACCTTTCAATGAATGATCTGAGTCGGGTTCCGGAGTGCCTTTACACACTCGCCAACTTGAAGCGCCTGAACCTAAGCAGCAACCAGATCGATGAACTATCCCTATGTATCGACCAATGGGCTCAACTAGAGACCCTCAACTTGTCCCGCAATAAGCTGACCTCACTGCCGGTAAGTGACCCGCTCCATCTCTTAACCCACCATTTTTTAAAGTGTCTCTGAAGCCTCTGATAAGGACTGAAAATCAAAGCAACCTGTGAAAGAAGAAGTTTTTTTGCTTGCCTGTCAAGCATGCATTGTGCTGGATATTTACTGTCTATCTGATAGCTTATTCCCTGCTGAGGTCCTTTACATCAACCCCTCTGTCACTGTAGGACACAGTAATTGTGTGTGTGTGTGTGTGTATTTAATATATATATATATACACACACACTCACAAAACAGAATTTTTATTTTCTCTTCTTGATCCTAGCAGTTTTTTTTTTTTTTTTTTTCTTCTTTTTCTTCTTTTTCTTCTTTTTCTTCTTCTTCTTCTTCTTCTTCTTCTTCTTCTTCTTCTTCTTCTTCTTCTTCTTCTTCTTCTTCTTCTTCTTCTTCTTCTTCTTCTTCTTCTTCTTCTTCTTCTTCTTCTTCTTCTTCTTCTTCTTCTTCTTCTTCTTCTTCTTCTTCTTCTTCTTCTTCTTCTTCTTCTTCTTCTTCTTCTTCTTCTTCTTCTTCTTCTTCTTCTTCTTCTTTCTTCTTCTTCTTCTTCTTCTTCTTCTTCTTCTTCTTCTTCTTCTTCTTCTTCTTCTTCTTCTTCTTCTTCTTCTTCTTCTTCTTCTTCTTCTTCTTCTTCTTCTTCTTCTTCTTCTTCTTCTTCTTCTTCTTCTTCTTCTTCTTCTTCTTCTTCTTCTTCTTCTTCTTCTTCTTCTTCTTCTTCTTCTTCTTCTTCTTCTTCTTCTTCTTCTTCTTCTTCTTCTTCTTCTTCTTCTTCTTCTTCTTCTTCTTCTTCTTCTTCTTCTTCTTCTTCTTCTTCTTCTTCTTCTTCTTCTTCTTCTTCTTCTTCTTCGCTGTGGCAATGTAACTTCAGTGTGCATGTGCAGGAGTTAAGTTATCAGTGGCCACCCAATACCAAGTTCAGGAGACAACCGACCGAAAAGTAATCAAGAAGGTGGAGGTGGGGAGTGTATACATTGTATTGCTGGAGAGGAGGAAAGCACAAGGGGGGGGGGGGGCTAGGTGAGCATAATATGCAAGTATGCACTTGTTCACACACTTTTTTGCATGCGTTAAAGCAAACCCTGTTGTGAATGAGCTTTTAAATGTTGAGTTTTTATGTTATGTTGCAGTCCACTGGAGTGGAAAGCTAGTACTGCTTTAGTTTGGTGTCTGCTTATTCTCTGCCTGTTCTCTCTTTCCAGTCTGCTATTTGCAAGCTATCCAAGCTGAAGAAGCTTTACCTGAATTCCAACAAGCTGGACTTTGATGGCATCCCCTCAGGAATAGGAAAACTTGGCAGCCTGGAGGAGTTCATGGCTTCTAACAATAACCTGGAACTTATCCCAGAAAGCCTGTGCAGGTAAGGAGGATCACCGGGGTGTCATGGCACCTGGATCATGACACGAAGGAGGCTGTAAAGGAAGCTTCTTAAGGTCATGTAGTCCCCGGGTCTGATGTTTTTTTAAAATAGATAGGTTAGCATAGGCAATGTTCTAGTTTGTGTGTAGTATTTGGAAGCAGCTTGAAGAATAGGGTGGTCGGGGTGGAGCATCAGCTGGGTTAGAGTGCATTGTTTACCCCTGGGTGTGGAGGTGTGGGTCCTTCAGTGGGTGGGGGAGGTGGCGAACTTGTCTTTGGGTGCAGGCAGCATTATCCCCTTTTTTATCTGATGCCTTTGAATAATTTTTTTTATACTAGTAAAATTGTATTTCTTGTTTCCAGATGTGGCAAATTGCGCAAGTTGGTCCTAAATAAAAATCGCCTGGTGACCCTGCCAGAAGCTGTCCACTTCCTGCCAGACTTAGAGGTGGGTGGCAGGACCTTCTGTTCTCCTGCTTTGTATCATGGCATACTTCTCTTTTATTAGACTTCACTGCAGTACTGTGCATCATTACAGGGAAATTGGGCAACACTTCATAGCCAATGGCAAGTGAGACATTCACTTAGAGACCCACTTGTAAAAATGACATTTACCTAGAAGTCTCCCAGAGAGGCTTTTTTTGCATAACTTTGCAAGGGAGGCATTACCTGGGGGTTCATTTCATGTACTTGGTACTTCAGTGAAGTCAGTCTGCACAATGCTTTAACCACTAGATGACTGCAATATGTAAAGGAATGTTCTGGGGCACACTCGCCCTCTCCTTCTCCTTCTTTCTCTACTCCCTTTTTTCTCTTTTTTTTTTTTTTTTTTTATTTTCCCTCCTTGCCGTCCCCTCCTTCACACACACCCCCTTTCCCTTCCGCTTCCTTCTTTCCCTCCATTTTTAAAATTTTCCTCTCTTTTCTCTCTTCTTTTTCTTTCTCTTTTCTCTCTTCTTTTCTTTTTTCTTTCCTGAGTATGTCAAAAAGAATAAAGGTACCCCCTCACAATTCTTTAACTGTTGCCAAAAAAGAGCGAGTGTAACACCAGTCTTCTCTTTTGTTTCTTATCCAACACAGGTCCTTGATGTAAGAGAGAATCCAAGTCTGGTGATGCCCCCCAAACCAGCTGACCGCACATCCGAATACTACAATATTGATTTTTCCCTGCAAAACCAGCTGCGGCTGGCAGGAGCCTCACCAGCCACTGTCGCAGCTGCTGCCGCAGCTGGGGGTGAGTTGGGTGAGTACCAGCCAATCCTTGATACAACTTTTGATATAGTAAAAAATAAATGGCCAGATCTATTTCTAACTGATTTTTAGTCTCCACTGAGAAATGTATTTGCTTAGTCCAGTTTATTTACTTAATGGAAAAGAAACAAAGTGCGCCAGACTAAGCGCAGCATTTAAAAATTAATTTAATAAAAAAAAAAAAAAAATGGCTACTCAGAGAGGAAGTGATATTTAGGCATATAGGTAATGTAGGGTCCAGACTCGCTATACAGTCCCCGGTCACGTAAGGAGCTGGGTTCCAGCGATTTGATGACAGGCCGTGGGAAGATGGAGCCTCTGTAAAACAGTTGGATAGCTAGCTGAACTGCACGCTGTACAGTCTCGTCTGCGTCCGGACACCGGAACCATAAGTGCGTGGCGGCGTGGAATGCAATCTTCGGGAGGGTCCATGAACCAGAAGTGACTGTGCAACCAATCGGATGACACGTTTCACAGCTTCCGCTGTTTCTTCAGATTTGGCTTGTTTTTTTTAAATAAATACATTTTTAAATGCTACACTTAGTCTGGCGCACTTTGTTTCTTTTCCATTTTATTAAATCCACCCCCCCCCCCCTTTTAACTTATTGCATTATTTTGCTACAGACATTACTCATGTTGGTTCTTGCGCTATCTTCTCCTTCAGTTTATTTACTTATACTGGCAATGCATACTGCAATCTGATTGTAAAATCTCCTCCTCTAGGTTTAACGAAGCTGTAATTTAAATTAATACTATTTTAAAGGCCGACTGCAGGCACAAGTATCTTAATGGATTTATGGCTGCCAAATGTTACTGTTCCTGAAAAGCCCATCACAGTCATGCAGACATATGACTTTATCAGTTAGTTTATATGCCAGGATTAGGACAGCTACCGCTGTGCTTCCTGGGTCCTCCAGATGTAAGCTCTCCAAACCTTAGACCCCAGGTCATGTCTCCACACCCCTTTCCTCCTTAGTCACAAAACACATGGCCCCAGGCTCAGATTTTTTTTTCATAAACTTTTTATTGCTTGTTTTTGAAAACCATATACAATAAACACAAGAGAAAAAATGCCACATACATTGTACAGTCATGTAAATAGAGAACTATATATTGGAAAAGACAAGTTATTAGCAATTTCTTCCAATGGGTAAGAATAGGGTCTTATGCCATGAAGACTAGACAGTGAGGGTATGGCAAACAAATTCTAATGGACATTTGACCCGTGTTCCTGAGTGCAATACCCGAGTTGGCCAGATATGACCACTGCATATTTATATAAAATAAGTTGTCTTTGGATTTTTAGCATTTCACAGATTTTCCTGTTCTCTCCTTACCACATGGGAAGGTTACATTCTTCCCCATACCCACAAGCCCTGCTCAGTTATACGGTGGGGAGGGGGGGGGCACGGAGAGAAACCTAGTCATACTTTGCTGTGGCAAGCTGGTGGGGTTTCAGAAGGCACTATCACTCTGAGTGGAATGGTGCAGTTACAGTGATGGATTGCTAAATAGAAGTGTTATCAGGGATTGCAATACTTTCTGCTTAAAATTGTGCCATCGCTTTTCAGGCAGCACCCCAAAAGACCCTTCGGCCAGGAGAATGCGTCTGCGGCGCAGAAAGGACTCCAACCAGGACGACCAGGCTAAACAAGTGCTAAAGGGAATGTCTGATGTGGCAGAGGAAAAAAATAAGAAAAGTCAGGTGAGAGGATTAAAGGGGTTGTAAACCTTCCACCTTAATTCATCCTTTGAAATAACTAACTATTAAATTATAGGAATTAGAATTTCCTTTAAAATTTGGCTGTTGGTGAATGTAATGAATACAAATTTATCTGAAGTTACGAATTATCCGAAATAAAGAATGCAGCGTCTAAACAAACGGAACAAAATAATAATATTTAATTAACAATAATGTTGTTTGTTTGTTTATTATTATTATTATTAATTTGTTAAGTTTCATTCGTTTTAGATACGGCATTCATTTTTACGGACAATTCGTAACTTCGGATAAATTCGTATTTGTTATGTTCACTAACGGCCAATTTTTAAATGAAATTACAATACCTATAATTTTAATAGTTAAAGCAGTGTTCTGCCAAAAAAATAAATGATTAAAATACTTATTAGAATACTTATCTGTCCTGGGTGCCCACGATGTAGGCAGCCAAAGCCGATCTGTCCGTCGGCTCTCAGCAGCTGCCACCGCCATCTTTGGTAAGGGAATCAGGTTCCCTACTGCGCATGCGGGAGTCGTGCTGCGGGTCCTCACTGGTCCCTTCTGTCTTCTGGGACCTGTGTGTCCTCCAGAAGACAGCGAGGGGAGGACAGAGTAGGCGCCGGAAGTGGCATAGGTCCCCGCAGTGATCTATGCCAGGAAGTGCGAGCAAATACCCGTATTACACAGGTATCTGCTCCCTCCCCCCCCCCCCTGAAAGGTGCCAAATGTGACACCAGAGGGGAGGAGGATTCAGAAAAGTTCATTTGAATTTTCGGATTTTCATTATTGTGTTTGGATTTCCAAATATTTGAAAAAATTCAAAAATTTGGATATTTCCGATTTTTTAAAGAATTTTTGTCTAAATTCGTTAAACTAATTTGGAACTAAGCGAATTGCACATGTCTAAATGGTACATAACCCCAGATTAAAATTCACAAATATCTAATCGGAAAAATCACCAAACGGCTGGCAAGATTGTGATACTATATTAAATATGGCCCACATTTTGGTGTGAATGGTTCAAAATGTAAAAATACAGGAAAGAAGCGTTATCGCTGATTAAGGAGATTATAGAAATATAAAAAGATCCATGGGTATACATATTCCATGGTATGGAGACCCAAATAAAACATTATAAAAATACTCTGATACCACATTTTATTAAATGCTGCTTTAAAATCTAATACCACTACACTGGCAGAAACAAGAGGGTCCGATAATAGGTGAATGGATGAGAAAAGTAGAATCTAGATACAAAATGGAACAACTGTGATGTAGTGAGTGGGAAAATGGGGGCAATGTGGGAAAGCTGGACTGTATTTAAAAGTATTTAAAAGAACGAAGAAATATGCTGAAGAGATCGAAATGGAGGAAAAGGGAATGGATTACATGGGGAAGGATGCCAGGGGAAAATAAGAAAACAGGAAGGGTAAAAAAGGGGGGGGGGGGGGTTGTATAAAACTATTTTTGGAAGATAATTTTTCAGCTTTTTAATTGAATTTTTGAAAATGAATAAATATTATAATAATTAAAAAAAAAGTCAAATAGAGACAAAGTAGACCATGCTGATTAAATGATGATTTGTGGGTCTCTGATAATGTTGTAGGATTTCACTTTTCTCTCTGAACACTTTTATGCAAACTAGCAGATACGTTTTCACAAATGATAAGCTCCACATTCTTCCGAGATAAGACCTTGTTTGTATCTTGCTGGGTTATTATTGGATATATGATCTTCTGTAAAATGTTACATTTAAGTAGCCTGTGTTTTGTGTCCGCTGGACATTTGCAGTCTTCCATCGATATGCAGCATTTTATATTCTGCTCTGCCCACAGGAGAACGGTGACATGAAATACACAGACCTAAAGGCCCGCCGTTGGGATCAGGGCCTGGAAAAGCCACAACTGGATTACTCCGAGTTCTTCACGGAGGACGTCGGCCAGATTCCCGGCCTCACCGTCTGGCAGATTGAAAACTTTATCCCGATTTTGGTGGACGAAGCTCTGCATGGGAAGTTTTATGAGGCTGACTGCTACATTGTACTGAAGGTGAGCGTGTTTGGTCTATTTACCATGGTGCCAGAGGAAATACACTCTGTAATGTTTCTGGAGAAGTATCACTGTAACCACTTGACCTCTAAAAGATTTAACCCCCCCCCCCCCTTCATGACCAGAATGCTAAAAATATGCGCTGTCACTGTACTAATGACATTGGCTTAAAAAGGGTTAAACATCTAGGGCAATCAAAAGGGTTTATTGCGTGCCTAGCCAGTGGTTTTGTGTACTGTCTTAGGAGCTTTTTTACTAAGGGAAGGGATTTATTTTGTTCCCTGGTTTGCAGAAACACAAAATCCATGATTTATTTATTTATTTTCTCAGCCCTCAGGGAACTTGTGTGTTTCTTCTTTGCCCTAAGCTTGGCTCCATTTTTTCTAAATGTAGTGAGGGTGGGGTGGCCCCAGCTACAATCTGTGAAGGGAAGGGAGGGAGACAGTGTGACCACTCTGGTGTAGTAAGTTCCAACAAGGTTTAATTGCAAAGAAAAGTTTTAAAAATGAATACTCGCAAAAGCATAGAAAACGACACATATGTATGTATGTGTATATACTCTATAGCATGGGTGCTCAACCTGTGGCTCTCCAGCTGTTGCGGAACTACAATTCCCATGAGGCATTGCAAGCCGCTAACAGGTACAAGCATGTCTCCCAAAGGCTGAGGCATTATGGGAATTGTAGTTTTGCAACAGCTGGAGAGCCACAGGTTGAGCACCCATGCTCTATAGGATTAGAGCTGGAAGTGATAAATATTTAATGTCTTTTATTTCTCACATCCCGATTGTTGCTCCTCTGCAGACATTCCTGGATGATAATGGAGGCCTACACTGGGAGATCTATTACTGGATCGGCCAAGAGGCTACCTTGGATAAGAAGGCCTGTTCCGCCATCCACGCTGTTAATCTGCGCAATTACTTGGGCGCCGAGAACCGAAGCGTCCGGGAGGAAATGGGAGATGAAAGCGAAGAGTTCAGCCAGGTGAGACAGATTTACAAATGAGATTGACTGAAAAATTAAATAAAATCATATTCTGTTTATCTGTGACCTTGTTTTGGTCCTGCAGGTGTTTGACAATGAAATCTCCTACATAGAGGGAGGCTCAGCCAGCGGATTCTACACTGTAGAAGATGCACAGTACATCACCAGGTGGGGGCAGCAGAGAGCAAAAGAAGTTCAGCAACAATAATGTATTTATCACAAGACAAGTGAAAGATAGATGATGTGATGTGAATGGATGCAATTGATAGTTTGTGTCATTTTTACTAGGGTATTAATGTGTTAAAAGTGTGTGTGTGTGTGTGTGAAAGGATATGTCTAAGGTCTCATTCACATGGGGCTTCCTTAACCACTTCCCGACCCGTAGGACGTCCTGGACTTTGAGTGGAGATATCTGGATGATGGGTGCAGCTGCAGGCATCATTAAAAAAAAAAAAAACTGCAATGACAGCCATTTTATTTCCTAGGGTCTCTACTAAAAAAAATATTTTATAATGTTTTGGGGGTTCTGAGTATTTTTTTATTTTTTTTTGCTAGAAAAATGTATGATTTTCACATGTAGGAGAGAAATGTCAGAATTTGCCTGGTATGGAAGTGGTTAAGTGTAAACCTATGTGAGGGTTGTATTTTTCCTGCACAGGGGTTCTTTGCATCCGCTTGCAAGCAGTCTCATTCTTGTCAACTGAGACACAGCGGCTGCACGAATACAGCCGCTGCTCCCAATTTGACATCCCTGCTGATGTGTGTCTATAAATTCACACTGCATTGGGGGCTTGCACCCACACGGATGTCAAATTGAGAGTAGCAGCCGCTGTGTCTCAGTTGACATGAATGGGACTACCTGCACGTGGATAGCAAAACACGGCCCTCACGGTGTATGCTTTGAATGAGGCCTAACAAGCTTACTACATTTCTGACTTGTTTAGTTGCACCAATATTTGCTTTTATATGCAGGCTGTACCGAATTTATGGCAAGAAGAACATCCGCCTGGAGCCAATGCCACTGAAGGCCTCCTCGCTGGATCCTCGGTTTGTACTTGCTTCGCCCCCCCACCCCATCACTCTAATCTGAGACCCAGAGGAGAGTCTCACTGATCTGTTTCCATGTGTTACAGGTTTGTCTACCTCCTGGATAATGGTCTGGAGATCTATATCTGGAGAGGATCCCAAGCCACGCTGAGCGGCACTACCAAAGCCAGGTAAATGCTCTGCTTCCCCATAGATTCTGTGTTATAGGACGAATATACAAAATAAACACTTATCATAGGGTGCCCCATAACTGAGGATTTTCACAATGTGTTTTTTTTTTTCTCCAAACTTTTATCTATGGACGATTCAATTACTAGGGGCATTGGGGATTTGCTATAGCGGGATCAGAGCATATGGCTGTAGAGCAGTGGTTCTCAACCTTCCTAGTGCCGTGACCCCTTGATAACATTTCCCAAGTTTGCACCCCTAACCCACAGACATTTAGCGCTACCTGAGTCCCTTCCACTCATACAGTATTAAAACCCCTTATGGTACATTTTAGGCTGTACCACTCTTTTTCTCTTTGTTCGCCTTTCCTTTCCTATCATCTCCCTATCCCAATTTCTTGTTTTTTTTTTTATCCCCCATCCCTCTCTAGCTGTCTTTCTCTCCCTTTTTTCTTTGTTCCTCCCCTTCATTTCCTCTCCCTTCCATGTATTCTCTATTTTTATTCCTTCTCTTACTCCTTAGTGGGGGGGATGAAATGAGTGGATTAGGTGCTCTTGATCAAGGTCCTCTGCTGATCTGATAACTGTAGTGGGTACTTTTAAAGGCAACTATAATCACAGGTAGTGTTACTCACTGTGTCTCCGGCTTCACTGTGTCTCTGACTTTGTGGTGTCTCATAGTAGTGACACCTATGCCAAAATCAGGAGATGGGGGTCTCCTCCAGCCCCTCCCACTTCACATTCCTCACCAGTCAGCTGACCTCTAGTTTCTGCCCCCCAGCCATGCCATGAACTGAATGGGCAGCTGCTAAGAGGCTGAGTGGGCAGCCGCAGGCTCCAGGGAAAGCCCTGCTGGGCGGCTGCAAAAAGACAGGGAGAGCAGTGCGGGCTTCAAGAACAGCCAATGATTCGGTGACCCCTGGCAAATCATCATTCGACCCCCAGGTTGAGAACCTCTGCTGTAGAGAGATCAGGGCATATGAAAATATGCTTCTCACTATAGAGTAGATGTGTTGCCTATAGTAGATGGAGCATTCAGAGGTAAGTCTGTAATCTGAGTAGAAGGCTACTGTGGCAGATCTTGCCTAATTAAGATACTTCTGTTTTAATCTCATCTCTTTTAGGCTGTTTGCTGAGAAGATCAACAAAAATGAGAGGAAAGGAAAGGCGGAGATCATACTGCCGACCGATGAGCAGGAGGCCCCAGGGTTCTGGGAGGTCCTGGGTGGACAGCCTGAGGAAATTAAACCCTGTGTTCCCGATGACTTCCAGACTCCCAAACCAAAACTTTATAAGGTACATGAGAACAACTGTGCCTTTAAAGTAATAACAACCTTGGTATAAATATACGCAAAAGCATTGGGACACCATAGAGAGACTGAGCGTGTCTATGGGAATGTTTGACCATTCTTCCAGAAGCGCATTTGTGCGGTCAGGTACTGATGTTTAACGAGAAGGTCTGTCTCGCACTCTCAGCTTTTAATTGACCCCCAAAGGTGTTCTATCGGGTTGAGGTCAGGATTCTGTGCAGGCCAGTCAAGTTCCTCCACCCCAAACGCACCCATGTCTTTATGGATCTTGCTTCTACTGACGACAACAGTGGGGCCTAATTCCCCTCATTGAGGACAACAGTGGGGCTCTATTCCTTCCACTGGCACCAATGATGGGCCATACTTCCTTCTACTGATATAAACGTTGGAACACTATTCCTGCCATTGACCTCAAAGATGGAGCACTATTGCTCCCATAATACTAACAATGGAGCATCGTTCCTGTCACTGGCACTAATGATGGGGCACTATTTCTCCCACTGACACAAATGATGGGAGGACACTATTCCTCCCACTGACACCAATAATGAGACACTATTCCTCCCACTGACACCAATGATGGGAGGACACTATTCCTCCCACTGACACCAATAATGAGACCCTAATTCCTCCCACTGACACCAATGATGGGAGGACACTATTCCTCCCACTGACACCAATAATGAGACCCTAATTCCTCCCACTGACACCAATGATGGGAGGACACTATTCCTCCCACTGACACCAATAATGAGACCCTAATTCCTCCCACTGACACCAATGATGGGAGGACACTATTCCTCCCACTGACACCAATAATGAGACCCTAATTCCTCCCACTGACACCAATGATGGGAGGACACTATTCCTCCCTCTTCAAACGCTGTGTAGTTTTTTTTGTTTTTGTTTTTTACTACCACTGACCACCAAGCCCAAGGCACTTTCTACTCCCACTGGCCATAGTGGTTCGGTGGCCCTCAAGTCTGAAGGACAGTAAACTGGCTCTTTGTTTACAAAGTTTGGAGACCCCTGATTTAAGAACAATGGGGTTGTTCCATATTGTCTTCTCTTTTTGTGTCCTTCTAAACATCTCCTGTTTTTGTCCTGCAGGTCGGACTGGGTCTGGGCTATCTGGAGCTGCCACAGATCAACTACAAGATTTGCGTGGAGCACAAGAAGAGGCCGAAGGTTGACCTGATACCCGAGATGAGGCTGGTAAGAAGCTGCTGACCAATCTGCCATGGATTGCTGGCTTAGTGGTAGAAGTATTCTTAGGAAGATGGATACAAGAAATACAATTTTTCCATCTTTGTGTAATAAATGACATTGGCTTGTTCTTAGAGGGGGTAACTTTCCTGTGGGGTCCATACAAGAGTTTGAGTAGCGTGTAAATAAATGCATCAAAGTTTGCTTGAAGGCAAATCGCTGTGTTGCTCATAACCTGTGCAAAGAGTAGAGATGTGGGTGGGACCCATCAGCTTTTTTCACTACAGGGGTCGGTTACAAGACCAGTCAAACCGCTGCAGCCTGCAAAGCATTTTGGGCTGCCAAGCTATGCAGCAGGGTGCGGTGCGATTTCATGTTTTATTGCGTCATGCGGCTCTCATTTCATTAAAAAAAAAAAAAAAGTTCTATGATACTTTGTTCATGTCGCTGCACAGCAGCATTTGCTGTGTAGAGGTATGTAGGACCATGCAGAGCTCTGCGATATTATCCTCTTAACCACTTAAGGACTTTAATGGGAATTTATTTATTTTTTGTAAGATATACACAATGTTACTTCAAGTAAATGGATTCCTAACATGTCATGCTTTAAAATTTGCGTATGCTCGTGGAATGGCGGCAACCTACGGTACTTAAAAATCTCCATAGGCGACACTTTAAACATTTGTAGAGGTTACCTGTTTAGAGTTGGACCCCTTTCACACTGAGCCGCCCATAGCGCCAGCGGTAAAATGCCGCTATTTTTAAAAGCAAAATGGAAGGATGAGGTAAGTGAAGGAGGACTGCACTAAGGTAAAAAAAAGCTATTTAGTAGGGTTGTACCGATACTAGTATCGGTATCGGGACCGATACCAAGCATTTGCCCGAGTACTTGTACCCCCCTCCGTTTTGCTGCAGTCTTCATCCCTCCATGTCCCCCGCCGTGTTTCTCTCTCCCTCCGTGTCCCCCCGTGTTTCTGTATCCCTCCGTGTCCCCCGCCGTGTTTCTCTCTCCCTCCGTGTATCCCTCCGTATCCCCCCGTGTTTCTCTCTCCCTCCATGTATGCCTCCGTGTCCCCCTGTGTTTCTCTCTCCCTCCCATGTATCCCGCCGTGTTTCTCTCTCTCTCTCCCTCCGTGTCCCCCCGTGTTTCTCTCTCCCTCCGTGTCCCCCCGTGTTTCTCTCTCCCTCCGTGTCCCCCCGTGTTTCTCTCTCCCTCCGTGTCCCCCCGTGTTTCTCTCTCCCTCCGTGTCCCCCCGTGTTTCTCTCTCCCTCCGTGTCCCCCCGTGTTTCTCTCTCCCTCCATGTATCCCTCCTTGTCCCCCGCCGTGTTTTTTTCTCTCTCTCTCTCTCTCTCTCCCTCCGTGTCCCCCTGTGTTTCTCTCTCCCTCCATGTATCCCTCCATGTCCCCCGCCGTGTTTCTCTCTCCCTCCGTGTATCCCTCCGTATCCCCCCCGTGTTTCTCTCTCCCTCCATGTATGCCTCCGTGTCCCCCTGTGTTTCTCTCTCCCTCCCATGTATCCCGCCGTGTTTCTCTCTCTCTCTCTCCCTCCGTGTCCCCCCGTGTTTCTCTCTCCCTCCGTGTCCCCCCGTGTTTCTCTCTCCCTCCGTGTCCCCCCGTGTTTCTCTCTCCCTCCGTGTCCCCCCGTGTTTCTCTCTCCCTCCGTGTCCCCCCGTGTTTCTCTCTCCCTCCATGTATCCCTCCTTGTCCCCCGCCGTGTTTTTTTCTCTCTCTCTCTCTCTCTCCCTCCGTGTCCCCCTGTGTTTCTCTCTCCCTCCATGTATCCCTCCATGTCCCCCGCCGTGTTTCTCTCTCCCTCCGTGTCCCCCCGTGTTTCTGTATCCCTCCGTGTCCCCCGCTGTGTTTCTCTCTCCCTCCGTGTATCCCTCCGTATCCCCCCGTGTTTCTCTCTCCCTCCGTGTATCCCTCCGTATCCCCCCGTGTTTCTCTCTCCCTCCATGTATGCCTCAGTGTCCCCCTGTGTTTCTCTCTCCCTCCCATGTATCCCGCCGTGTTTCTCTCTCTCTCTCCCTCCGTGTCCCCCCGTGTTTCTCTCTCCCTCCGTGTCCCCCCGTGTTTCTCTCTCCCTCCATGTATCCCTCCTTGTCCCCCGCCGTGTTTTTTTTTCTCTCTCTCTCTCTCTCTCCCTCCGTGTCCCCCTGTGTTTCTCTCTCCCTCCATGTATCCCTCCATGTCCCCCGCCGTGTTTCTCTCTCCCTCCGTGTATCCCTCCGTATCCCCCCGTGTTTCTCTCTCCCTCCGTGTCCCCCGGAGGGATAGATTGTAGAAAATAATAAAAAAAGAAAAGAAAAAACACACTGACATGGTCCACCGTCCACCCCCCCCCCCCTTAAAAAAAAAGAAGAAAGCATTATAAATGAAAAAAAAATTTAAAACAAAAAAAATTGTTAAAAATTAAAAACAAATTGTTGAAGATAAAAAAAAAAAAACTACCGACACATGTGCCGTTGTCACATGAGATAAAAAAAAAGTATCGGTATTCGGTATCTGCGAGTACTTGAAAAAAAGTATCGGTACTTGTACTTAAAAAAGTGGTATCGGGACAACCCTAGTATTTAGGGAAAAAAATTGTACCTTTTACAACCCCTTTAAAGCGGAGTTCCACCTAAAAATGGAACTTCCGCTTAACCCACTCCTCGCCCCCTTACATGCCACATTTGGCATGTCATTTTTTTTGGGGGGGGGGGGAGTGGGGGCTTCCTGTCCCACTTCCTCCTTCCGCCAAGGGACTGGTAAGGCGATTAGCTTAATCGCCTTATTGCAGCCCCTCCCTGTAGGCGATCGCCTGTCCAATCGGACGGCGCCGCTCGCACATGCGCAGTGGGTGCCCGGCCGTGAAGCCGAAAGCTGTCCCTGCCGGGTGCCCACTCTAGGAATGAAGACGCCGGCCAGCGAGGGGGGGCGAGGAGCAGAGCCCCGGCCGGCGCGTCGCTGGAGCCGTGGAGCTTTTTATTATAAGCCAGCAGCTACACTTTTTGTAGCTGCTGACTTTTAATAAACTTAAAAAAAGGCTGGAACACCCCTTTTAAAGGGAAACTACTGCACAGAGTCAAAGTGCAAGTGTTTCATGCTGTATTACAGCACAGATCTGGAGGAAATGCACAAAGCACACCCAGAGTCGAGTAAGAATCTACCAATGTGTCTCGTATTAAGAGGATGTTTGTTTTAAGGCTCTTTGCCAACCTGCAGTGACTGGATGAGAGAGCTTTATGTTAACTTTTATTTTTTATTTTTTTTACTTCCCAATCTCCAGCTCCAGAGTTTGCTCGACACAAAGTCTGTGTACATATTGGACTGTCACACTGATGTCTTCATCTGGATTGGCCGAAAATCATCCCGCTTGGTTCGGGCGGCAGCTCTGAAGCTGGGACAGGAACTGTGCAGCATGCTGCACCGACCGAAACACGCCATGGTGATCCGCAACTTGGAGGGTACAGAATGCCAGGTACACGGGTCATACATATTCCCTAAGGGAAATTGCTCTATATACAGGCCCTAACCGAGCATATAAAGCAAAACATATTGTCCTCTATTTACAGATATTCAAGTCGAAATTTAAGAACTGGGACGACGTCCTGAAGGTGGACTACACCAGGAATGCAGAGAGTGTGACGCAGCCTTCTAATCTGGCCGGAAAAATAAAAAAAGACGCAGAGAAAAAGGATCAGATGAAAGCCGATCTGACGGCACTCTTCCTGCCTCGCCAACCACCAATGCCCACTTCCGAGGTCAGAGCCAATAACTTGCAGGTTTACACGTCACCCCTCTGGTGACACCTCTCAGTTTAACCCCTTGTAGACCGTATAACTTTGATAACTGACACTTCCAGGTCTGGGGCGGCCCGCTCCCGCTGTGATTATACACGGCTGGTACCGTGAACTCGATGTCCCCTGGCACCTGCCGATCCTTTGGTACAGAGTGAAAACGGCGGTCTGCCTATGTAAACCAGGAAGTTTGCCGTTCTGTCAGTACAGACGGCATGGGTCATGTGTTTCTGTCATGCAGGGACATGGATCCATGCCTTCCCCTAGTGCAACCACCTCCCCCACAGTAAGAAAACATTGGCTATAGGGACACAATTAATCCTTTGATCGCCCCTGATGTTAACCCCCTTCTCTGCCAGTGTCAGTACAGTGACAGTGCATTTTTTTTTTCAGCACTGATCACTATTGGTGTCGCTGGTCCCCAAAAAGTGTCCGTGTCCGATTTTTGTTTGCTGCAATATCACAGTGCCGCTATAAGTTGCTGATCACCACCATTTCTAATAAAAAAAATAAAAAAATGTGTGTGTATATATATATATATATATATATATATATCTATCCCATAGTTTGACACTTTTGTGAAAACCAATCAATATACGCTTATTGGGATTTCTTTCTTTTTTTTTTTTTTTAACCAAAAATATGTAGCAGAATACATATTGGCCTAAATTGATGAAGACATTTTTTATTACATTTTTTTTTTTTTCCCCAATTTTTCTTTTATCGGATATGTTTTATAGCAGAAAGGTAAAATTGTTTGCCTGTTTTTTTTTTCCCTCTTCATAATTGATTATTTGTTTTATAGCGTAAAAAATAAAAACCACAAAGGTGATCAAATGACACCAAAAGAAAGCTCTATTTGTGGGGAAAAAATTACAAATTATTGTGTGGGTACAGCGTTGTACGACAATTCGTCATTTTAACCACTTAAGGACCGCCTCCTGCACATATACGTCGGCAGAATGGCACGGCTGGGCACAGGCACGTACAGGTACGTGCTGTGCCATTTTCCAGCCGTGGGTCCGAAGCTCCGGGACCGGTCCCCGGTCCCCGGAGCTGAAGACCGGGGACAGCTGTATGTAAACACAGCTTCCCCGTTCTTCACTGTGGCTCCGTCATCGATCGTGTGTTCCCTTTTATAGGGAGACACAATCGATGACGTCACACCTACAGCCACACCCCCCTACAGTTGTAAACACATATGAGGTCACACATAACCCCTACAGCGCCCCCTGTGGTTAACTCCCAAACTGCAATTGACATTTTCACAATAAACAATGCATTTTAAATGCATTTTTTGCTGTGAAAATGACAGTGGTCCCAAAAATGTGTCAAAAGTGTCCGCCATAATGTCGCAGTCACGAAAAAAAACGCTGATTGCCGCCATTAGTAGTAAAAAAAAAAATTTATATAAAAATGCAATAAAACTATCCCCTACTTTGTAAACGCTATAAATTTTGCGCAAACCAACCGATTAACGCTTATTGCGATTTTTTTTTTTTTTTTTTTTTTTTTTTTTTTTTTTTTTTTTTTACCAAAAATAGGTAGAAGAATACGTATCGGCCTAAACTGAGGAAATTTTTTTTTTTTTTTTTTTTATATATTTTTGGGGGATATTTATTATAGCAAAAAGTAAAAAATATTGATTTTTTTTTTTTTAAATTGTCGCTCTATTTTTGTTTATAGCGCAACAAATAAAAACCGCAGAGGTGATCAAATACCACCAAAAGAAAGCTCTATTTGTGGGGAAAAAAGGACGCCAATTTTGTTTGGGAGCCACGTCGCACGACCGCGCAATTGTCAGTTAAAGCAACGCAGTGCCGAATCGCAAAAAGGGGCAAAGTCCTTTAGCTGCATTTTGGTCTGGGTCTTAAGTGGTTAAAGTAACGCAGTGCTGTATCGCAAAAAATGGCCTGGTCAAGAAGGGGGTAAATCTTCTGGAGGTCAAGTGGTTACAAAAAAAATAAAAGGTGTTGTAGGATTGAGGTTTTCATGTAATCACTTGGGGAAAAGACTTTCCTCCCTCCCAGAGACAGCAGACCAGAGCTAGGATTTTGTTTTTAAGCAATCTTCGTATTTCATCCGCAGGCTGAGCAGCTGATGGAGGAGTGGAACGAAGACTTGGATGGGATGGAGGGATTCGTACTGGAAGGGAAGAAGTTCGCCCGTCTTCCGGAGGAGGAGTTTGGTCACTTCCAGACTGAGGATTGCTACGTCTTCCTCTGCAGGTACCTGATGGAGAACGGCTTTTCATCAATGTATAAAAAGTTAAAGCCGATCTCCAGCTTTGCCTTCAGTCTTACACCGTTATACAGGCTCCTCCTCTTCTGTACTGACCTCGCTCACACTGATCTTCACTGCATAGGTCAGTGGTTGTCAACTCCTGTCCTCAGGACCCACTAACAGGCCAGGTTTGCAAGATACATCACAGGTGATATCATTTACTGCTCAGTGATTGCAGTAGTCTAGTCTAGTCTAGACTTCAGTTTTAAAAAACCGTTTTTAAACCCCATTCTTGCCGCCACCTCCCAGCCCTTTTAAGAGCTTCTAGATGCCTGGAGGCGGCCATTAGGGTCATGTGACTGCTGTGATTGGATGTCACGGCAGTCGCATGCATCGGGAGCTGTCCAGTCCTCGCAACTGTGCCGGGGTGTGCACAGGGCATATATGTGGCCTCTCGCCCGTTGAAGCCCATCCCCCCGAGAGGCAGGAAGAGGTTAGCATTGCAGCAGAACAAATGTTGCATGGATATTAAGCCCAACTCAGTTCTGTTGTTCAGAATAGTCTGCCTACAGGTGCCTTTGTCTTTGTCTGAGTTTGATTAGGAAATCAGTATGAAGTAAAAAGAATGGGGGTGGGGTTGGGATCAAAAAAGCAATTAAGGTAGACCTCTTTAGAAGGACTGTGATGAGTCCATTCTTGTATGAAGCACCCTCGGTATTCCAAGCTGTCCGATGCCATTAAGATATTGAGTGGTTGTTATGGAAGACGCACAGCTGTATTACTGTGAATGTTGTTCACATACAGCTGCTGCTGCTGTTGCCCAATGTATCATTCACTGAGCTTGTATTCTGAATCCAGTCTTATTTTTCTGGTCTTGCAGATACTGGGTTCCGGTAGAACATGAGGACGAGGAGGAGCACCAAAGTAAGAAAAGGAAGTTGAAAGGCGGTGAAGAGGACGACGAGGATGAAGAAGATGAGAAGCAGCCAGAAGAAGACTTCCAGTGTGTGGTCTATTTCTGGCAGGGCAGAGAAGCCTCCAATATGGGTTGGCTCACCTTCACCTTCAGCCTCCAGAAGAAGTTTGAGAGTCTCTTTCCCGGGAAGTTGGAGGTTTGTTTCTCTGCATACGGATTGTCTTCATTCCCATGATGCAATGCCTGTTCGTTCGTTCCTCCGTTCTTACTCCACTGTGTTTTCAGGTCGTCAGGATGACTCAGCAGCAAGAAAATGCAAAGTTCCTCTCTCATTTTAAGAGAAAATTCATCATTCACAAAGGGAAGAGGAAGACCAGGGATGTAGGCCTTCAGCCGAGCCTATACCACGTGCGAACCAATGGCAGTGCGCTCTGTACCAGGTATAGCGGGGGGATCAGAAAGGGAAATGGGGGAGGGTTCTGTGCTTTACCATGGTGATGTCCTAGATGCCTAAAATATCATTCTGGAAAGTTTAGACTCTAAACTTTCCAGAATGATAAACTTTAGAGACTGTTACCTTGTCTATTTAGGACAAAGTGAGAGTATCTGTGTTTTATGAAGTCAGTGGGTCAGGTAGGAGCGACCATATTTCTTTTATTGCATCTGTAATTAAGTAATAAAATGTATATTTTTACCAGAGTTTCCCCCTTCACAATCAGATGTCATTGATGATTAGATACCCAGCCCACAATTGGCTGCTTTTTAAAGACATTTTAGGCTTTTGTTTTGATACATTGCTCAAATAAAAGGCGCCGTTTATATCTGCCTGACAAAATATTCAAAAATCTGAAAGTAATTTTTCAGCTTGCACATAAATTTGAAATAAAGTTTTATTTCATTTAATTTTATACACACCTCACATCTTTCTCTGTGCACAATGATTGCACAGAGAGAGAGAGGCACGGTGCCATGTCTGTAAACAAACTTCTGTCATCGTGATTGGCTGTTATGTTAATCATATGATTGGGAATCGTGCTGATTGGTTCTCAACCTAAACTGCAGCATAAGCAGGGCCGGCACAAGGGATGGGCTGAAAGGGTGGCTGCCCTGGGTGCAGCATGTAGTGCAGGGATAGGGGAACACCACAAGTTCCTTCTACTATAAGGCTGACAGGAGTAGTGACGACGGCAACACTACTTCTGTCAGACCAACGCTGGAAGCAGCAAGGAGAGATGAGAGCCAGGAGGAGGTGCGGGCTATGCTCTCTCCCCCCCCCTCCTCCTCCTCCTTTATAAGCTTTCACATAATTAAGGGGGGCACAATTTGGCATCTTTGCTTGGGCACTGGATGATCTGGTCTTCCGGAACTGAGCATAAGTGACAGATCAGTCACATAAATATGATGGTCCTCAATCTAAACTGCATAAGTGACAGAGCAGTCACTGAACTATGAGTGCGCACAGCTGCACACTCCGAGTTCTCAAGTCATACGTTATGCAGATTGCAGGTATCTTGGGATTTAGACCCCTTTCACACTGGTGCCGCCCACAGCGTTGGCGGTAAAACGCCATTATTTTACCGTCGGATTTGCGGCCCATTTCGGCCGCTAGCAGTGCACTTTTAACCCCTGTAGCAGCCGAGAAAGGGTTAATACCGCCGGCAATGCGCCGCTACTCCCCATTGATGTGAATGGGGAGGAGCGCATTAGGAGCTGCTGGCTGGACATTTCCTGACGCCCTGCCAGCGCACCGCTCCAGTGTGAAAGCCCTCGGGCTTCACACTGGAGTGAATAGAGCAGCTGTTGAAGGGTGGATTGCAGGCGCTATTTCTAACGCTATAGCGCCTGCAAAATGCCCTCAGTGTGAAAGGGGTCTTAATGTTCTTCCCATCCTATTTTTGTTCTTTAGAATGATTGTGCCAATGACAAAAGGCTCTTCTCAAGCTGACTTCTGACAATCCAGCATGTATTGTAGGCTACAGCTGTACTTCATTATTGAATTGTGAATATTAAAGCCTGTCTTCTCCCACACACAGGTGTATCCAGATCAACACAGACTGCAGCTTATTGAACTCAGAGTTTTGCTACATCCTGAAGGTCAGACAATAACACAGCTCTGTGTTTTTTCCTTGTAGCCATACCGTGTACATTCAGTAAGACTCTCCCCCGTCCATCCATCTCTTCCAGGTGCCCTTTGAGAGCATTGACAATCAAGGAATTGTCTACACCTGGGTGGGGCGAGCCGCAGACCCCGACGAGGCAAAACTAAGCGAGGAGATCATGAATCACATGTTTGATGACACGTACAGCAAACAGGTGAGGAGGTTACCGATGAATAATCTTTTAGAAGGCGCAGCAGTGGACGAGTAAGGTTACATTCACACGTTTAATTTTCAGAGCTTGGCTGCATTAAGAAGACTTTTCTTAAAAGCAGCTGGACTCACAATGCAGAGTAATCATGTTATTTATACATAATGATTAGCAACGTTTAGTTGCAGGCAGTTTAGCTGCGTTTAGGAATAGAAGGAAAGTGCTGCGCCCAGGGTTGACTATCTGCAGCTAAAGGACACATTGCATTTACCTGCAGATAGCTATAGTGCATTTAGCAGCAGAAAATGACACTTCCTATTCCGATACTCCTTTTTCTGTTGGTTATCTTACATGGTACCATGAATACATGGTTGGTATTCATTCTTTAGAAAAAGAAAAATGACCTAGGGGCAAGTCATGGACTTTTTGGGCACTGCTAGTAAAGATCATAGTCACCAACAAGGGGGATTTAGATAAAAATTATTTATTAACCACTTAAGCCCCGGACCAATATGCAGCCTAAAGACCCAAGGTGTTTTTACAGTTCGGGACTGCGTCGCTTTAACAGACAATTGCGCGGTCGTGCGACGTGGCTCCCAAACAAAATTGGCGTCCTTTTTTCCCCACAAATAGAGCTTTCTTTTGGTGGTATTTGATCACATCTGCGGTTTTTAGTTTTTGCGCTATAAACAAAAATAGAGCGACAATTTTGAAAAAAAAGCAATATTTTTTACTTTTTGCTGTAATAAATATCCCCCAAAAACATATATAAAAACATTTTTTTTCCTCAGTTTAGGCCGATACGTATTCTTCTACCTATTTTTAGTAAAAAAAATCGCAATAAGCGTTTATCGATTGGTTTGCGCAAAATTTATAGTGTTTACAAAATAGGGGATAGTTTTATTGCATTTTTATTTATTTATTTTTTTTTTACTACTAATGGCGGCGATCAGCAATTTTTTTCGTGACTGCGACATTATGGCGGACACTTCGGACAATTTTGACACATTTTTGGGACCATTGTCATTTTCACAGCAAAAAATGCATTTAAATTGCATTCTTTATTGTGAAAATGACAGTTGCAGTTTGGGAGTTAACCACAGGTGGCGCTGTAGGAGTTAGGGTGCACCTAGTATGTGTTTACAACTGTTTGGGGGTGTGGCTGTAGGAATGACGTCATCGATCGTGTCTTCCCTATAAAGGGAATGACGCGATCGATGCGCCGCCATAGTGAAGGACGGGGAAGCCGTGTTTACACACGGCTCTCCTCGTTCTTCAGCTCCGGGGAGCGATCGCGACGGAGCGGCTATAAACAAATAGCCGCGCCGTGGTCCCGGATCGCTCCCCGAGCGGACCCGACCTCCGCATGTAGCGGGGGGGGTCCCGATCGGACCCCCCACCCGCTAATAGGCGAGGACGTACGTGTACGCCCATGTGCCTGTACGTGCCATATTGTGGACGTATATGTACATGCGGGGGTCGGGAAGTGGTTACAAAAGGTATATAATGAATCATATTAAAAGTCTCCATGTAATAAGTGTACACAGTCACAAAATTACACAGCGTTGCAGTATTCATTGGGAACCACCAGGAATAAATGATTATACATGGTCACATGAAAAATGTAAACATTGTTATTGAGAAATACTGATAGAGGCAAGCACACGCCTACAACCACTTCAGATTTGTAAATACTCCTGGAAAGGAACCACAGACTGCATAGACGGGAAGTCTAGACGATGGTGAAAGAATTGCTGTGGCCTGACATGTTTCGCACGGAGATATGGCGCTTCTTCAAAGGGCCCTTTGTTAACAGTGTGCTACAATATATTGTAGCACACTGTTAACAAAAGGCCCTTTGAAGAAGCGCCATATCTCAGCGCGAAACATGTCAGGCCACAGCGATTCTTTCACCATTTTCACCTTTTAGTTTATAATGCAAAACAATAAGTGTTTAAACAGTTTGTCGTCTTTAGAAAGCTGCCACAACCTGAAAAAAAGCCCGTCCCCTGCCAACATGCTGCAGAGAAGGACCCTTGCTCTCTGCATGCAAGCAGTGATCTCTCTGCCGAGATCCAATACACCCTCTGCCGAGTCAGAGCATAGAGCTCTCCAATCTGCAAAGAGCTCTAATATCAGCAACTCCTGCTCCTTGCTGATTTGTAGAACACTAGCTTTGACTCGGCAAGGGGTGTAACGGACCTACAGAGAGCAATGCGCCTTCTCTGCTCTATGCTGGCAGGTCACAGGCTTTTTTTTTTTTTTTTACTCAGGCTGTGGCTGCTTTGTAAAGGAAACAAACTAAGACCTTTCATACCTTTTTTTTTTTGCTTTCACTGTACTAGAATGTATTTGGATGATTTCGACTAGAAGTTGCGTTGGGCTTTAATGGGTGGGTGTTTGGTCATGTGATGTTGTAACACCCCAGAGCATTGGGTGTTTTCTTTATTGAGAAATAGGGGAGGTGTATTTGTAGTTTATATATTTTTTTCACAGTTCTTGAGAGTAATACAATCTGAGAAATCTCTAATTGCTGATCATTTGTCCCGACTCTGTTTTTATTTTCCTACCAGGTGATAAATGAGGGCGAGGAGCCAGAGAACTTCTTCTGGGTGGGCATCGGAGGGCAAAAACCGTACGATGAAGATGCAGATTATATGAAGTATTCACGTCTGTTCAGGTAGATGATCAATAATAATAGGATAAGTATATTATGGGGCCAAGTTCCAGCACACCAGAATACTTTCAGCTGGGATTTGCAGTTTCCCAGATCCAATTCACTTTGAGCCTTACCAATTTTATGGCATTTTGAACCACAGCATGTGATTTAATACGTTTAAAGAGACCCTGTCACCTTCCATGTAAGGCAGTGTCTGTGTAAAGCCAATCATCTTTATATTCTCCTCTTTTAACCTTCCCCTGCCACTCCTTCCTCTGTCAAAGTAGCATCCAAAATCCCCCCGGGGTAGGCTGGTGTCAGAAGGAACAGTGGCATTGCTTCCTCTCTCATGTGTATCATAGGAGGAAGTTACATGCTCCCATATATGTGTGGAAGCTCCTTGGTATTTTGGAAGGATCGCATGCTGTAGAGGTGAAGATAAAGCGGCTGAGGCATGGATTTGCACTGACACTGTCATTGTGCCCAGAGAAAGCAAAGTGGCAGTGTCTATAGGGCAGTTATTAGAAATTTCTGAGTAGTTACTGTAGAGTTGAATCACATGGCAGTTCCTCACATCTTTTAGGGAAACCAGAGTTGGGATTTGTTTCTGCTGCGCCCATAAGCTCATGAGGAAGTCACTAGAAAGATTTGTAAAGGGCATCAACACCCTAAACTTACCCAGGTGCAAAAAAAAAAAAAAGAGGGGGAACTGGTGGGGAGAAAAAAAAAGGCAAGGGATGATAAATGAATGAAAGGAGTCTTTTAGCCCTTGAGAAAAGTCCATAAAAAACACAGTGGTATGAAGCTCACATTTTGTCAGGAATAGCAGCGTCTCTTCCAAGCAGAATCTGGGGAGGCTCCCGCCAGCAAACCACGTATAAGAAGAGACATGCGGCACTACCCAAGTGTGACATTTATTAAAGCGTATTGGTGAAAGGAAAAACATTAACTCACGTTTTTAAAAGACATTTAAGTTCCGGCACTAAAAAGCGTATCAATAAGTCTCCAGCAGGTGGCAACCTTCTAGATCAGTGTTTCTCAACTCCAGTCCTCAAGGCGCCCCAACAGGTCATGTTTTCAGGCTTTCAGTGAAATCCTGAAAACATGGCCTGTTGGGGCACCTTGAGGACTGGAGTTGAGAAACACTGTTCTAGATCAGGGATCCTCAAACTACGGCCCTCCAGCTGTTGTAGAACTACACATCCCATGAGGCATTGTACCACACTGACATTCATAGACATGACGGGAATTGTAGTTCCTGAACAACTGGAGGGCCGTAGTTTGAAGACCCATGCTATTCAGGGATAAGCAATTAGCGGACCTCCAGATGTTGCCAAACTACAAGTCCCATGAGGCATAGCGAGACTCTGACAGCATCAAGCATGACACCCAGAGGCAGAGGCATGATGGGACTTGTAGTTTGGCAACAGCTGGAGGTCCGCTAATTGCTTATCCCCGCTATAGATGGTCAATGGTGAGCAAGCCCCTCAGTGAATGTGATGTAAGGTGCTTGGAACCAGGAAGAGCCAGCAGAGGAGCAGCAGACTGAGTGTGTATCACATGGACGAAAATCGCTGGACAGCAGTGAAGTGCAGCAGGCCCACAAAATGGCCATATTTTTGCTGGCTCTTGGGGGTCCCCCCCCCCTCCCTCATCTTCCTGATTCCAAGCACCTTACATCATCACATCCACATGGAGGGGTTTGCTCACCATTGACCACCTAGAAGGTTGCCACCTGCTGGAGACTTGTCGATATGCTTTTTAATGTCTTTTAAAATGTTTTCATTTCACCCATATGTTTTAATAAATGCTACACTTGTATAGTGCCACTTTTTTATCCTTTTTTACCCACGAGGAAGTTGCCATCTTCTTCCTACTGGATTCCCCAGCTGCATCCAATATTTGGCTTAAAGCAGAATTAACCCCCTCCCCCCATCTTTTTTTTTTCCCCCCTAACCAAGGAAGCTGCCATCTGTTTAAACATCATCTGCCATGATGCTGCCCATGCGATCAGTTATGACAGCAGCCATTTGATGGTTCAACAGTTTGATTGTGAGCGCCAGAAAATGTGACGGCAATTGCGGCATGCCGGGAATATACCTGTTTTTTTTTTTAAATGGTTATATTGATTGGTTTAATTTAAGCTGCAATTAGGTGCAATTATCCTCCCACTCTCCCCAGTAACAGACCAGCATGTCAGTCAACCAGGCATAGCAGAAATGGATGTCGTGTATGGCTGACCTTTTACCCTTCACACTTCCAGCTTTCTATAATTAAGTAGTGGTAATGCCAAGTCAAATAGACATAGCATCCAATCAGAAATCATCCGACAGTTGAAATCTGCAACTCCCTCCTCACTGGCATACCTTTACACAGGCTATCCCCCCTTCAGTCTATTATGAATGCTGCTGCTAGATATATACACCTTACTAACCGATCTGTGACTGCTGCTTCACTGCCTTCCACTACCCCACTGTACAAAACTCAACATACTAACCACAACATACAAGGCCATCCACAACATCACCCCCATCTACATCACCAACCTCATCTACAGATATCGCCCAATTCATCATCTCCACTTCTCCCAGGACCTCCTGCTCTCTAGCTTCCTTTGTTACCTCCTCCCATGGTCACCTCCAGGACTTCTCCAGAGCCTCTCCCGACCTCTGGAACTCCCTGCCCCAGTACCTTCGGTCAGATCCTACCCTATTCGCCATTAGGCGATCCCTGACAACTAATTTATTCAAGGAGACCTGCCCCACCTCCACCTAAGAGCTGTACCCGAGTCACCGCCATCGGATCATCCCTCACAGCTATTACCTTTTGTACCGCCTCCCCCTCCCTTTTAGATTATAAGCTCCATGAGCAGGGTCCTCCTATTCCTTTTATATTGAACTGTATTGTAGTCATACTGTCCCCCTTCATATTGTAAAGTGCTGCATAAACTGTTGACGCTATATAAATACTGTAATATGATAATCTCATTAGCTTCTATCAGGACTGGATTTATTAATGGACTTGTTTGCCTCTCCAGGTGCTCTAATGAGAAGGGATATTTCTCGGTGTCTGAGAAGTGCTCAGACTTCTGTCAGGATGACCTTGCCGATGATGACATCATGCTGCTTGACAACGGCAAAGAGGTCAGTGCTCAACATCTAATTGGTATAAGAAAAGGTACTAGGCCCATGATGAAAGAGTGCTGATTGGTTTATCCTTCTTCCCAGGTGTACATGTGGGTGGGGACACAGACCAGCCAGGTGGAGATCAAACTCAGCTTGAAGGCTTGTCAGGTGAGTGCAACAAAGAAATTTGGGGGGTCGGGTCCTTCCTTTTTATAATTTTACTGTCGCATATTAGGATATCTCTGTAATTAATGATCAGTATTTAAGGGAATTGGTTAGAAAATCTGTGTGGCATATAAGGGCTGTGTCTTCATGAATTACCCACACAGAGGATAATGGTGTTGCTGCAGCATATGGATCCAGCAAGTAGACATGTGCAATTACTTTCTCTCCCACTTCATTTTTTGTCAAAATTCGGGAAATTCATTAATATCCGAATTAACGAAAGACCGTTTCACGATTTTTTTATTTTTTTTTGTAAAGAACAAAAATCCGAAATAAACTATTAAATTATAGGTATTGGAATTTCCTTTCAAATTTGGCTGTTGGTGAACGTAAGAAATCTAAACAAAATAATAACTTTTTATTATTAATTTGTTACATTTGTTTTTCTCATTTATTTGTTATGATAAAAATTTGTAACTTCAGATAAATTCAAATTTTTTACTTTCACCAACAGCCAAATTTGAAAGGAAATTCCAATACCTATAATTTTAATTGTTGTAAAATCCGATTTTTACAAATACTGCATCTAAACGCATGGAACAGAACGAATTCGACATTATCCAGTTACAAATTTTGATCATGATGAATGAGCCGGGAGAAAAAAAACGATTTTTCGGCAGCGCACGTCTGCCACCAAGCATCTCAGCCTAGTGCGTTGTCATCTTTCCTGCTGCTTAGATGTTGGCACAGTTAATGGCCCATTTACACCCTTGCATTGTGGGTAATACACATTGGAGTTGATTTACTAAAGGGAAATCCACTCTGCACTACAAGTGCAGTCGCTGTAGATAAGAGGGGAAGCACTGCTGATTTTATCATCCAATCATGTGCAAGCAAAAATGCTGTTTTTTTTTCCTCCTTGCATGTCCCCCTCGGATCTAAAGTGACTGCACTTCCAAGTGCACTTGTAGTGCAAAGTGGATTTGGCTTTAGTAAATAACCCCCATTATGTGCTTTTGGGTGCTATTGGTTATTAGTAGCACCACAACACACTACCATTGCACATGGTTAGGCATAAATGAATGGGCTGCATTGAACCCACAGCAACTGGGTGCCCTGGTGTGAATAGCCATGCCTCACTTTGCCCACAGCTCTTTAGATTGACAGCAGTTTGTTCCTTTATAATTTTTAATCTGCTGCAAGTGTTAAATGTAGTGCAGGAGTTGGACGCCTGTTCTCTCTCACACAAGCAGCAACTCTTCAGTCTGAACACTGCGCTAATCCAGTGCCCTTCTCAATGGGTATGGAGCAATGTTCAATGGAGTGTGCGCCTCACTTGCTGATCCAAAGGTGTATTCATTATTGTATATGTAGCCTGACTCAATTACAGTAATATATGGGTTTAATATCGGCCTAAACCCATATGACTATATAAACAATGACTGGTATTTTCCCAGCAATACGTGTACAGAGCAGTTATGAATAATTTACCTTTTGTGTCTTCTAAACAGGTTTATATTCAGCACATGAGAGCGAAGGATTCTGAACACCCACGGAAGCTGCGCCTGGTCCGGAAAGGGAACGAACCTCACGCCTTTACCTGCTGCTTCCACGCCTGGGGTGCCTTCCGTAAGCCGCCGGCTTAGGCTTCTCTGATCAAAGTGACAGCGGCTGCTCTAAACCTGAAGCAACGCTGCTTGCACAGCCGATCCTTTTTGTTTTATTTAATTCTTCATGACCCACAACGGACATTTTCCTTGGGAACCAGAAACAGCCTTAATGACTGCAATGCTATATATTAGGGCACCTTCTATCAGAGTTTTACAGTGTTATGGGTTCACCTTTTAGGAGGGGGATGGGTTTTGCACACTAAGTAAACGGTCTGTGGATAAGAGAGGTAGCGCCTATTATTCTGAAGTCTGGCCTGTAGGTGGTATGATGGTCTTCCGCACCTACAGCAAAAGCAAATCAAACAGTTATGAGTTGATTCCCCCGGACAAGTCCCCTTTTATAGTTGTAAGCTTAATTACCTATTGTGTCTGCTTGTTGCAATTGATTTGCATCTTCTCCAGTGGAGAGTACATTATAGGCCAGTGATGATGAACCTCGGCACCCCAGATGTTTTGGAACTACATTTCCCATGATGCTCAGTTACACTACAGAGTGCATGAGCATCATGGGAAATGTAGTTCCAAAACATCTGGTTCGCCAACACTGCTATAGGCTGTCTTCTTACAGTGGAGTTCAGGTGAAGCTCGTCATTCATTGAGCAATATGCTAAAAACTGCTCAATGTGTTCACTTTATTTCCCTTATCGATCAATGTCAGAAGGCAAGAGCTCCACCTATCAGAGGCTGGGACATTGGGGCTTATTTCTAATAAGTAGTGGTGTTGCCTTTAACAGCCAATTGATAATTAGAGCCCAGCCACACTATCTGTGATTTTCACTTTGGATAGCACCCTAATGCACGGTTACAGTTGTGGTCAAAACTACAAAAAAAAAAGTGCAAATTTAAAATGAATGGGCAAAATAAAAGGGCCTTGAATGTAATCGCCTACTTGGTTTACTGGCAACACCAATGCTTTACCATATTTTATAACTGAGCTATGAGGAAGCTTTTCAAATTATAAAGAACAAAAGACATCATCATACCTAGTGTAATATAGCGCTTTTCTACCAGGAGTCTAAAGCTGGTAATAAATGTATCGGGGTCGGTAGGCACTTGTTCCATTTTGATTTGATTTGGTTATTGGTGGTCCTACTCATCAGGAGGCAATTTAATTGACCAGGTGATCAGTGTATCCTGAAAGCGGAGGCTTCCCCACTCAGGCCCGGATTCACATACGAGTTACGCCGCCGTATCACCAGATACGCCGTCGTAACTCTGAGTCCGAGCTGTCGTATCTATGCGCCTGATTCTTAGAATCAGTTACGCATAGATTTGTGTTAGATCCGACCGGCGTAAGTCTCTTACGCCGTCGTATCTTAACTGCATATTTACACTGGCCGCGTGTACGCTGATTTACGCCTAGAATATGTAAATCAGCTAGATACGCCAATTCACGAACTTGCGCCCGCCCGACGCAGTACAGATACGCCGTTTACGTTAGGCTTTTCCCGGCGTAAAGTTACCCCTGCTATATGAGGCGTACATGCGGCATACCAATGTTAAGTATGGATGTCGTTCCCGCGTCGAATTTTAAAAAATGTATGTCATTTGCGAATAGGGCTGGGCTGGGCGAATAGGGCATTGGCTTCTTGCGGGTTAATTTGGAGCATGCGCACTGGGATACTTTCACGGACGGCGCATGCGCCATTCGTAAAAAGCGTCATTTACGTGGGGTCACATTAAATTTACATAACACACGCCCACATCTACCACATTTGAATTAGGCGGGCTTACGCCGGCCTATTTACACTACGCCGCAACTTTGGTTTGAGAATACGGCACTTGCCTGTCAAAGTTGCGGAGGCGTAACGTAAATAGGATACGTTACGCCCGCACAAAGATGCGCTAGTCTACGTGAATCCGGGCCTCAGAGTCCAATAACACAGCAAGGAAGATTCCTCCCAGCCACTGCGCTTGTGTGGAGGGAAGGGATATATTTGTTGTTGGCTATTTTGGAAACTAGGGCTCAGTAGTGAAAGCATCTCGGTATGTTTACTGTCTTACAAGAACACAGAGCAATATGGAGACCGCCCCTGAAAATGAGAGGTTGATTAAATGACATTGGTACCATATTGTGGAAGGGCATGTGCCATGCCCTAAATTTGTGACACAGTTGGGTAACCAATATTTTTAGGAAGTGTATTTGAGTACAGATTTCCTTTAGGATCAGTGACTTCATCAGACCAGTGTTTCTCAACTCCAGTCTTCAAGGTGCTCCACCCAACAGGTCATGTTTCCAGAAATTCTCTCAGATGAAACAGCTAAGGTAGTGAAACTGAGCAAATCAGCTGTGCAAAATAATGGAAACATGACCTGTTGGGGTGCCTTGGGGACCGGAGTTGAGAAACACTGGTCTGATGAAGCCACTGAGCCTAAAGGAAACTTGTACTGAAATACACATTTTTTGATTGAAAATGTATACTTTATTTTTCAGAAAATATACAAAAAAACAAATACTTCAACAGGGTACATTCAGTTCCAAGCGTACAGATAAATTACATTCATTCACTCATTCTGCGGTATGATGCAACATGCATGACGCCGCAACTACTGAAATACACATGTGACCACTGAAGATGAGCTCTGGCGTGTTCGCATAGAACACGTGCAGAGCCTGCCAGGAAGTGTGCACGGCGCTGTGCTAATCACAGCCAGGGAGACATTTCCCGATGCTCGGCTGCAGGGATCGTGAAATGTCTCCCTGGCTGTTATTGGCGCAGCGCCGTGCACACTTCCTGGCGGGCTTTGCACGTGTGCCATGCGAACACGCCAGAGCTCATCCTTAGTGACCACTTCCTAAAAATATGGAGAAACACTGCATCAGACTATTGTGTTATTCTAGAAAAAAAAAAATATTTGCACGTAGTAGCCTGGCTTTGCATTTACATCCATCTGTGACATTCCTGCCCCCCCTACTAGAGGCTGCTGTCTGGAGTCCAGACCTGCTCTCTGCTGGGCAACATGTCCCATCAGGAGCAACTCAGACCTGCTCTCTGCTGGGCAACATGTCCCATCAGGAGCTACTCAGACCTGCTCTCTGCTGGGCAACATGTCCCATCAGGAGCTACTCAGACCTGCTCTCTGCTGGGCAACATGTCCCATCAGGAGCTACCCAGACCTGCTCTCTGCTGGGCAACATGTCCCATCAGGAGCTACTCAGACCTGCTCTCTGCTGGGCAACATGTCCCATCAGGAGCTACCCAGACCTGCTCTCTGCTGGGCAACATGTCCCATCAGGAGCTACTCAGACCGGCTCTCTGCTGGGCAACATGTCCCATCAGGAGCTACTCAGACCTGCTCTCTACTGGGCAACATGTCCCATCAGGAGCTACTCAGACCTGCTCTCTACTGGGCAACATGTCCCATCAGAAGCTACTCAGACCTGCTCTCTGCTGGGCAACATGTCCCATCAGGAGCTACTCAGACCTGGGTGGCTGCAGTAACACAGGACTTCTTTGTTACCCTTACTAAAGTCATGGCCCTTTTTCAAGAACAGGGGAGGGCAACCTGGGGCCCTCCAGCTGTTGTGGAACTACATTTCCCATGAGGCATTGCAAGGATGGCAGTTACAATTACTACCAGAGGCAGGCTGGGACTTGTAGTTCTGCAACAGCTGGAGGGCCCCAGGTTGCCTACCCCTGATCTAGAAGCTGCTAGTACAAATATAAATCTAACACTGTAGGAACATGTCTGAAGTTTAATCAGCAGTGGTAATTTAATAGATCTTGTGTCAGTGAGCGATTCACCCCATATTTAGATGTTGGCGTAGCACTGCACACAGATCACGACTTCTTCATATTATCCTAGAAAATTAATGGACATAATTTAAATATTTCAGTCGCAACCAAATTGCTGCATAACAAATCAGAATCCACTGGACTGAGGTAAGCCCAGTGCAGGATGTATTCTGATTGGTTACGATGACTACTGCTGGCTGCATGCGTTACTGTATAATCGTATAAATGTCACCTAGGCATTAATAGCATATTTATATATTCCCTGAGATAATTACACCAGACTTCAGTCTAAGAGGAAGGAGACTCTGCAATATTTAGGGAGGGAGTGAATATTTACTGTATGAGCTTTATATATATTTTAATAAATTTGCACTTCACTTTCATGTTTTTGGTGATATCAAAAAGGTGTTTTTTTCTTTACTGTATGACACAGGGGGTCATCTCCATTGCTGTAAACTTGCACACTAGCAAGGACAAGAGATCCTCTCCCTCCCCATTAGGCAAGAGTTCAGTCTTTGCTGGTGTCTTAGGTCAGTGTTTTTCAACTCCAGTCCTCAAGGCACACCAACAGGTCATGTTTTCAGGATTTCCCTCTGATGAAATGGCTGTGCTAATTACTAAGGCAGTGAAACTGATTAAATTCCCTGTGCAAAATAATGGAAAGCCTGAAAACATGACCTGTTGGTGTGCCTTGAGGACTGGAGTTGAAAAACACTGTCTTAGGTGATGTCACAATAGGGATTCACTTATGCTTACAGTGCAGCTCTCTGTGGGACTACAAGTCACAGAAGACCGTCCCTTGGTAGAGCTACAAGTCACAGAAGACCGTGCCTTGGTAGAGCTACAAGTCACAGAAGACCGTCCCTTGGTAGAGCTACAAGTCACAGCAGCACAAAGTGCATGTCTCTGGGACTACAGCTTACAGACCATCCATTGGTGGGACTACAAGGCACAGCAGCACACAGGCTTTTTGGGCCTACTAGTTAAGTGGAAATTCTGGCTAAACCCTCTGTGCCCTGCTATATACACTTTCTAGTAAATTTTGCAATAAAGGACAGAGATTTTTAGTTCATCCATATTGCAATACATGTTTAAGCTAGCCAATCGCATCAATGTAATTCCTCTATGGCCAAGGTATGAACACGGGTATATCTGGTTTCTGTAGCAAGTATTAAAGGCAACACACAATAACCAGCACAGTGCCCTCTCAGCAGGGGCGGACTGACCATTTGGGCACTGCCCAAGGGCCCCTGCCACTAGGGGGGTCCCCCCCATCAGGGTTGCCAGCCTCAGTAAAACCAGGGGCAGTATGTAAAAAAAAAAAAAAAAAAAAATATATATATGTTTTTTTTTTTTAAATCACAAGATTATATCTGCCCCGCCTCTCCAGTACCTTTTCAGTGTGTATGTATACTGTTTGTGTGTATACTGTGTGGCTCCATAATCTTCTATTGCCCAGGGGCCACATAAGTTGTCAGTCCACCCCTGCCTCTCAGCTCACTTGGACCACAATATATGGGTCAGATATCCGATACCATGAAACAAAGGATAAGTTCACCTTATAGAAAATTAAAATAACTTTTGAAGGTTAAACCAAAAAAAAAAAAGTGCATTATGTTTTTTTTGTAGGGGCTTGGACATCATTGCACCCTTGATCAGCAGATCACAGGTACAATGCAGGACTCCTGCAGACTGTCAGTGTAAGCCGCTTTGCTCGTATGTGTAGGCCATTACACGATGACAGAAAGCATTAAACTACCTTGAGCGCTCAACAGCACCTACAAAGACTGTAGGTACGTGTAGTTCATGCATTCACAGAACTCTGAATGATGTGGCTTTGCTCTTTTCAATTCATGACAGCAGGCACAGGAGGAAGCCCATTGGGGGAAAAGCTGCAGGCGCAGGTTACATGTTCTCAAAGAAAGATGAACTTATCCTTAAGGCCTGCTTCACACCTATGCTTCTTATTTTTGCACATTTTCAGTTTTGCAGAAACACAAAATAGTCTATTTAACATGATTTTTCTATGGATGTAGTTCACATCTGTGCATTTTAGGAAAAGGGCCAGGGACTTTTCTTCTAACGTTTGGTTCCATAGACTTCATTAAATCAAAAACTTGCATTGAAATATGCAAATTGCATTGATGTGAACCGGGCCTTAAAGCGGAGGTTCACCCTGAAAAACAACTATATGCCATTACATCCAGCATACTGCCGACATCGGCAGTATGCTTTTTTTTTGCTGTACTTACCGTCTTAGTTGTTTTCATCCGGCTTTGAGTTCTGACTCCCGCGGGGAATAGGCGTACCTAAGACGAGGCATAGATGATTGACGTGCGGGTAAAGCGTGTCACGCCTACCGAAAATATCCGAGCTAGAACTCTGCTCTTCACGGCGCCTGCGCCTGCCGTGTAGAGCTGACTGCACAGGCGCCGTAAAGTGCCGAGTCCCAGCTCGGATATTTTCGGAAGGCGTGACGCGCTTAACCCGCACGTCAATCATCTATGCCTCGTCTTAGGAACGCCTACTCCCCGGGGGAGCGAGAACCCCGGAAGCCGGGTGAAAAACACAACGATAAGACGGTAAGTACAGCGGAAAAAAAAAAATCCATCATACTGTCGATGTCAGCAGTATGCTGGATGTAACGTTAGACGTTTTAGGGTGAACCCCTGCTTTATGGAAGATGGATGGGATGCCCATGTCCTGTGATGTACTCCATGAAAATTATGTTAGGAGGTAAACCAAAAATCCCATTTTCTTCATCATACATCCCATGACACAGGAATCTTCATATCCATTACAATAGAAGTCCCTAAGCAAGGAATGATGGGATAGCAGTAGGCCCCAAACCAAAACAGGTTAGACCATCACACAGCAGCCCGTAACACCTGTTGACCAAGTGTCCCCTTCTGCAGGGGTCCCAAACATCTACCTAGTAAAACTTATTGAACGTGCGGACAGAAGACCAGGTGGCAGCCTTACAAACTTGAGCCCAGGAAACGGAGGAAATTGTAGATTTCAAAGCAATGGTGACCCTTCAAGAGGCCAGCACTGTAAAGGAAAGAAGATCAGACCGCAAGTTCCATCCGATGTTCATATGATGTCTTGAGTACCACATCCTCCCAGGCCAGATCCCTCCACCTTTTGCAGAGTTCCTCAAGCCTTCTGGGTGAGAGATCCTACTCCCCAGTTTGTAAATGTTGAACACGGAACCTAATGGGAATGTGGATTGCCACTTTTTGAAGTCTGCTAGCAGCTTAAAGTGACAATCGGCACCCCAAATAGGATCCGTGTTCAACATTTACAAACTGGAGTTGAATGGTACTGTAAAAGCCTCAAACAAAGCTTCTTGAAAGCCCTGCAAATGCTTGAATGGTACTTTAGGGTTGCAGCTGCCGCCGACTTGGAATCCAACTTGAGACCCCAAATTGCATAATATGTGAAATCCCATGCTGGTCAATTATGGCCGTCTTAACTAACACTACTGGAGCTGCTCTGACTTTAAAAAAGGTTCCTGTATTATAAGGCGACTTGTGCCCATTGACTTCAATATAAGTTGCCTCCAAGTCAAATCTTCATCTATATTGATGCGATTTGGATGCAACACAGTGCCGGCCCAAGACATTGTGCTGCCTGGGACCAAGAATGAAATGCTGCCCCCCCCCCCCAAAAAAAAAAATCACGCCCACCAAAAGGCCCCCACATTCATTATTTTATATCATGATAACTAAAGGGGACCCGTCATGGCTCTATACATGTATAGGAGTATAAAGAGGACCCGTCATTACTATATACATGTATATAGAAATGTTCTGCCTGCCCGCTCGTCACCACTAACAGCAGCGGCGCCGGACTCCTCACAGGCAGTGGCGCCTGCCCGCTCACTCGCTGACTGCTCCCCCCCCCTCTGCGAGTGTCTTTACAGGCAGCCCGGCGCCGCGCTCCTCACATGCAGCGGAGCAGGCGGAACAGGCTGGCTGGCAGGCGTCAGTATGCTGCCCCCCTAAAAGTGCTGCCTGGTACTCATGGTACCACCCGGTCCCATCATAGGGCCGGCCCTGATCCAACATTACAGGAAGATTACCCAGGAATTCCCTGCGAAATCAGATCACAGTAGTGTGAACCGAGTCTTAAAATCGTCAAAAAAGCTTGCTAAAACTTCTGCAAATGCCTAGTCAAAGCTTGCAGTTCACACACTACTCTTATATAAGCTGAAGCCAGTGTGAAACAGGCCATAAGGAAGTCTTCCCCTCATCCCCTGTCCTGGTGAAAAACATATAAAGTCAACACAAAAAAAGAGGAAAAAAACACACACACACACACACACACACACTCTATCTCTAAGGCGGGGATATGCAATTAGCGGACCTCCAGCTGTTGCAGAACTACGATTCCCATGAGGCATAGCAAGACTCTTGACAGCCACAAGCATGACACCCAGAGTCAGAAGCATGATGGGACTTGTAGTTTTGCAACAGCTGGAGGTCCGCTAATTGCATATCCCTGCTCTAAGGGAACACAGACATTTAAAACCTGGCAGAAGTTCTAATCTAACCCTTCCCGCACTATCCAAATCTTACAAAAGTTTTAGCTGGATCTGGGGCTTTTAATCATTTTAGTCACAGACCCAGGAAGAAAGTACGTTACAAGTCAGAGCTCCAGATCTGCATAGCCAGCCCACTAGCATTTTCTGGAAGGTTGCTCTATACTTGGCTCTACACAAGTTTAAAAAACACACACTACGCCGGCAGCAATATAGAGCAATAACCACCTCTGATTGAATCTGTGTGCTGGAAGCCACAGGAACCAAAGTCTAATCCCGGTCTTATAAGACAATTCCATAAAAGAAACAGGCAATATCTTTATTTTTTTTTTAATAAAACACTTTTATATCTAAACAAAAAAAAAAGTGAAATAAGATTAAACTAAACTGAAAAATAAAATCCATGTAAACTGGATCATTTAAAGATAATCTTGTTCATGACAACAATATGGTTAGCAAAATCTTCTCCGGCTCAGGGGCTGGCACCCTTCAGCTCTCTGGCACTTCTTTGCCCACCCCGTCCCGGTACGCCCAAGTCCATAAAACCAACGGCGGGACGGTAAGCCACATCGAAAGAGCCGCGAGTGGCCCGAGCCTTCCCCGTCTCTCGGTCTACCTACCCCTTAATATAAACTGTAGTAGATTCACAGAAAATAGCAGTACCAAAAATAGCCTTAGAAATGGAAGGCAAGGCATATAAAAATAGATCTAAGTCACGCAATGATCAAAGAGAAAAAAAAAAAAAAAAAAATCTGTTTAACCCCTGAAATGCTGCAAGGGATCAAAAACTCACAGTCGTGTACAATTCGCAGTCCGTGGCTTTGACGGTTCTATTGGTGGCCCGCTAATGTACGGGCCTTAAATTCACATTCACGTTGATGTCACAGCTGGAATCTGATCAGACTTTGGTCGTTGAGAAGCGCGGCGATTGGGGAAGGAATGTTCTAAAGGGGTTGAAGCAGGCTCCCTTTACATGCGGTCAAACAAGAAGGTTATTGCTGGATAAGAGGCCCTTTCTATCATTAAAAAACAGATGCAGAAAAAAAAAAAAAAAAAACGTTAAATGTGCAAGATATTTAGCCTTTTCTTTAAAAGATTGCGGAGGTTAGAGCAGCAAATCCTATTCAGAGAAAAAAAAAAGGTACTGTGTATAAAGAGTTGTAAATCCAAAATGGCGTCAGTCTGGCAGCCAGGGATGGCGGCATAACTCAAGACGAGTAACAGGAAGTCCGTGACAAGGAGAAAGAATTAAAAACCTCACAGAGCCTCTTAAATACTGTCGTGTTGTCCAGTCATGAAATGTTACATTGGTCTTCTCCAGTAGAACATATAGGGGTGCAAGGCCAGTTTGTCCCCCCTATCTTTTTGGTCTGGCTCCACTCTGGTGACTACATTGTATGCAGGAATATTCATGCAGCAAGGTTAGAGCTACGGTCATTCAGAGGTGAAGTGTTTATATGGAACAAGCTGGATATTGTCTCATGCGGTGAGGAAAGCAGGCATGCCCCTTCTCAGGGATCAGGAGGGGGTCATCCGTAAATTGGAAGCCATAAAACTTGGCTGAAGCCGCTTTGTCTGTTGTTGCTGCTGCTGATGTACTGGGGGGAGCCAGACGTGATTGGATAATCAGCTGCCTTATGTCCTCTGGTGGCAAAAATGAGTTTCAAAGTTTATTAAATGGCATTGCTCAGAATCAATCATGCGTATTAATAAAAAAGTGATGAAACAAAAAGGCCAAAAAAGGAAGAACCTGCACAGGGAAGAAAATAAATTAATTAAAAAAAATATACAGCTTAAAAAACAACATTTTGTAAGGTAGGTTCACATTATAAAAACACAAAGTATGAATCCCATGATGCTGCCGTTTAATGATCTGCCACTAGATGGTGCTAAAAGTCACAATCTATAATGTTTACTGATCCAGGGTCTTTGCACTAGATCAGTGGCCTGCCAACCTGCCGCCCATGGGAGCGATGTGGCCCCCTGCTTGCCTTTAGGGCACTATTCATCCCACTGATACAAAGGCACTATTCTTCCCCCTACTCTTCCCACCGACGCCAATGACGGGGGCACTACTCTTCCCAATGACGGGGGCACTACTCTTCCCAATGACGGGGGCACTACTCTTCCCAATGACGGGGGCACTACTCTTCCCAATGACGGGGGCACTACTCTTCCCAATGACGGGGGCACTACTCTTCCCAATGACGGGGGCACTACTCTTCCCAATGACGGGGGCACTACTCTTCCCAATGACGGGGGCACTACTCTTCCCAATGACGGGGGCACTACTCTTCCCAATGACGGGGGCACTACTCTTCCCAATGACGGGGGCACTACTCTTCCCAATGACGGGGGCACTACTCTTCCCAATGACGGGGGCACTACTCTTCCCAATGACGGGGGCACTACTCTTCCCAATGACGGGGGCACTACTCTTCCCAATGACGGGGGCACTACTCTTCCCAATGACGGGGGCACTACTCTTCCCAATGACGCCAATGACGGGGGGGGGTACTAATCATCCCACCGACGCCAATGACGGGGGGGGGGGGGTACTAATCTTCCCACCAACGCCAATGACGGGGGGGGGGGGGGTACTAATCTTCCCACCAACGCCAATGACTGGGGGGGGGGGGTACTAATCTTCCCACCAACGCCAATGACTGGGGGGGGGGGGTACCAATCTTCCCACCGACGCCAATGATGGGGGGGGTACTAATCTTCCCAATCACGGGGAGGGGTACTAATCTTCCCAATGACGGGGAGGGGTACTAATCTTCCCAATGACGGGGAGGGGTACTAATCTTCCCAATGACGGGGAGGGGTACTAATCTTCCCAATGACGGGGAGGGGTACTAATCTTCCCACTGACGCCAATGATGGGGGGTACTAATCTTCCCAATGACGGGGGGGGGGGCGTACTAATCTTCCCACTGACATCCTTCATATTAAATACCAATACTTCAGACTGCCCATAGGCTTTATGTGATCATTTCACCCCCGGCATTTCCTTTTTTTCAATAATTCATCTTTTATTAACAATTTATTATTTTATTTACAAATGGCAACCAAAACATAACAGTATTATCACACAGCTTATAGGAGGCCCCTGATGTTTGAGGCCGGATTCACACTTGTGCGGTGCAAATTTCAGCTCTGTTATCTCTGCAGAGAGATAAGAGAACTGTTTAGCAGATCATCTCCGTTTTAGCTGCGAATTTGGAGACCTGGGAGAGGGGAGGGGGGGAAGTGTATTGAGGTGAATGAGAGAAATCCTGAAGAGAAATTAACACATCTGCGAATCAGATGCCTGCCTATAGAAGATAATGGGCCTGAATTTGCACCTGAGCCACACGGCAACGTTTTTTTCGGCAATGCGCAGTGCGAATGCATCGCACATATGTGAACCAGCCTCATTGAAATCAATGTATTTTATAATGTTATGCGAATTGGATGCGGTTTAAGCCGCAACCAATTTGCATAGGTGTGAAGCCGGCCTCAATCTGCTTCCCCCGACACACCCTCTGGGAGAAGGAAATTAAAAAAATAAAAAAGGGGGGAAAAGAGTAAATGAACAGTGGGAAATTGAGAAATGTGAGTATTATATGCTTTATTTGATTTTTGATCGGTGTAAAAAAAGAAAAAAAAAGGGGGGGGTGGCAGCAAGTGAACAGTGAGGGATTTGGAAAGATGAGAGGGATATATCCCTCTTGTGAACATTATGGGCTTATTCATTCTGTGCTTTATTATTTTATGTATTATAAAATAAAAAAAAGTAAGGGGGGGGGGGGAACAGTTTGGGGCTTCCGTCCCCTACAATCAACATATAATCAAATACATACACTTAGAAAAATAAGGGACGCACTACATTTTTATCTAAACTCAGGTAACCATTTTGAAGGAATGAGAACATGCAACGTTGTCCAATTTTCCTTTTCGTCCTTCCCCCCGCCATTTTCTATTGCCATTAACCACAATCTGACCCTCCAATAGTCTGAAGGACAGTAAACTGTCTTTGTTTGGAAATCTTGGAGACCCCTACACTAGATGTAGGGAAAACCAAGTTTGCAAAAAAACTAACCAACACATTATATAGCGCAAAATAACTATCAACAGGTGAGTGCAGGTGGGTGTACGTTCCAAGGGCGCCGCTCACCTCATTTAATTAGCATCTCTGGTAATCGAGGCTCGTCTGCTGAATTCTTCATGTTTTTCTCAGATTCTTCATTGGATCTAGAAAGAACAATTGTAAAAGTGATAAAAGGAAAAAGTCCCCCCCGATTTCTTTGCCACCGACTAGAGACTGCATGACTGGTCCGTAAGGGCAGTAAAGGCATTTTCACTGGATGGCAGAAAGGCAGTGGTTTGTCATTGGGACCGGACATCCCCTGATTTCATGGCCAAGTCCAAAAGGTAAGGTCCATGTCATACTAGCAACTCAGTAGCAGCTACAGATCTCTCGGTTCATTTTATCTGGCAGTTTGGAGCTGAATGCAGGAGCTGCTGATTACATGGATTCTCTATGAAGCCCTGGGCATGGTGGATATCAGCTGTATTGTATAACGTGAGTAATGGCGTTGGCAATTCTGTAGCTCCAAACATTTCAAAGGCCAATTGGTCAGTGACTGTTTCACTGTGACCTTCTATTGACTCAATCGCTTTTCTTAGTAACACAAAAGGCCAAGGGGTTCTGTAGCTGCTACAAAATTGAGAGTCATTATTAAAAAAATAAATAAAAAAAACACAATAATGGACTTGATTTTCTGCTATTGCTAAGGAAAAGTGGTTTAGTAAATATCATTCATCAATTGAGTTTGCATGTTCTCCCTGTGCAGGTTTCCTCTGGGTACTCCGGTTTCCTCCTACAGTTCAAAGACAGTATATGAATGTGAGTTAAGGGACCTTAGATTGTAAGCTCCTTGAGGGTAGGGACTGATGTGAATGTAAAGCGCTGCGTAAAATTGACGGCGCTATACAAGTAACTAAATAATAATAATAATAATAATAATAATAATAATAATAATAATAATAATAATAATAATAATAGAGAGAGTGTGTTGGTGTGCCGAATTTTAGAATTCCTGCCGTCTCTGTAGAGCGGAGAGACTCAAGGATTCATCTCATCCTGGTCATCACTTAATTGAACTATTGCCACCAGGCAGGTGCCTCAGGTACATTAGGGGAGGAAAAATAGATTTATGGGCAGCTTCTTCCCGAAGGCTAGAAATGCAAAAATGAAATCTAATAAATCAGTAAAGTCAAAGCCGGTTATGGGTTTTGTGTATTAACAGAAGATTGCATTGTCTTAGTTTAATGTGTGAAGGTTTAAATGTATTTTCTGCAGGAGTTATTATAGATTAAAGTGTTCCATTTATGTGCGTTTTTTAAAAGTATAATTTCGTAGTACTTGTTATTCTGACAGTGACAATAAAGGCCTTCTATTCTCAGAGTGGCAGTGGGACAATGGGACAATGGCATAAAACAAAATACAAAAAAAATAAAATACAAAATTTCTCTCCCCCCCCCCCCACATCAAATGGGGTAGTGGTTCTCAACCTCAGTCCTCCTGTACTTGCAACACGTCATGTTTGCAGGTTTTCCTTTATCTTGTACAGGTGGATTGGTATTTTGGACAGCTATTGTATCCAAAAGAAATCCCCAAAACATGGCCTGTTGGGGGTACTTGAGGACTGAGGTTGAGAACCACTATAATAGGGGACCATGAAGTCCCTATGTGATGTTTAAGGTGACAGGTTGTCTTTAATGAGACATGCAAAGTCTTTTCCATGCATGTCTCCTCTGGGCTCCACTGAATGTTTTGCAATGCAGATGGCATTGCAAAACATCCCTTCCTAGATAAGCTAGCTGGGGACACCGAGAGGCTGACTCAGAAGTGATTGTCGGACATCGCTTTCTGGGTCACTTTATTTTTACTAACAAACTATTTTTCACATTTCCTTTACAAAGCAGTGCACGAGTCAAAATAAAACACACAAAATAGGTCAGTTTTAAATGGCGTGCAAGGACACCATTGTGAGTAGCTCACCCCAGCATATCCCGGACGTCCTCCACAGTCATGTCCCCAGTAGTGTCCAATGTAGTGTCTGTACTGTTCAGGGGGGAGTCCAGGGGGTTGGGTGAAAAGGCAGCTATGTGCTCAAATGTATTTCCTGCAAGAAAGGATTCAGTCTTTTACATTGCCCACATCAATCAGAATACTTTACACTTTTTGTTTTACATCCCAACTATTTCTTTGTTGTACATCCCAGGACACAAGGAATAAATATCCATTAAATTGGGAGTAAACTCCCATCTCTGACTTGTACCTACAGCCAAGCATATAATAAGAATTACCTATAAGTACTGTAAATAACTCCTAAACTAGCACCGTTTAGAAGAGATTTAGTGTATGTGCAGCCGATGTCACCGGCGCATGCGCTCTGAAGCAACAGCCGTCTTGTTCACGTAAATGGTGGCTTCCCCGTGCATGCGTGGGAGCGACGTCATCGCAACGCCGGCCAGTCACACAGCCGAGTCCGCAGACCCGGAAGGAAGACTGGAGACAGTGCATTGCTGGAATGCTTCATTTTCAGGTACGTTTTACATAATGTGCTAGTTTTTTGAGATGTATACTAGCACATATGACATTACCTTTCAGGTCAGAGAAAAAAAACAAAAAACACCCAGTGGTTTACTACCGCTTTAATAGGGGACTATGCTGGCACTTTCAGGTGACGTGACAGAGGCAAAAAAAATGATGACAGAAAATCCCCTCAGTTTTTAGCTACGGTCTTAGACCCAAGTAAGGGTCATGTAGCTTCCAATCTACCAATTCTCATTGAACCCAGCAGCCTACTTCTCGGGCTTGGGGTCTAAAAAGCAAAATTCTGGCATTTGCGATGACGGCTCATTCTAGAAGTGTTGGTGTCTCCTGGGCAATGAGATACCAGGCTTCGGTGGTGCAAGTTTGTCAGGCTAATTACCTTTGTCTTTGTCTTCGGTTCATAAGTTTATTGCAGGAGGGTTTCCTGAAATGATCTTTAAAACGTAATGGAACTGGATAGATATGGAATTCTAAAACTGCCATGTCACCATGACCGCCAACTGTAATGACAATGAATACTGGAAATTTGCTTTTTTGTTCAAACCCCCCCCCCATGCGTGGGGCTTTACAGATATTTGAAAAGATCAATGGTGCGAGTGGGAACTTGAGGCAGAAATTGCTCAAGGAACCTCAAACAACCTCTGGAGGAACCCTGGTTGAGAAATCCTGCTTTAACTTGTATTGTTTGTTGCTGATGTACCACGGTAAAGTCCCATGGGCAGTTAAATCCTTTCACATTTAATTATGAGGGATGGAGGTACATCACTTTGCAGAAGTTCAAAATTCCATCTCCAAATTTCTGTACAGCAGCATTGTACCCGCAGCCTCCCTTACCTTCAGTCACCGGCTGGTTTCCATCACACTCTCGGGGGATGTGAGTGCCATTGGCTTGGTTGGTTTTTGATAAAGTGTCTTTATTGCTGTAATATAGTATATGTAACACAATAAAGGTCAGCGCAAATATATAGTGATGCAAAGCATTCAGACTAACGCAACACAGGATGTCTAGACATAAAACAAACACCTCACCTGAGGTACCCAGGATCATGGGGCCTATCAAACTCTACCAAACACACCGGCTCTGTGATGTTCTTGGCACTGAGCGAAAACCGTTCAAATTCTGATGGGGAGATTAGGTAAAACCCTGCAAGGAAGAGGTATAAAAAAGGTCTTTCAGTGTTTCTTACTGTTTGTAGGAGATGGATGGGATAGATGGATGGGATAGATGGATGGGATAGATGGATGGGATAGATGGATGGGATAGATGGATGGGATAGATGGATGGGATAGATGGATGGGATAGATGGATGGGATAGATGGATGGGATAGATGGATGGGATAGATGGATGGGATAGATGGATGGGATAGATGGATGGGATAGATGGATGGGATAGGATAGATTCTAATCAGTAAGGATGAGCTCTGGCGTGTTCGCATGCTACACGTGCAGAGCCCACCAGGAAGTGTGCACCGCGCTGCGCCAATCACAGCCAGGGAGACATTGCCCCGATGCTCGGCTGCAGATCGGGAAATGTCTCCCTGGCTGCGATTAGCGCAGCGCCGTGCACACTTCCTGGCGGGCTCTGCACGTGTAGCATGCGAACACGCCAGAGCTCATCCTTACTAATCAGTAGTGGTCAATATGAACAAATATAGGACTCAAATGTGGCCCCAACACTTCCAGAAGGCTGAATAACAGCAGCGCATTTTTATACGTCAACATTTTTTTTTTTCCGCATTTCGCAATGCACACTGAAGAATTTGGGCGTACAATAAGTTCCAGCATTGATGTCAACAAGTGCAATAATAACCCCAGCATTTTTGTCAGGGGAAAAATTAACCTCCAAGATTGGTGTCAATAGACACAATGATCCCTAGTGTCATACAATAGCACAGCAGGGAGATCGCTGTACCGACGTTGCATATTAAATGAAAAACTTAGTGTGTACGAGGCTTTAGCAAGCCTTTGTTTCGAGACGTCCCCTAAGTTTTAGTGTGCCTCGATTTGGAGACCCTCCTTTGAGTGTAAGTATGCCATTGTTCCAAGAGCTTTTGCATCCTTCAAAAGGTTAGTGAACTATTGTTTCAAGGACTTCCCATTCTTCAATTGTTGGTGTGTCATTGTTCCCCAACTACAATTCTGCCAAGTGTTAAGCTGGCCAAACATGAATCGAAATGCAGCCAGTTCAGCCAAATTTAAATTCATGTATGGGCAGGCTGGCTAAACACAAGTTGATTGATGGACTTGTGTACAACCAGCCTGTTGGAAAATTGCCTCTCAATCAGCATTTGTGGTGCTGATCAGGGTATTCTGACAGAAGTCTTCCCGCTGTCAGAATACAAAAGCAGAGCAGGAGGAATTCCTCCATCAACACTGGGGGAGATTTCTTAAAACTGGAGGACTCAGAATCTGGTGCGGCTGTGCATGGTAGCTAAATCGGCTTCTAACTTCATCTTGTTCAAATAAGCTTTGACAATAAACCCTGGAAGCCGATTGGTTTCTATGCAGAGCTGCACCAGATTCTGCACTCTCCAGTTTTAAGAAAATCTGCCCCACAGAGTATGTGAATGGAGGAATCAAGTCTTTTGTTCAACCTGCTGGTTGAACGAAAAAAAAAAAAAGACTCATGTATGGTCAACCTTGGTGTGCCATTGTTCCAAGGCTTTCCTCTGGGCTTGTTAATACCATGTTGACCAAGCTACATTTTTCTGCACAGTTCTACTACACAGTTTGTAGAACAAGTCCTTCGTGTGCGATTGTTCAAAGATTCTCCTCATCCTTCGACCCGAGATTCCCCCCGTTCCTTTAAATGTTCATTCTGTCATTATTCTAGAATCCTACAGATCCAAGTGTCTGTGCACTATTGCTATGGGATATGCATTAGCTCAGCTTAGCCTTACCTTGCCCATACTTTGTGAATACACATGACGCAATGCCGCTGATGTCCTCCTTGCGAATGCAGTCATAGCGCACCTGCGGCCGCAGCCCGGGAACACTGAACGCGTGAATATCTCCCAGGTTGGTGAGACACGCCAGGCAGTTCTCTGAATAATCATCAGATGCAGCGCTGGTGAAATTTACAAGTGCCACTTTCCTCACTCGGCAGCCTTCATGGGCGGTCAGCTTAAATTTTGTTTTGGCACCAACCTTGGGCAAAGTGAACAGCTGGACAGAAAAAAAAAAAAAAAAAAAGTTTTACCATCTGTAAAATCTGAAATAAAACTTTGCAGGTCATCTTGTTGATCTACAGTTACTTCAAAACGCACATACAGAAAATTACAGGTTGTCACATGACCAAGTTATTCCAGCTCCATGAGATAGCATGGGAGCTCTGTACATTCACACAGCTCAGCGATTGGTGTTCCCAGAATACCGGATTACAGGAAACCAAGCAACAGGGTGTCCCAGCACTACAGTTACTGCTGGATAAAAAATAAAACCGAGCATACAATACAGGCTCTATTTCCTTTATGCCTTAAAAGGGGTTGTAAAGTTTTGTTTTTTATTTTTTAAATAGGTTCCTTTAAGCTAGTGCATTGTTGGTTCACTTACCTTTTCCTTCCATGTCCCTTCTAAATGTTTTTTTCTTTGTCTGAATTTCTCACTTCCTGTTCCTCCTCCGTAAGCTTGTCCCCATCATCCGAGCTGTTCTGGCTGGGGGTTAGTCAGCCAGAACAGCTTACCGAGGAGGAACAGGAAGTGAGAAATACAGACAAAGAAAAAAAACATTTAGGGAAATTGAAGGAAAAAGGTAAGTGAACCAACAATGCACTAGCTTAAGGGAACCCATTTACAAAATAAAAAACAAACCTTTACAACCCCTTTAAAGGTTTCATTTTCAGTTTTTTCAGAAGCACATCATTTAGAGTTGAAACATTTTCATGCCAGATACATGGAAATGCTTTTATATTAGCCACTTCCTTCACAATCCCTGTAGATAAAAACACTGGCTGAACATTTTTCATAAGACCACCCCTACCCATTGTTTCAGGACAGCAGAAGATTATTGCATGTACACAGAGGAAAGCACAAAGGTTAACCTGCTCATGCAGAATGGTATCATCAATCCAGGAATTCTTGGAGGCCCTTGAAAGCAAGGTCTCTTCTGAAGTATGAAGCTGAAAATTCCAGATTCCAGTCATTCTGGAAACAGTTTCTAAACTGAAGTTCTTTTTACAAAAGGACCAATCTACCCAGAACTGACAGATTTGCTTTAGATAGATAAGCTAGAGCAATGGCATACCTAGCGTATGAGACACCAAGCAGTGGTGGCCCGTCCATAGGGATGCCCAGGCGATGGGCACAGTGGCGACAATTGATGGGATGGGCACAGTGGCGACAATTGATGGGATGGGCACAGTGGCGACGATCAGATGGGCACAGTGGCGACGATCAGATGGGCACAGTGGCGACGCCTCTGATGGGCACAGTGGCGCTGCCTCTGATGGGCACAGTGGCGCTGCCTCTGATGGGCACAGTGGCGCTGCCTCTGATGGGCACAGTGGCGCTGCCTCTGATGGGCACAGTGGCGCTGCCTCTGATGGGCACAGTGGCGCTGCCTCTGATGGGCACAGTGGCGCTGCCTCTGATGGGCACAGTGGCGCTGCCTCTGATGGGCACAGTGGCGCTGCCTCTGATGGGCACAGTGAGGCTGCCTCTGATGGGCACAGTGAGGCTGCCTCTGATGGGCACAGTGAGGCTGCCTCTGATGGGCACAGTGAGGCTGCCTCTGATGGGCACAGTGAGGCTGCCTCTGATGGGCACAGTGAGGCTGCAATTGTTTTTTTGTGTTTATTTGCGCCCCCCCCCAAAAAATTTTGAGCACCAGCCGCCACTGCACCCAGGGCAAGGAAACGCCTACCTATCCTTCAAACAATTTTACAGTAAACAAATATAAAGGAGGAGGCAATGGAAATTGTAGTGCCCCTGCACATTGTTGGTTAGTATTAAAGGACCTGCTTACATAGGTGGTCCCAAACTACATCTAGTGTACAAGTATCATCTAGGTATGGACTGGCTTTATAAAAGCAATACCTTAAACTGCTCCTCCGAAATAATCAGCACAGAGTGTGTTCCCTGCATGTCAGGTGCTTTGGCCAGATCACGCGACACCTCAAACGGTTCTGGGAGAGGGTTGCCCCGTCCGTCAAGGACTGCTATGGAGACAACAGGAGCTCGATGCATAAGCTGAATTTCTTTGCCCAGCACAGCCTCTGCTGAGCGTTCCGAGAACTTCTCCCGCGAAGGGACTTCTAAGGCATAGGCAAAGACGGAGCCAGAGTTTGTGCCAGCCCACAAGGTGGGCCCGTGGTGGACAGCTGCAACGAGAAAACAACGTGAGGGGCTACACACAACATTACAGTGCTTTTAATTTTCCTTCACAGGCTCCAGAAACAAACTTGCATCAAATGTCTACAGCAAAATGGACCAACTTTTCCCCAAATTATCATTCTGCATAGTCAAAATATAGCAAAAAGTATAAAAGCAAAAAACACACACAGAGCCATATTTCCATTCAAGACTGGTCTGTCCTGCACATGGACAACTTGGGTGGCGGCCATCACAGTGTCTCCACACCATTATAAATAGGAATAAAAAAATAAAAAAATCAGCTGCACTCCAATTAGCTCTTGTTGCATAATTTTTTAATAATCGGTGCACTGCACAGAGGGATGTCTCCAACTCAAAACCAGCCTTCCGACGCGTTTCACTACTCCTTGCTTGCTAGCCCTTATCCTTGTGAGCAAGCCAGGAGTGCTAAAACACATCAAGGAAGGCTGGTTTTGGGTTGGAAACCTCACCGTATGCAGTCAACACACTGATTATTAAAAATGATACAAGAAGAGCATTGGAGTGCAGCTGATTTTTTCTTCTATTTTCAAAGAAAAAGCAGAGCCTAAAAAGAATTTGTGTTTAATCAAAGACTGATGTGCTTAATCAAAGACTGCTACATCAAATGAACAAGCGCTTTCAAAAGTATGTCTGAAAAAAAACAGGACACAGATATGCAGTGAGAGAAACATTCAAATCAGACTAAATTCAGACTCCTTTTGAGGCTTATTCCTTTATCACAGCAGTTATCCAAAATATATGCTAATTGCATGACCTATAATATAACCTAGCTGTAATTCCAGTCGGATAACAGCTGTAGTTCTAAATCAATCTATTAAAAAAAAAAAAACACACACACACACACACACACACACACACACAGCAGTTTCCTTTGACTACAAAGAAATGCAAGAGATTTTAGGAGGCTGGGAAGTATGTAAAATATATATTATATATATATATATATATTTTTTTTTTTTTTATTGTATAATGTTTTTGCTAAAAAAAACAAGAAAAACCCCAGTGGTGATCAAACGGCAACCAAAGAAAGAAATTTGTGAGAAAAAAAAAAAAAAAGACATAAATTTGATTTATCTACAGCGTTGCATGACCATGCAATTGTCAGTTAAAGTAATGCAGTACCATATAGCAAAAAAAGCCCGTCATGGGGGGATGAATTTTCTGGGAGGTCAAGTGTAGTAAAGAAAAGATCGCTGCTACCATGTACATATGTAATAACAAAATATAAATAAAGCCTTTACATTGCTCAGGCTAGTGCATAGAGAGAAAAAAAAAAAAGAAGTTTAGATGCTAATTATGCAAAGTGCTCATACCATCCCGTAAGAATGTGTCAGCGAAGTACAAGCAGCGCACAACACCGGACAGCGAATCGTCGGCAGAACGTGGCTCAATCCTCCTCTGCACTGGGGTCACCTCCAGATCATGTGGGCCAACCTGCTCTGCCAGATGGGCATTGGCCTCTTGCAGCTGGTGGTAAAAAAAAAAAAAAAACAGAAAAGTAAACACTAGGTGGCAGCAATTACCCTCAATAGAGACACAGCTGATCAGAACATTTGTCCGCAGCAACTAATCAAATTGCTCAATTTCATGCCGCAGAAAAGGTTACTGTGAACCACAAACCCGTTTTTCAACAGTATATAACAAGTCTTCTTTAAATGGCTCTACTAGTCTCTTATACAGGGTTGTGTAACCTTTGGTGCCGTTATGCACTCGGGTGTATAGATGCATCTTGTCAGCTGCTGTTTTTTTGGGTTAAAGGGCAGTTCCAGCCAATATTTATGTTTATTAAAAGTCAGCAGCTACAAAAAGTGTAGCTGCTGGCTTTTAATAAACAGACACTTACCTGCTCCAGCAACGCGCCGGCCGGGGCTCCGCTCCTCTCCTCTCCCCCCCTCCCCGGCCGGCGTCTTCATTGTCACTGTGGGCACCCGGCCGTGACAGCTTTCGGCTTCACGGCCGGGCACCCACTGTGCATGCGCGAGCGGCACTGCGCTGTTTGATTGGACAGGCGATCGCCTAGGACCTGTCACGTGTCCTAGGCGATCGCCTACAGGGAGGGGCTGCCAAAAGGCGATTAAGCTTCCTGTCCCACTTCCTCCTTCCTCGGCAGAAGGAGGAAGTGGGACAGGAAGTCCCCTTCTCCTGAAACCCCCACTCCCCCCCCCAAAAAAATTACATGCCAAATGTGGCATGTAAGGGGGTGAGGAGTGGGATAAGCGGAAGTTCCATTTTTGGGTGGAACTCCGCTTTAAGGGAGGAAACATACCACTATGGGCTAACCCATCAAGCAAAAAAAAAAACACACACAACACACGCACGCTCACCCGGCTGTTGGGGCTCGCCGTATTTGGCCTTTTCTTTCCAGATACTCTGCTTTTTCGGATTCGGCGAAATGACTGGCGGAGAGATTTCTTCAAAGACTTAACCCTGGACAAGGGCCCCTCCATGGCCATGGAGTCATTGGGGTGAAGGGTGCATCTGAAATGAGAAGTCCGACGTTAAAAAAAACTAAAACACAAAAAAAAAAAAAACACACACACACACACACACACACACAAACACACACACAATTACAAAAAAACTACCAACATTCCAATGGTCACAAGGGGGAGGAGTTATCCCAAGTTGGCCTACGGTTTTTTTGCTACTGTCCAAACCCATAAGCAGCAATATAACCCAAAAGGTTAAAGACTCCCTGTGTCCTTCAATGGTCTGTAATCCATTTAAACTGTTCCCCGATACAGACTTTTACATAAAAACTCATAACAGCTCACATTAAAGCTGAACTCCAGGCAAAACAGGTGAAATATATAAAAATAAGAGGAGTTTGACTTGCCAAAGGATTTGTAGTTCTGTTCATTCAGTTCCGAGTTATTTACAGCTAACCAGCTTGGTAAGCTAACCTTTCCCTGCTGCAGTTAAAGTGTTACTAAAGCAACAGTAAAATCAGTCTGTATATGCAGTAAACCAGGCTTGTTATACGAACTGGTGTGTAAAAATGGCTGTTTGATCCTATCTTCTCCGACCCCATTTTTTCACTGTCCCCAATCTATCTCCTGATGAGACCGAAGCCTTTGGAGTCACTCTGCACATGCTCAGTTTGGTGTGCATTGCTAGAGAGGTTTTTTTCTTGGGAGGGGGCATGTGATCAGCACAGGGCCAATCAGCACTGTCCAGACAGAGGATCAGGGGTCCTGCATCCTCATTAGGACAGTCAGGAGAATGAAAACGCCTCCTACAAGCTTTAACCAGACACTGATAGACGTCACAAGACTGCTATATACTGCTGATGAGAAAAGGTATTTAGCAGTTTATATTTACTAAAATAATTGCATTTCCATGTTCTGTGTACTGTGGGAGACCAGATCTAGTGAATGCAGGCTCCTGGGTTAAGAAACACTTTACCCACTTCCCATTCCGGGCCATAGTAAAAAGACACCGGCAGGAACATCACCTCCCTCCAAGCGGGCGTCCTATGACGTCCTCCAATTCTTGATGAGGCGTGTCACTCGGGACACTGCCCATCCTCAATCAGGGTAAAAAGCCCCAATGACAGCCGGTCAGAATGTAAACAAGCTGCAGTAACCAGTTGTTACCGGGTCCTCCTCCTCACACACTGATCATGTGTGAGGAGGAGACAGCAGTAACAGCCAGTTACCTCTTACAGTACAGTAAGTAAAAACACACCGATTGCCCCCAGTAATAAAGAGGCACTGTCACCAGCCCATCTGAGTACCCAAATACCTATTTCCAGCCCAGAGTACCTATCTGCCGTGGAGAGTACCTGTCTCCAGCCCATTACCTGTCTTTAGCCCTATAGAATACCAGAGTACCTATCTGCAGCTCAGATTACCCCGAGTACCTGTCTTCAACCCATCCGAGTACAGAGTACATATCTGCAGCCCATGCCTCATAGAATATATGAGGTGGTATTGCCATACTCTGGATGAGTAGCAGAATGTATTTTGGGGTGCGATTGTTGCCATGTACATGCTGTGTGTTCGAAATACCTTATAAAATTGACAACTTTGTGTGTGTAAAAAAAAACAAAAAAAAAAAAAAAGGCGTTTTCTTTTTTCCCCACATTTTCAACAAACTTGTGGAAAAAAATGACATGTTCAAAAGACTTATAAAATATACGTTCGGGCATTTACTTTCCAAAATGTGGTAATTTTGTGGGAAAATCCATTGTCCTGGTGCTCCAGGACCTTCAAGAGATTGATAGGTCGTTAGGAAACGATGTGTAATTTATGCTCCTAGAACACCTGATGGCGCTCCTTGCATGTTGGACCTCTCTCTGTGGCCAGGATGTGAAAGTCTCACACATGTGGTATCACCATTCTCAGGAGGAGCAGCAAAATGTATTTTGGGGTGTAATTGGAAATATGCATATGCTGTGTGTGAGAAATAACTTATGACAATTTTGTGTAAAAATAAATAATTTCTTAAATCTTCCGAAGAATTGTGGAAAAAAAAAATTACAAAAAAAAAACTCGCCGTGCCTTTTAAATACCTTGGACTGTCTACTTTTCAAAAATGGGTCATTTGGGGGATATTTGTACCGTCCTGACATTTCAGGGTCTCAGGAAATGATAGGCCATCAGTTCATAAGGTGTGATCAATTTTCAATGATTGGCACCATAGCTTGTAAACCAACTTTCACAAAGACTAAATAACATCCACCAATTTGGGTTATTTTTACCAAAGATATGTAGCAGTATAAATCCGACCCAATTTTATGAACAAAACTTTTGAACTCTTTGACTTCTCTCAAAAAAAAAAAAAAAAACACCCAGTGGTGCTTAAAAGCCACCAAAAGAAAGCTCCATTTGTGTGTAAAAATTATCAACGTTTTGTTTGAATGACAATTACTCAGTCAAAGTGAAAGAGCACTGAAAGCTGAAAATTGGCCTGGGCAGGAAGGGGGTACAAGTGCCCTGTATTGAAGTGGTTAAGCAGTGTAGTCAAGTCACCAACCTGCCCACAGCCCAAGACTAGACAGTGAAAAAGTAACAACAAATTGGGGTCGCCCTTCTGCCATTTTCTCCTGTCAGCGCATGAATATTACATTTAAAATAATGTAAATGTTGCTGGGATCTATGACACAGCTCAGACGTCTTTAGCATCGGCTGTCGAGACCGCTCGGCCTGTCCTCGGAGCGTTCGCTCTTGACCTCATTTATGTATAACCTCAAGGTGCCAGATAGCCTTCACCCTCCAAATGTCCCATCTGTGGACATCTCGGAACCGGTTTCATTTTGGGACCCTAGTGGACCCTCTCGCACGCAAACTACTGCCCTTCTCTAGCCTCCAAACCAAATTCGACCTCCCTCGGCAGGTATTCTATAGCCATTTGCAAATTCGCCACTACCCCTATCCATAGCACCTGACCTGCAATTTTCCCCTCCAGTGCCCTTTGAGACTTTGATCCTGGCCGGATCAGCCCAGAAAGGCCTTATTTCCGACATATACAGGATACTAAACACCCATCGATTAGAATCCCAGAGTGAACACTCCTATATGATCCGGTGGGAAAAAGCCCTTAATGAGGTAATCTCCGCAGAGCCATGGCGGATAATATGGTCCCAGGCGGCGAAGAGTTCATTTGTACACTGTACAAGGAGAACGCATATAAAGTACTTTTCTTCTGGTATATGACCCCTGACGTACTTCACGCCATATACCCCACTAGCTCAGATCGCTGCTGGCGATGTCAAACAGATAGGGGCTCCCTCTTTCACATCTATTGGAGCTGCCCGATGATCTCCCCATACTGGACCGCAGTCCAACAACTGCTGGGCCGTCTCTTGGACACGCAGGTCCCCATGTGCCCCAAATTCTTCCTATTAGGCCCGTCTTCCCTGAGAGTCCCCAAGCCCTACAAAAAGTTAACGCGCCATATTCTCACAGCTGCACGATGTCTCATAGCCCTCAACTGGAAAAAAAATCGCTCCCCCCCCCCACACCTGAGGCTTTATACGCTAGAGTTAAGGATGTGGAGCTGATGGAGAGAATGACTGCCAGGATACGGGACAGGCTGGAGGCCCATGAGGTTGTCTGGGAGCCGTGGCGCCTTCGGGAGGACCCACTATAACCAGGTAAACAAGCTGATTCGATGACACCTCCCTCTCCCTTTTTTCCTATCCCCCCTTCTTTTTTCTCCTTTTCTTTTTCTCCTTTCTTCCGTGAGTACCACCGTCACTCACTTCAGGTTTAACGTTTTGCAGAATCTTAATGTATGCCTCTATGATATAGCAGATTTAGCTTCGGGTATGTGCTTACTACTGTTTAGCAGTGCAACGACAAACCATACTTCTCATTGCTGGAAGGCCTGTAACGTACGCAGATTTGTGTCCTATTTTGTACATCTTCCCTCATGCTATATCCTATGCTTTTGTATGTTGTAAGCAATTATTTTCAATAAAAAGTTATTTGAGAAAAAAAATATAATGTAAACGATTTATTTTTATTAATACATAACTACATTTACTGTATTTTTTATATCTGCCTGGAGTTCAGCTTTAAGTAATTTACATTCAGATGTCCTTTAATTGAAGCAGATTTGTTTGAATCAGCGTGTGTTCCAATTTTACAACCAGGCTGCTATTCGTCTTTTGGGAGAATCCCAGTCACAACAACCATTCATGGCTGGATATCTTATACACCGCACAGGAACATTTCTGACTAAAGAGCTTTCACTGCAAAACCACTCCGCAGATCAATGTAGCCTTACCTCCGGGACGAGCTCTGGTACCGAGACACCACTCAATGCATTTTTAATGAGAAGGAGAAAGACAAAGCCACAGAGCTGTGCCGTCTAATACAGCCAGCTGCACGTACTGCAGTCTACATATTATTACACAGTACTGGACATACAACATCAGTCAGGATGCCAATACTGACACATCAGCGCTTGTTCTGCATAAGCCTGAACAACCCTATTGTAGTCACGCACACATTCTATAGGGACAATTTTAAGCTGAACCTTCGATCGGTAATGACAGATTGAATTCATATGTTGGGAGTTGTGTTACCAGCCAAAGGATTTGTATTCCTGTCTACTCAGTAATGAGCAGTGTTAATTTTGTCGATTAATCTTATAAAATTTTAGTTGACTAAATGAACACTATTTTAGTCGACTAAAATACGACTAAAACTATTGAGAGAACAAAAAAAAAAAAAAAAAAAAAAAAAACAAACAACAGGGACTAAAACTAAAATGCCACTTTAGTCAAAATACTAAAACCAAATCGAAATTCGACTTCAAAACACTGGTCTGTAGTGCATGTTCATACCTCAATACCATAAATAACAGATTAGGTTTTTCCCTCCAGCAGTATATAATGAGTTTGGAAATTGTAGACACATTTTAACCAATGCATTACAATTTAATTACACTCATTAGATATTGGACAACTAATATAAGTTTTAGTTGACTAAAATGTACTGGAGATTAAGTTCACTAGATACGACAAAAACAATTGCAGAAGACTAAAAAATGGGACTAAAACTAAAATGCCATTTTAGGCCCAGGACTGGAACTAAATCGAAATTTGCTGCCAAAATTAAAACGCTGGTCCTGAGATGATTTGGCAATGTGGAATTACAAATTGCACAGCAATTGTGGATAAACGCGCCACGTGTTTGGGTGCCATTTTTTTTAAAGATGGCACCTCAAACAAGGTTCAGATTTCCCACGGCCAACAACATCCTGCAAAGTTTGTTGCCTAAAAATGTTGCCAAGAAGAAAAAAAAAGCTCCTGCGCAATGCGGTTTGCACAATGCGGTTTGCCAAGCAACATTAAAGGCAAAACCGCACCGTGTTTGAGTTGCCATTAATAATAAAGGGCACCCAAACACGCGTTTTGCCACGATACCAGTAGACTCGCAGCAAATTATTCCACCCCCACTTCCAAAATCACCAGATGTGAACAGGGCCTTACACAACACAGTCCTGTCTGGCAGGGCAGGAGAACTGATTTTTTTGTTCTTTAGTTAGGAGACACGTCTTGCCCCTCTCCCAGCCTTGTGACTAGACAGTGAACGGAGTAGCAGCTGACTGATGAACTCATCCATCTCACTCTGCTTTCTCCGCCTATCAGCATGCTCTTTGTTAGCACATATTAGCTGCAGAGCAACAGAATGCCTCTTTGTGCGGCTTCTCCCTCTCCTAGTCTGGGCACTGGTCTACAGGGACTGAAAAAAAAAAAAGCCTGATACCTTGTCAAATTTAGGCACTTACATTGCCTGCATCAAAACAAAAAACCTCAATATTTCTGATTACAGAATTGCATTCATTTAGGCATTTTATATCTGCCTGGATTTCAGCTTTAAAACAAGCCTTTTCATACACAACAATGTAAAGCCCATTTTACATGGGTTCTTCCAACTGCCCTAAAGCCATATTGAGTCAAAGTTCAAGCTTTGGATGGAGTGGGAAAGGAAGAAAACCTCCGACAGTTTTTTTATAGCTTTTGTTGTCCTTGCTGAGAAGATTTTACCTTCGTTTCTGGGTGGTCACTAAGGCAGAATCACTTCTCATGGGCATTTTTGATGCAAATGCCACTTGCTGCCAACTCCCTCAAAACCCATCACATGCACAGAGGTCTCCATCCACATCATTGTGTTTCCCAGCCAACCTCAAAATATACATAAGCATTCACCTGGCCAGAACTGAGCTCCTCCTGTGGTAGTCAAAAATTCCAAAGCCGTGACTGGTGCCAAAAGCCACCAAATTCCACTCTGAGTGTAGGCAGACAGCTGTGACGGCAGCGGGGGGCATACATTGTACCAATATGGTGGTCTGGAAACCAGGAGGGAAGAAAAGGGAGCCGTTTCTTGGGATCAGCCTGTCATGGCCTTTCCACGTGAAGCCTTCCCGATCTTGTAAGAGGTCAACGGTTGCTACGCTGATCATATGATCGGATTTCTCGTCACTCAGATCCATCATCAGCACCTAGAAGAGACAAATCACACATACTAAGTGATAAAATAGGATTAAAAGCAAAAGGACACAAATAACAAACTTGGTTTAGACAAACGAACCTTTAACCACTTGTCTCCTGGTCACTTTAACCCACTTCCTGCCCAGGCCAATTTACATCTTTCAATGCGGTCACACTTTGAATGACAAACTGCGCACTCAGGCTACAGTGTACCCAAATAATTTTCCCCCCCCACACAAATGGAGGATTTATTTTGGTAGTTTTTAATCACCACTGCGATTTTTTTTTTTTGGCTAGACAAAAAAGTCCAAAAATTTATAATAAAATGTATAATAAAATTTTGTAAAACAGGCAACTTTTCTCCTTTACTGATGTGTGCTGAAGAGGCTGCACTGGTGGGCACTAATGAGGCCACAACACTGTAAGCCCTCACAGTTAGTCTTGGTGGAGCGCTGAACGCCCTGCTGTGAAATATTAGATCAAGAATTGTAATTACACGCCCCTGTTGAACAGGGGCAGAAAAATTGGGCCTTAGGCACGGGTACTGGTGCCATAACACTGCAACCCCCTCCCAGATACTCTAGTTGGAGCGCATGCGGACACAGACCGTACACACACCACGTAGCTTTAGGTGCACACTATGCAGAGGACTCTGACAGTACACCATGTGAAAATACTTTCAGAATGATCTCCTGCCTGTGGTATTAATATAAGCAGATCTCTGCCTGTAGGAATTAATATGAGAACACCAGCTTTACGTAGCTTTAGGTGCACACTGTGCAGAGGACACAGGCAGTACACCACGTGAAAATACTGCAGCGAGCACAATCACCTGCCTGCCAGTATATTATAAAGAGCGGATCTAGCTAAACTCAATACAGTGTATAAATATACACACACACACACACACACACACACACACACACACACACACACACAAACACCTGGGATGCATACATCTCCTCTACACACTAACTATAACTGACTAGCCTGCCTACTCGATCTAACTGCAAAAAATGACACTCTCTCTCTGTAAATTTCTCTCTTATATAGTGTGGGGCGTGTACTAAACCCCTGAGTCATAATTGGCCAAAGCCACCCTGGCTTTGGCCAATTAAGGCTCTCCGTTTTTTGCAAGCTGCGATTGGCCAAGCATGCGGGTCATAGTGCATGCTTGGCCAATCATCAGCCAGCAACAGAAACAAGCCAGGTCTAGTCACAGGTCAAAGGCGCCAATGACCACTCCGCTATGATCCAGAGTGTTGCAATTCTTTAAAAAACAGGCCACTGGGTGTTAAAGTCCATTCAAATGTGAATGCCAACAAGCACGCTAATGTGACAATTTAAAATTTTTCGAAATCAAAATAAAACAGCTCTGGGTTGTGTCTGGTTTCAGCACGATTCCTATACAATCATAAAACAAGCTATAGGCATCTCCATTTACCTGTCCTGCAGTTCCTGCCACTACCAGCTTGCCGCTGTACTTGCAGAGGGCGATTTTTTGGATGCCTAGCCGAGGGTCATCGCTATAAGGGTCAAAACAACCAACCTGTTGGAAAAAAAAAAATATGCATAAATCAGAAATAGTTATGCAAAAGACCATCAACCGGGATGGATGCAAATCACAGTCACTTGGAGTCTTCGAGTGTCCAAGAAATGTTTTACACACTTGACAAGTACCTTTCAACCAAGAGCTGACCCCACGTTACACACCTGTGCTATAAAAGGAAGTTACTGGGAGCTGACCGTATAAATTAACAATTCTCCAAGTGTCTAAACTGGTCATCAGAGAATAAAAACATGCCAAAGCGGAGGAGGTAATTGGAAGAGTGAATGGAACAGAAACATTTCTTAAAAAAGGGCCATAAATCGAGGCTGTACAGATCCACAGTGAATAATAAGTTACAGGGCGGAGTCGGCTCCATAGGGGAATCTGCACACCAGATGCTGCAAGTCCAAGCGGGCCAAAGCTTGACTTGTGGACGCCAGGATTAAGAGATGTACGGATCCCATCCAAGTGCTGAGCAGATCTTTGGCTGAACACCCCAGTTCCTCCAGCTGAAGTCATGAACACATCACATTCCAAATTTTAGTTCACCGTTTCAAACGCAATGCTAGACTTCATATAAAAAAGGAACCGATCATGTACAGGCAGACAGAATAAAAAAAATTAAAAAACCATGGAAGCACTTCAAAAAATTCAAGAAAATCACTGGGAGCAACGGACAGGGCTTGGGCATAAGTGTACAAAAGGTATCATGTTAAACCTCGTCACAAATGCTTAATGATTTGGCGAGCCATGTCACCTGGGCTACAGCCTCAAAAAGACAAAATGGCCAACTTAGCGGTCGGTGTATGAACAGATATACATTACATTTAAATAGCTTTAGAAAGCCACTTGAGGCATAAGGTAAAAGTAATGGACTATCCTGTATATGCTTTTATTGCCATTATGCGTAAAAGAACCGACGTGACATAAAATATTTCCAAGGTAATAATAGTACAGGCCACTGTGGCGGTTGCAAGTGCCTGAAATGCCTCAAATCAATGACCTGTGACCCTAAAAGGTCCCTATAGGTCCTAATCTACGGCCGTGCATGGAGCCTTGACCTCTGTGCTAGCTCCACCCCTTATTTTCAACCATCAAAATGCCAAAATATCAATGCACCACAGGGTCTGGAATTTAACAGCCAATGGGCAGAGGGATTGTTCATTTCACGAGTTGACGGGGGCTCCAATTTCCACTAGGGTACAAGAAATGCATTTAGTGAAAGTGGTACAAGAGGTTAGGGAACCCAACAGATCAAGCTTATAAAAACAGAACCGTTAAAGTGACTTTTCCAACTTTAAGATTCCATGCAAAAAAAAAAGCCATTTAATACTCAGTTCTGCTGCCAACTGTCACCATCTTGAGTAGATAAGTTTTGCTGGAAAATCTTCTGCATCTGACACATCAAGGAGTGTCTGAGCTCTGCTGTTTAATGCGTCAACCCCCACAGCACTACAGGAGACATCAAAGTGGTTGTAAACCATTCCATATAAAAATCAGTGGAGGGACTATCCTCAGGTGATACATAGATAAAACAAATACTCCTGTACAAGTTGTACCCGTTTATCTGCACTCTTCCCTACACTCACATTCTAAGGCCAGAATTTATAAAGCTTGTCTGATCTGTCAGAAAGCAAGGGGTGGAGAGCTGAAGTTACACTCTGCAGGGCTCAGAGGAGTGCTCCGAGAGCCGACTGGAGGGAACGGAAGGCGAGGGGGAAAAAGAAAACCAGAAAAAAAAAATAATAAAAAAAAAAAAAAAAACACAAGGGAAACCCCCTTTATACAGCACACAGGAACAGATCTGAGGCTGTCAATCAGCTGGAGGTCACTCCCCAGTCACTTTTTTTCTCTTGGTGTCAGGAAAACTTGTTATAAGTGATTAATGCCGATAGAGGAATGAGGTAGCAGACAGAAATTACACTTAGTGCTCTGGATTGAGACAAGTACACACTACAGAGGGATATTCTTTGATCATATTTCATGTCTGAGGTTTACAACCACTTTAAAGTGCATTCTATGCATTAAAGGTAAGAAACCTTTGCCACTGGCTCCTGCAGCCGTCAATCAAATCCAGTGACAAAGGAGTGGGGGTTGGGGCCGAGCCCTGAGGTCTGTGTCAATGGATGCAGCGACGAGACTTGGGAGCGAGCCCGCACGGGTGCTCCCAGGGAAAAGGGGGGCACCCTATGAAAATGAGGGGCCTAGAGCACCAGTGGGGCACCCCAGAAGAAGAGGATCAGGGCTGCTCTGTGCAAAACCATTGCACAGAGCAGGTAAGTAAGCACATTTATTTTTATTTTTAAATAAAAAAGAGATTTTTAATACAGCTTACCTGTAAAATCTTTTTCTTGGAGTACATCACGGGACACAGAGCGGCATTCATTACTATATGGGTTATATGGAGTACCTTCAGGTGATAGACACTGGCAATCTCAAACAGGAAATGCCCCTCCCTATATAACCCCCTCCCATAGGAGGAGTACCTCAGTTTTGTAGCAAGCAGTATGCCTCCCAAAATGGTCCTCAAAAGAGGGGTGGGAGCTCTGTGTCCCGTGATGTACTCCAAGAAAAAGATTTTACAGGTAAGCTGTATTAAAAATCTTTTTCTTTATCGTTACATCACGGGACACAGAGCGGCATTCATTACTATATGGGATGTCCCAAAGCAATGCTTACAATGAGGGGAGGGAGAACATCTCCAAGACAAAAGGATTTAATTTAGAGGTATACTCAAATCATAATAAATCCAACTTAGTTGAGAAAAATAATCTTAAATTTTAAATTTAACTCAAAAAAAGAGGAGCCCCCGGAATCCGAGGGTCTCAAACTGCAGCCTGCAGCACTGCCTGCCCGAAGGCAGTATCAGTATTCCTTCTTACGTCCAACTTGTAGAATTTTGTAAATGTGTGGACAGAAGACCAGGTTGCCGCCTTGCAAACTTGAGCCATAGAGATCTGGTGGTGTGCTGCCCAGGAGGCGCCCATGGCCCTAGTAGAATGAGCCTTTAATGATACTGGAGGAGGCAACCCTTTCAAGCCGTAGGCCTGAGTGATTAATTGCTTAATCCACCTAGAAATGGTGGACTTTGCAGTTGCCTGCCCCTTCTTGGGCCCATCCGGTAGAATGAACAGCACATCTGTTTTCCGGATCTTCTTTGTAGCTTTAAGATAGGCCTTCATGGCCCTGACAATATCCAAGGTATGCAGCAACCCTTCCTTTCTGGAAGTAGGTTTAGGGAAGAAGGATGGTAATACCAAATCCTGGTTCAAATGAAAACTGGATATAACCTTCGGTAGGAAGGAAGGATGAGGGCGGAGAACGACCCTGTCCTTATGAAAAATAAGATATGGTTCCTTACAGGATAAGGCCGCCAGTTCCGAAACTCTTCTTGCGGAAACTATGGCAACCAAAAATACTAACTTCCTTGTCAGTAAAACCAAAGGAATTTCAGCCAACGTCTCAAACGGTTGTTTCTGTAAACTTGACAGAACAAGATTTAAATCCCACGGACAAAGCGGGGATTTAACTGGAGGTTTAATACGTAAGACCCCTTGAAGGAAGGTCTTAACCAGCGAGTGGGTGGCCAGCGGCCGCTGAAACCACACTGACAGGGCAGAAATCTGTCCTTTGATTGTGCTTAATGCCAATCCTTTATCCACTCCTAGCTGGAGAAAACTTAAAACTCTATCGATGGTGAACTTGCGAGGAAGCCATAGCTTGGACTCACACCAGCCTACATAGGCCTTCCAGACCCTGTGATAAATCACCCTAGAGACCGGTTTCCTGGCTCTGATTAGGGTAGAGATTACTTTCTGAGACAGACCTCTACCCCTGAGAATCAAGGATTCAGCTTCCAGGCCGTCAATTTTAGATGCCGTAAGGCAGGGTGGAGGATCGGACCTTGCGATAGCAGGTCTGGCCTTAGAGGCAGAGTCCAAGGGTCTCCCACTACCATCCTTAGGATTAGTGAGTACCATGCCCTTCTGGGCCATGCTGGAGCTACCAGGATAACTGGTATGTGCTCCACCCGGATCCTGCGCAGCAGGCGGGGTAGTAACTGGATCGGGGGAAACGCATAAAGAAGTTTGAACTGATGCCAAGGGCAAACCAGCGCATCGGTTCCGCAGGCCATCGGATCCCTTGAGCGGGACATGAACCTGTCTAGCTTTTTGTTGAGTCTCGATGCCATGATATCCACGTCCGGCACTCCCCATTTTTGGCAGAGTGCTTGAAAGACTTGTGGATGCAGAGACCATTCCCCCGGCCATAGAGTCTGGCGGCTTAAGAAGTCCGCCTGAAAGTTGTCCACTCCTGGAATGAATATTGCCGATATGCAGGGCACATGAGCCTCTGCCCATAGGAGAATCAAGCTCACCTCTCTCTGAGCGGCTTGACTCCTGGTTCCCCCTTGGTGATTTATGTATGCCACGGCCGTGGCATTGTCTGATTGAATTCTCACCGGGAACCCCTGCAATTTTGACGTCCAAGCCCTGAGGGCTAGTCGAGCAGCTCTGAGCTCCAAGATGTTGATGGGCAACTGCTTCTCTGGCTTTGCCCAAGTACCTTGGCGAGTGCAATCATCCAAAATTGCTCCCCAGCCTGTCAGGCTGGCGTCTGTGGTCACTATCTTCCAAGCCACTGGGCTGAAAGACTTCCCCTTCAGTAGATTCTGGGGGTCTAACCACCAACACAGACTTTGTCGGACTCTTGATGAGAGCGGCAACGGGCTTAGAACCAGTAGGATTAATTCCTTGATGGCTTTGACCTTCCTCAGAGGTAGGAACACTCTTTGTTGTTCTGTGTCTAATCTCATGCCGAGATATTCCAACTGCCTTGTGGGCAGGAAAGCTGACTTTTCTCGATTTAGGACCCAGCCGAACCTCTCGAGGTATTGGACCGTGAGGGCCACTGCTCGCTCCAAGCCGGGAGACGAGTGGTCTATGACTAGGAGGTCGTCCAGGTATGCTAGGATCGTGACCCCTTGGATCCTTAGCTTGGCTAGGATTGGAGCTAGGACCTTCGTGAACACCCGGGGGGCCGTAGCCAACCCGAAGGGAAGCGCCACGAATTGGAAATGACGCGAAGCCACCATAAAGCGTAGGTATCTTTGATGTGGCTGATAAATTGGAACATGAAGGTAGGCATCCTTTATGTCTATGGACGCCATGAAGTCGTCCTTTTGGAGTGTGGCAGCTGCTGACCGCACGGATTCCATCCGAAATGAGCGGACCTTTAGGTATGCATTTACCATCTTTAGGTCCAAAATTGGCCTGACATCTCCATTGGACTTTGGGATGATGAATAGGTTGGAGTAGAAACCCAGCCCCTGTTCCAGGACTGGTACCTCTACTATTACCTCCTGGGAAAGTAGATGATCTAATGCCGATCTTAATGCGGCTCCCTTCTCCGGATCGTTTGGAATCCTCGACTCCTGGAAATGAGGAGGAGGAAACCTTAGGAAATCTAATTTGTAGCCTGTGGCCACGGAAGACCGTACCCACTCGTCGGGAATGCTGGCTTCCCAAATCTCTGAAAAGAGTCGCAGCCTTCCCCCCACCTTCGTGGGTGGGGGCGCCCCTTCATAAGGTTGGCTTGGGGGCTGGTTTTGCTGGTTTGCGAAACCACTGCTTTCTGCCTCTAGCAGCCTGTCCTTGTGACTTGCTGTTGAAGCCGAAGTTTGCTTTTGCAGGAGGCCGTCGATACTGCTTGGCATTAGAGGGCCCCTGCCCAGGGGAATACTGTCGTTTAAACGCAGGCCCCTGATACTTCTTCTTAGTTGGCAAGAGAGTACTCTTGCCGTTTGAAATGGTCTGAATGTATTTATCTAGGTCTTCTCCGAAGAGTCGTCCTCCATGGAAGGGGAACCCTACCAGGAGCTTCTTGCATGGGGGCTCAGCCTCCCAGCTTTTTAACCATAAGAGTCTTCTCATATGGATAAGGGATAACGATAAACGTGATGCTTGCTGGATAGAATCCCTGATTGCGTCTACCGTAAAACATATGGCCTTAGGGACATCCGAAAATTCTTCTGCCTGCTGGGCAGGAATAAGTTTAAGCATCTGCTTAAATTGATCCGATAATGCTTGAGCGACCCCAATCGCAGCCACAGCTGGCTGTACTACTGCCCCTGCAGTAGTGAAGGAGTTCTTAAGTAGTGCTTCCAAGCGCTTATCAACTGGATCCTTGAACACCTGTATGTTTTCTACAGGGCATGTTAACGATTTGTTAACACGAGATGGCTGCGTCCACTGCAGGAGTAGCCCATTTTTTGGAAAATTTATCTTCCATAGGATATAGGACAGAGAATCTTTTAGGTGGTAAGAAGATCTTATCTGGCTTGTTCCAATCTTGGAACAAAACTCCCTCTAATAGAGGATGGATCGGAAACACAGCATTGCTTTGAGGCGCCCTCAGTGAGCCAAAGCTGAAACCGTCGATACCTGGAGATCTGGTACTGGCAAGTTGAATGCCTTATGGACCAAGTCCGACAATCCTTGAATCCACCAGCTCTCCCTCAGGGAGACTGCCCCAGACTCCTCTGTATCCGGATCTTCGATCCCTGAACCTACTTGGTCCTTGTCCAAGAGGTCGTCCAATTCCCCTGAGGAAAGGACCTCCTCTTCTGAGGGTCCGCGCTCGGGCGACGGAGATCTATTCCGCTTACTGCCCCGCATAGCTGCGGCTATCATTTTTCCAATGCTTTTCTGCATCTCTTTTAAAGAGGTGAGTAATACCTCCTCCGTGACCATCTTAGGGTTGGACTGACCCGCGTCAGCTCCAGCCCCAGATCCCGATGGCCCCAAGGCTCCCTGTGGGGAAAGCAGCGGCATAGCTTTGTCCGAGACCTCAGACTCTCTGGGGGAATCCCCACCTCTTGTACCCTCTGACCCGGATGCCATGGTACAATACCGAGGTACACCTGCTAGCTTATTGGTACCTGGGACTATAAATAGTTAAATGCCCAAACACCTGTTTGGGGGACAAAAAATGCTTCCTCTCCCCCAGATGACACTTTCTTTTTTTTTTTTTTTTTTTTTTCAAATCCAGGAAAGAAAAAACATTCTGTCCCCCTGAGTAGTATTGCAAGAAAAAACTATGAGATGGAAAAGAAACAGCCTATTCCTAGGCTTGAAAACAGTCTTCTGAAGACTGCAATATTCTTTCTGGCCACTGTGTGTCCTCGGCGCCCCGTGCTGCCGCTCTGGTCTTTCCTCCCCAGTTCCAAAGTATTGAATGAGCTGCTGTATGGAACAAACAAACAAGGAAGGGCCGCCCCTTCCTTAAGCCACTGACCCGCCCTTCCCCCCCAGCAATCTCAAACAGGAAATGCCCCTCCCGACAGGGGGGGGGGGGGGTTGGGAGGAAGGGACCTCTCTGCTCCAGCAAACTGCAGCCTGCAGCCTGGAACCACGAGGAGGTCAGCGTTTTGCCTGCTTTGCAGGCTCTGAGGAGGAAGACTGAATGGAGCATCGCCTGGAGGCTTGCAGGTAAGCACAGCTCTCTGACACACACATATACTTTTATATCACACAGGCCCCACTCAATGCTTTTCCAACACTACAAGGGAGGTCACATCTTATGGGGAATAATACATATAGAGCCATCCTATCTTTATGATATGTGACTAGTTTGCCAGATGCAGTGCATAACTTTAGGCATGTCCCCTGTGACCCCCCAGAAAAAACCTGCTAAGAACCAAGTTCCGCAAGTTTTCCCCTCACTTACCTGCTCCATGCCGCAGGACTTTGCCAAGCAAGAGGCCCAATCTTCCCCCATCTCCGTGGGGATGTCTAGACCTTCAGGCCCTGGGTTCCTATGAAGGATCCACTGTCCTGGGCCCATATAGCACCCTGGCAACAGAAAACATTAGGTACCCAAAGGTTTTCTAAGTTCTGGGCCCAGGGTCCAGCTCTCTAAAAAGAAAAGCATTATGGGCTATACCCCAAGGGTTTGGGGTCCGGTTACTGACCACTTTAGCGCTGAGGCTTTTTTGGACAGAACCGGTTAGGTCACCTAATCCCAAGGATGCGGAGGCAAGCTAAACCATGACTAACACCTAAGACACTGGCGTAAAAACTGAGGTACTCCTCCTATGGGAGGGGGTTATATAGGGAGGGGCATTTCCTGTTTGAGATTGCCAGTGTCTATCACCTGAAGGTACTCCATATAACCCATATAGTAATGAATGCCGCTCTGTGTCCCGTGATGTAACGATAAAGAAAACAGTGTTTTCAACACCTTTAATGATGGAGGGACCAGTGAAAGAAACCACAGAGTGCAGCACTACTAAAAGGGTGCCAGAAGCTGGAGAGTCCTCCAAGACCATCTTTTAAGATGGCAAAGTTTGGCAGCTTGGGCATGCATCAGGACAGGCAAATGTTAAACATTTCTTTGAAATTACTCAGTTGCTTTAAGAGTGACAAATATCCCATAGAGTTAAAATATCATCAGTTTCTCGCCATCAAAAACACAAAAATCATACTTTGGCAAACTGCGTACCTTGCGGAAAGGTGGCCAATCATCTTCACAGCTTTGATTCAGGCTTTCGTTGTGGTCACAGTCCGTCTGAAAGATACCGGCTGTCGGCAGTTTGTAAAGAGGCCGCAAGGCAACACTAGAAGCATCCCAGAACCGGACAGTGCCATCTTCGTGGCTGGTAAAGTTGAAAAAGTAAAAAGAAAACAAAAAAAAAAAAAGCTTCATTTTATTTCAGGGCAAAAAGATAGATGTTTATCCTAGTACAACAGAAGTTAGCAATCTAAAATACAGTAAAACCTTGGATTGCGAGCATAATTTGTTCCAGAGACATGCTTGTAATCTAAAGCACTTGTATAGCAAAGCAAAATTTCCCCATAAGAAATAATGGAAACTCAAATGATTCGTTCCACAACCATTTATTCATAGGTCCTTCAGTTTATAGTCCATGTAAAAATATAGCAATGTGACAGGTTGTGTAACCATAAAAATGTCCATCCACAGATGGAAGCCTCCACAAGGGGATTAAAATCCAGCAGGAGATACAGAGTATAAAAGAGAAGAGAGGCACCTCTAAGTGTAGCAATATGTTTCCAAATGTTGTACCTTCGTTAAATGTACCCATATTGCTACACTTATAGGCTCCTCTACTTTTTTATACCCAGTTGTGACATACACTACTTTATTAAAATTTGCTTGCCTTGCAAAACGCTCTCAAACCAAGTTGCTCTCAAACCAAGGTTTTACTGTACTGTCCATAAGACATAACAGATGCCACTACCATATATGGGCAACGAAAGAAAATTTGCATGTGTAGAGTTGAACATTTCATTCATAGCTCTAATTTAAGATTATACAGATTCTTGATTTTACCACAAATAATTTAGAATGAAACTTTACTACTGGCCAGCTTTAAGCCCCGTACACACGATCCGAAAATCGTACGTAAAATGCCGCTTTCGAAACAATCGTACGATAATCGAATCGTTAGTACAGAGCTTTCGAGAGCCGATCAGGACTGTTCATCCGATTTTATTCTATCGGACATGCACGGAAATAGTTTTTGTACGATGCCAGATCGTACGATTTTCGTTTAATCAGTACAGCCGTCGTTCGAAAATGCAATACAAATGCATTACAACACATGACATCACTTCCGATCTTTTATTCTGCCGTATGAGAATTTGTGTCTTTCGTAAACTCATCAGGTTCGACATGAAATTAGTATACAAAAAAAAAAAACGGACGATCATTCGTCCGATAATAGGATCGTGTGTACTGGGCATTAGGAGTTCCATGCTACAAACTGTAAAAATGTGTGTAGAAATAAATTGGGAGAAATCACAACAAAACACACAGTAGTTTTCACACACACACACACACACACACGCTGTCTCTTGTTATACGAGAGTGTCCAGATCACAGGCCTCTCCTCCTCCACACATCTGGAGCCTACTGACACCACTGCGCCTCCCAGCCCTCCACTCCCGAACTCCTGGGGTTTGCCTGAATCCAAAAATCGCATTTTCCATATTTTCTCATTTCTCACTGTTCTGTTTTCACTGGCCCAGTTGCCAAATTAAAAACAGGGAGACTCACTGAGCCCACACAAGACTCAGTCATTCTCTGCAGCTGGAGAGACATGCAGCAAGATGACCTTCGATTAAAAACAACAATCACTCTGATGTGGATCTCAGATGAATCGCCCAGAACGTCGTCTCCTTTTACTTTTCCCAGTGAGTGAGGGTGGGGAAAAAAAAATTGGATTGGCTGCCATGGGCAACACAAGATTCCGAGACTTCATCTGGGTCAATAAATATGCCCAGATGAGGTTCAAAATAAAAGGAACCACAAGCCTCAGAATGTCCTACTACTCCGGTGAACTGCAGGAAGAACTTGTCGGCTATTAAAAAGCAACAGCTTGCTTCAGTACTGTACATCTGGTTCCAAACAAAAACAACATTTGTGCATGTACAAGTAAGCCAATCAATAAGCTTCTTCAGTTTTTTATAGGTGGCAGGTCTACTTTAAAAAACGTAATCTCTGCACAGTTATACATTTGAAAAATTAACACAAATTAAAACCGCTCTTTATTCATTAATCCATCATAAAAAGCAGGGAGTTGGAATCGGCCTCTTGCAGCCCCTATACAGCAGAGCTCAGATTACATGTGAACAGAGCAGCACATGGAGCCAGCAAGTTGCACTGCAGTGCTAAGAAGGAACAAATCGATAGAAGAAAATAGCCAAGTGAGATGAATTCATCAGTCGTCTTCTTCTCCCTGCATTGTCCAGTTAAAGGCTGGAGGAGGAACAAGACCTGTAAATGCAACTTAACTAGGCAGCTATAGGGCAGATGAAAAATGTAAAGAAATGCACTCAGGGGTCTAAAAATATACACACAAGTTACACACTTAGAAGGCGAACCTCTGGGGGAATAGAGGATGGAAAGGATCTGGAAAAGGGGGGGAAGCACTGGAAGGAAACTATTTAACCTAAGGTCTCTAAAGAAGAACACACGCTGCCACACAATGAAGTTGGACAAGAGACAGTTTAATCTTCAACGACATTGAGATTCCACTTCCTACCCCCTCCGCCCTTAAGAGTGCTTTCACACTGAAAGCATCCGGGCGTCGGCGGTAAACACGGCTATTTTTTATCAGCGCTTTATCGTAGTTTTTGTGGCACTTTCCAGCCACTAGCGGGGCACTTTTAACCCCCGCTAGCGGCCGAAAAAGTGTTAAGAGCTAGCGGTGGTTTGGCAGCGATTCCCATTGATTTCAATGGGCAGGGGCGCTTTAGAAGCCGTGTATACACCGCTCCTAAAGCGCTGCAAAGAAGCTGCTTGCAGGACTTTTTTTGGACGCCCTGCCAGCGCAGCGCCCCATGGGGGAAACCACTCGAGCTTTAAGACGGATTGCAGATGAGGTTTTTTTCAGGTGCTATTTTTAGCGTTAAACCGCCTGAAAAACACCTCCAGTGTGAAAAGGGTCTTAGGACCACAAAGTTCTTGATTCTGAAGGATTCCCCTGGATATTTTGTTTTTGACCCCCTATGCTTCCAAAAAAAAATGTATGTATGTATAAAAATTTTTTTGGAAGAATAGGGGGTCAAAAAACAAAATCTTATGTAGTAATGCTCATTTATTTAGTCTTATGTAGTAATGCTTATATATATAGCATTACTACACAAGACTTGTTTCAATACTTCATCCTGAATAGGTCTTATATACTGTAGCTTTGGTACACTATCAAATTACAGTGTGTCTCGGGTTAAACTGAGGCATGTTTTCGTTATCAACCCGATCTGCCCTGAAGTACAGGTTTTGTTGATTTTATGTATGTGATGAAACCCATAAAATTAGGCTTCTGTTAGAGCAGTAAGGATGTAGAACTCCCTTCCACAGTTGGTGGTGTCAGTGGGGGGGTATAGCTGAATTAAAAAAAAAAAAATTCTGATGTGTTTAACAAATGCAGTGTACAAGGATATGGAGAGGGTGTTGGTTCACCTTTACATTTTTCCTTTAGAAAGTGAACTAACCCTTTAAAATGTTGGCTCAGCAACAGCACATACAAGTAACCATACAATGATAAAAACTTACCCTGTCAGCAAGAGGCCTCTCTGTGATGGCTCCTCAGCCAAACTTTTTCCACCATCTATTGGCCATTTCTAGAGACAAAAAGTATGTTACAAATGTTAAAATGTTTGTGCCTAAAAAAGCTAAATAGCAAGTTACAATTCTACTAATGGGATTATACACTGCAATAATGGTAGCAAACAAACACTGTAGTCAATGTTGCCTAAGGGGGCAATGAGGTGAAGAGCTACCAAGAGCTTATTTTCACTTCCATGTTCCAGTAACACGTGCGTTACCGTAATGCAAGGTAGTGCACTTTATTTTGAATTTGAAGCACCCAAACACACTAAGGCAAGTTTAAGCAATTAGCGGACCTCCAGCTGTTGCAGAACTACAAGTCCCATGAGGCATAGCAAGACTCTGACAGCCACAAGCATGACACCCAGAGGCATGATGGGAATTGTAGTTTTGCAACATCTGGAGGTCCGCTAATTGCATATCCCTGCACTAAGGCAACACACCTGCACTGTAGTGTACTACAATGCATGGCAAGGAGAAGAAGTCTTTTTTTACAAAACAAAAACAAAACAGGCCGGGATTCACGTGCCTTTTTAAGTATGCTAGGTTGCATCGGTAGCCCATTAATTTTGAATGGGCTGCCTTAAAAACAATGTACGGTAATGAACACCACAAGGACAGAAATGGGCTCTGTTTGGTTAGAGTTCTCCATTAGTTTTAAATCAGAACATTGTTTTTGGCCATACAACTGGCTAGCAGTTACAGATACCAGGAAGGTGGCTTCAGTTATAACTATCATAACTTATCACACAGGCAATTCTACTCTCACTGTGCATAAAAAAAAAAAAAAAAATGTATATATATATATATATATATATATATATATATAAGCATTTTCTGCATCCAGTACAATACTAGTGATCTACCCTGCTTGCAATCTCACCGCAGAAGACAGCTGTGGGTTCTGTTGCTCGCCGGCAATAATGATCCGCTCCCATAGCTTCAGGGTGACGTTGGAGATGTGGTAGGAGCAGGTAATGGCAGATGAATGGAGCGGGGCAAGATACGGTGCAGGGATGGTCGGCCAACCAGGGCTCTCAAGGTCAATAACAACCAATTCTTCCTCCACCAAGACTACCAGAGCTGTGGGATTGTCCAGATCTGAAACAAACAAAAAGTTTTTAAAGATTAAAAAGGTTTTAAAGATTAAAAAGGCCAACTCAATCTTAAAAATCGAAGAAAAATGTAATATGCGTTGCAGATTACCAGTCCTTAGAAGTGGTGGCTGCATTCATTCCCCCCCCCCCCCCTTTACTTGCATCTGGTGATCCTGCTGGTACCATACTTCCTGTCCTAGGCTGATAACGCTCACTCACCATACTCTGTTTTCTATAGAGTTGTCACCCTAGGACAGGACTACAGAACACCTCCCTTTCTCCCCATCTTCATAACATAGGGGGAAAGTGCTCTGCAATTCTCAAAGGTAAACTGGGCAGGGATGATGACACTGATGGGGATTTCAGTTCAGCAGCGGCAGAGGGCACAGGAAGGTACAAGCTCACTGGATTTCTGGCAGAGCAGCATGTATTTTTCTGCTCTCACTGAACAGATCTAACAAACGTTTATGGTCGTCTAAGAAAAAAACAAAAAGGGGTCACCAAGAATTTATGGGCACCTTCAAACCCAACTCCAGGCAAGAATGTTTTGGTTTTGCATAAGGTCCCTGTTGGAAATATTTCCCTTTACTTTATGCCAAGAAAGGGTTAGAATTGTAGTGTTTACACTGATGTCAATGTTTTTTTTTTGTCCTTAAAGGCGTCATGCACACTGGACGTTAAAAGTAGCTTTGCAGTGAGTTATTCAGCTTTTTTCAATAGCATTTACTAACCTTTTTTTTTTTTTAGATTTTCTTTTTTAATTTACAGACCACTTTGACCTACAGGTAAGCCTAGATTAAGGCTTATCTGTAGGTCCAATAAATATCTCCTTAACCTACACGGTTAAGGAGATATTTCCAAGAAAGACAGCACTGATGTCTACGGCGCATGCGCGGGAGTGATGTCATCGCTGCTCTGGCCAGTCACGGGGCCGGAGCAGTGATACCCGGAAGTCACTCCGGGTATCATGGCGGCGACGGAGATGGTGTCCGAGGACCTCTGCGGGGGATTCGGTCTCAAGCAAGTAATTCATAATGAGCTATGCTATGCATACTAGCTCATTATGCCTTGTTTTTTTTTAAGAGCAGGTTTACTTTCTCTTTAATGACTGTAGAAAAACACATTTACAGCCAAAAACAGCTGCTGTAAAAACTAAAAAAAAAAAAGAAAAAAAATGGCCAGTGTGCATGAGGCCTTAAAAGTTGGAGGTCATGGGCTGACTACTCTATAGCAAGAGTAGCACTTCGCTCTAAGCCATGGGTCTTCAAAATATGGCCCTCCAGGTGTTCAGGAACTACAATTCCCATCATGCCTAGTCATGTCTGTGAATGTCAGTGTGTTACAATCAGGGCTGTGGAGTCGGTAGATAAATGTTCCGACTCCTCAGTTTTATGTACTTCCGACTCCTCTGTATTAATATGCAAATGTATATGCAAATGTATTTTATACATTCCTTGAGTGAAAGAAACGCAACCTACCACAGGACTACTGGCTGGGAAGCCAACAGTCTATTGTATTGCACAGTTTAAGCAAAAGACAAACACAATGAAAACAATCAAGTGACTGGATAGTAGCAGCAGGCATAAACATCAGGATCTTTACCAGTTCAAAAATACAAACCACATTATTTGGTTGTTTTAGAACAAAAACAAAGCTCATCTATAATGAACCAAAAACAAAATCTGCAAAACCTAGAAATGGTTTATATTAATCTTGAAATGTAGTTCTAGGCTTACCAAATGCAAATCAATTCAATGTAGAGTTCTAAGGAAGAGAATTGCCTTTGCCAGATCCTCTTTCATAGAGGCTCTTAAGTCAGACTTTATTATTTTTAGGGCTGAAAATAATCTTTCGACACTGACTTGGGTGGGTGGCATTGCAGTAACTATTCTGGCCACATCACTAACGATCTCTGGATAAACAAGGATGGCTTCTTCAACAGTAAGTTTTGATGAGCGATCATACTTTTCAACTTCTTTTAGTGCTTTATAAAACTCCTGTTGGAATTTTTTTATTTGGACACTTACTGGTTCTCTAACATGCGTTCCCTGTAAAAGCAGAACACAACACTATGGAAAGTATAAGTATTGCAGCTCCTAATTGTGCGTTGCGTGCCATATAGTGAAGCACATGAAAAGCATGCTTCTTCACGGTCACTTAACGTGTTAGTTTTGCGGTTACGTGAGGCACTGCATGCATTGGTCTTTATTCTTACAGTAGAGAAGTCATTAATTATAACTTTTTGTGAATTGGGACATTTAAACTTGCTTTTTTTTTTTTTTTATTCCAATCTAAATTTAGTAGGAGTCGGAGTCGGTGCATTGTTTGCCGACTCCGACTCCAGGTACCCAAAATTTCCCCCCGACTCCGACTCCTCGACTCCGACTCCACAGCCCTGGTTACAATGCCTCATGGGATGTGTAGTTGTACAACAGCTGGAGGGCCGTAGTTTGAGGATCCCTGCTCTAAGCCACAACAGCCAATGAGAATTTATGTTTGACTCATGCGACTTCAATAACCCGGTGGTTACGCCTCATTCGTGGCAAATTCAGTTCATACCATCTTCACTCTGAAGCGGGCACACGGTGAAAAAGTCAATGACTCGAGAGGTGAAGTCTAAGGTGACCAGGTTTTTCCCTTGCATGATGGTGACACAGTGACGGTCCCCGTAGCTGGCTCGAGGCATGCCCCCGCTGAAGATGATGAAGTGGTTCCTGGAGAGGAGAAAAAAGGAAGGAACCTTGGACAAAAAGGAAACTGTACATTTGCATAGCAGGATCACAGAACAAAGAAAACTTTACAATTACATAGCAGGAAATATCAAACCAGCTGGTTCTACGACGTCATTTATAATGCAGAAATTGTTTCAGCTGTGGGAGAAAATTTGGGGGACCAGGTGTAGGAAGCGACCACGTGTGTCATACCTTTAAATAAAAACAGAGCTAGAACACACAGGGGGTCCCAAAGCTCTCCACCTCATTTCCAGCCATCTAAGCGAAGATCAAATTTTTTTCATTTAAAAATGAAAATTCCTCACTAAGCCTATGACTCCTGCATCATCACAGCAAGAAAGTCAATGCAAAACACTCTGATCATCCAATTCACACATTTTCATTGAGGATTACCTCTCATCTGACAAAATTGCAGTCATAAAACTGCAATTATGAACAGCTTATGAACTTGGCCTTCGGGCTGAACTATACAGCAGATTTTAAATGGTTGGTAGCAGGACATTAACTTCATGTTGACAAATGCTTGATTTTTTTGCAGCTCTCATATCAACATGCAGTACATCTGGGGTGATTAAAGTATACCTTAAAAAATAAAGAATTTCAATTTTTAGGTTTCTGGATATAGTAAATATTACATTTTTCTTTTTGCCATCCTTGTCTTGATGTGGGAAGAGGGAGCGATTTAAATTCACTTCCTGTCCAGGAGACACAATGGGTAGTAGGAAGATCTTTTCAAAGTGAAGGGAAATCCCCTTTTAAACAGCTGTGATAGTAGGCGTGTGCAGTCTACTCTCTACTCCACAGGTGGCGCTCAAATGCAGCAGCATTGTAGGGGGGAGAGGATGTAAAAAGGAACATGGTTCCTCTATGGTTTCCTGAGTCACTGGGGAAGCTATCCGATTGGATGCTGGCCCCCCCTATGTGATTCTGGCGGCCATCTTGGGTCAGGTAGAATCTACTTAAGACCCTGGTTCCCGGGCTTGACACACATTTTGTGTGAGAGTAGTGTAGAGATCTGTCACCCATCGGTCGGAGACGGTCATTAGCGTCAGGCAGAGGTTCCAAACAAGTAGGGAAAGAGCAGGGAAATGCCATCCATCCTGGAAGCCTCCCAGTTTGCGTACAGATTGGCCAGGCCGCATTAGTCCCCCTAGACAGATGCTGTCAAGTGTACCCAAGACCTACAGTTATACCCTTCACTGCAACATTTTGCGAGTGCGCCCAGTTGGGTTGCCTTCCCGCTAGCCATTTGTGCTTATTTGAACTTTAACTTCAATACCGTTCTGTTACTAAAACTGGATTCATTATTTAATGCTGCTACAGGTTTTTCCACTGGAAGTTTCTCCCTCTTCCTGCTCCGATGTAAACTCTAAAATGCCGGATTTAAAAAAAATAAAAAAAAACACATGCACTTTCTCTCTATATGGCAATGGTCAGGACAACAGCAGGGGGACGCTGAGGGAACAGAAAAAGTGTGTCAGCTTTGAAGTCTTTATCTAATCTGTGATTATTAGAGCTCTCACTTAGGCCCAAGGGCACCCAGGCATACAGAGAATCTTCAATGTCAACAAACACAGAAGAAAGATGATAGAATACTAGAAAAATTATTCATGTATTTATTCATTGCTTAGTGAAGGAGAACAGCGCAAAGTGCAGCAACTCCTATCAACCATATCAAATTACTTTCACAGCATTACAAGTGTTCTGATGATCCGGTTTGGTCTCGATCAATACTGTGCTTTGTTGATTAGACCTGTAAAAAAATTCAGCTTTTTTTCAGCATCCATGTAGGACTCCCAATGTGCATAAGCAAATATGGAAATAACCTGCTTCCCTTTTCAAGTACAGAAAAGGTGCCTGGCCGCTTTTTACAAATAACCAAATGCACCCAAAAAGGAAATAGTCAACCATCAGCACAACACTGAAGATTAACGATTAAACTCTCCCCTTGCTTGCGCCAGTTTAAGTTTATTTTACATGTGCTCTGGAGATGTGACAAACATCTAATAAAGCTATAAAATGGCAGGAAAAGTAATCCTTCCTTGCAGTGGGATTACGCACTGCAAGGGGTTAAATGTTTGTGTCTAGGTGATTTTTCTCCCCTGCACTCCAGTGGTCAGATGCCCTCAAGACCAATACAGGGCCCATAACTTTGCATGCCAGAATGCAGAGGAACAGTTGACTGCCAGAGCATGGGGTGGAGGAGACACAAAGGTTCAGGTAAAAGTGCCATTTCCCGTCCTCTAGACATAGTTGGGCATTTAACCCTTGCAGTATGGGAGCAGTCCCACTACAAGGAAGGACTTTCTATTTTCTGTAATTGGGCTTTAAAGAAATAACGAACATACCCCGAACTGCTGGATAAATACTGGATTTTGTTGACCGCTTTGCAAGGGAACGGACCTAGGGGGAAAAAAAAATTGGATAGTTTTACTTTCAAATGTTTAAATTCTAAAAAGGTAGTAATTAAAAAAAAAAAAAAACCACAAAAACACACGCCTTCTTTGTGCAATGGTTTTGCACAATGCAGCCCCGAACCTCTTCTTTTTGGGTCCCCCGTCGGTAGTCCCGACTCCTCCCCCCACCGAGTGACCCCCAATAGCAAGCCTCTTGCTATGGGGCACTTAAGCAGGCTTGCTCCCAAAGCCAAACTCCTGTGAATAGACATTGTCTACACACACACACACACACACACACACACACACACACGGCTTGGTCCGCCCCCTGCTCTATCCTCATTGGCTCAGTGGCTGTGATTGACAGCAGCAGGAGCCATTGGCTCTTGCTGCTGTTTGAGACAAAGAGGAGAGACCCAGGAGAGCAGCTTCTCTCATTAACATTGCTGGATCAAGATGGGGCTCAGGTAAGTATTGGGGGGAGGGGGCTGCACCCAGAAGGTTTTTTACACTAATGCATTGAATGCAAATAAGTAAAAACAAAACAAACAAAAACAAATACACCACAGAACATTACAACGCTTACATACAGACCAGAAAACATAACACATTACTCTTACAGCGGACACCCCCCCCCTCCCCCAAATGGCAAAAAAGGTGAAACTTCCCAGTGCATTGAGGATAATTATTAGTACAATCAAATACAATCTGCGGGTGTGCATTTTTTGTACCAGTGAGCCATAATATTGTAGGTAACCACATTTAATCAAGAGTGTTGGTGCACCATTTGTTTTTCATGGCTCCTCAATGCACACATATAAGTTTCAGGACACCACAACGCACAGAGTATTGCGGTGCTGTGCATCGGCAAAAAAAATAAACTGGTACATGCTCGGTGCAAAATGCGATGCCAGACTATTCAAACACAAGTACACTGCCTTAAATGCAGCATAATTTAACCCAGAGAAATACATTGGGGTAGATTTCCCAAAACTGGAGCAGCTCTGCAAAGAAACCAATCCGCTTCCATTTTTTTATTTTTTTTGTTAAAGCTGAATTGAACAAGCTGATGTTCGAAGCCGATTGGATACCATGCACAGCGACACCATATTTTTGCACTCTGCAGTTTAAAGTAAAATCAACCATTGTGTTCACTCATACCATTATTATAATACAGGATTTATATACCGTGTTTCCCCGAATATAAGCCCGGGTCTTATATTAATTTTGGCAACAAAAGACACAGTAGGGCTTATTTTTGGGGTAGGTCTTACCATGTAATGTGCTGTCTTCTCTTCCCCTCTCTCGACCTGCCTGTTAGGAATCCCCAGTTAAAATGCTTGTAAAATCTTGTAATCCACTCTATTACTGTAGTATATAATGTAAAATGTGTGTATTTCTGTAATATAATTGTGCCAAATACCTTCATTATAGCACCACTCTGCGCTTTTGTGACCTGCCGGAGCTCTCTTCCCTGCATTTATGTTACAGAAACACACACATTGTACATTGTGTACTACTGTAATAGAGTGGGTTATAGGATTTTAAACTAGGGCTTATTTTCAGGGAAGGGCTTATATTGCAGTCCGCCTGGAAAAGTACGCTAGGTCTTATTTTAGGGGTAGGTTTTATTTTCGGGGAAACAGGGTAGTGCCAACAGTTTTTGCAGCGCTTTACAGCGTGATGGCAGACAGTACAGTCTATGACTAATGGTGTGAATCCAGCCTTGGTAATACTTCACAGGACAGAACCAGTGCAAGCATAGAAAGATGACCTTTTACTGCTACATGCCTCAAACAGAAAACAATAATTTCCTGAATCTGCCACAAATGAGCATATTATCCGGGGATTCCTAGTGTACAAAACCGTCAGTTACGACCCAATTGGAGAGATTCTAGAATTTTTCTGCCAAATGAAGTATCCAAAATAAGCTAGCAGGCTGAATTAGGGGGGATCGGCGTCACATATTTGTATGGAAATGTTGTGTTTCTGCTTGGAATTCTCCACCTCGCGCAGTCCCATCCTCTGAAGACGGCAGAGGCCTCCGATACCTCCTGATAAGAGCACTGCATGCTCAGGAATTCCACGCCAAGTTCAGTGAGAGGACAACAGCAATTCAAGTTCACAGAGAACACAAATCCTCAACCCCTAACGGGCAGAACATTTTTATTTTATTTTTTCCTTCGTAGTCAACAATCCTTCAATTAGCACAAGTAGAAATAAATGTATGTCACCAGATATTTGTCGCATGTCAAACTTTATTAAAGCTGAACTTCAAGCAAACTGCTATACACGGATGAAATGCATGCATGGGAGTCGTTTTATCCGTCAAAGGATTTGTACTTCTGTCAATCCAGTCATGAGATTTACACAGCTCTAAACACACAGCACAACCCAAGACCCGATTTTCCACTGCAACAGTTCAGTCACAAGTGACCTGTAAATTTTTTACTTGACAGTGAAAAGAGAAGCAGCTCCAATTCCGCTTTCTTAGCATGCTCTTTGTTAGCACACGAGTACTGCAGTACAACCGACCGACTCCTTGTGCCCTTTCCACCTCTCCTAGTATGAGCTCTGCTGTACAGAGATTGCAAGATGCTGTAAGATGCTATAACTCGGGTACCTACACTGCTTTAGTGCCCGGTTCCCTACGGCGCATGCGCGAGTTGCGCTACGCCTGCCGATTGGCTCCCGCTGTGTACTGGGAGCCAAGTGTTCCCAGAACACAACGGGGGGGGGGGGGGGGGGTGACGTCATGCCCGCAGTCTGCCCGAGACTGTGTGGCCGGAAGTGGGTGCAAAATGTGACACCGGAGGGGGGGGGGGGTTCCGATCAGCAGGAGTTCCACTTTAGGGTGGAGCTCTGCTTTAAGTGCGTGACCATTAAAATTCTTCCATAGTGCAAAAAAAGTAACAAAAATGTAATTAAAGTCTGAGTACAGTTCTTTAAACAAAATCGAAAAACAATTTTAAATGCATATATAGAGATTTGCCTTAGCCTTGGTTCACGCAAGTGCGATTTGACAGTTCAAAAAATCGCATAACCCATTGCGGACAATGGAACCGTTCACATCGTAGCGACACAAGTCGCAGCAACTTTGAAAAAATATCCTGCACTATTTTTCGATTTCATTGACTTTGTTAAATGAAGTCACAAGCCGCAGTGAAATCAGAGGTCCAAATCGCACTGATCTGTGGCTTTGAAATCGCACTGAAGTAACAAGATTTCAAAGCTGCACTGATGTGAACCAGGGCTTAAAAGCAGATTTGAACTAAGAAAAAAAAAAACTGACAGGTAGTATTTTTATGGCAGAAGAGACCCTCTCTATCCTCTGTCCCAACTACTTTTCTCTGCCTGTCCGCATACACAGCCACACATGTGTAGCTCAGCTTACATTTATGGCACCTCCCTGTGCCATGATGCTACTCCCACATGTGCATGCAGTCAAACAGTCGAAGAGTCTAAACCCTAAAAAGACCAAGAGAAAATGGAAATGCTTGCGACAGCTGAATGCACTGACACCACAGCCCTGCAGGGGGATCGCTTGCCAGGTAAAATCTACCACAGTGTGCCAATATGCTGTGCATACCAGTACATTATGGCAAAATGTTCTTTGAGAATACATGCATTTTAGAAGTGCACTTCTATTTTAAAACCCATAGTCTAGTCACTCAGACTCACAAGCTGCATCCAATGAATGACACTCACCATACGGAATAGAGGAGGTGACCGGCTGGGATGTAGAGGAGGAATTATTGCTGGCCGTCCACACCAGGTACCCTCCATCGCTGTGAGAGCTAACGAGCGATGCCCCGCTGCTCTCCCAAAACAAACTCTCCAATTGCTGGAAAGAGAAGAGAATTTCTGAATGAATGGAACAGTTCACCAATTAAAAACCCATTTACTGAAGAAACTCACAGTTGATGTCGTTCTCACAAACACGAGATCAAACCTACCAGTAAATAATCATTTTATAAAGGAAACGTGCTTTGGGGAGATTAAAATTTAAAAAATAAAAAACAAAACACACACACACACACACACACACTATAATCCCCTCCTTACCAGCAGCATAGTCTTCTTTTCTATGCCCCCCCCCCCCCCACCACCACCAATCTGTTTGCAGAGTGGTCATAAATTCCCTTATCAGAAACTTGCCATTCGAAAAGTTCCATCACAAAAAAAAAAAAAAAAAAGGGAGTTAATGATTCACCTGGTTGCCCAAAAAGAGATGTTCCACTTTCCTGGAATCCCGGTCCCATAGAACTACCAGCCCCCTACTGTAGCCAATCAGGATCTTCCCTTGCTCCTTTGCATGCTGCTGCAACGATTCCACTGGACCCAGGGCCTTTCCACATCTGTATTCATCTGGCAAGCTGCATAAGAAGAAGATCATAAAAATCAGAAGGTAATTCTGACAAAGGAGAGAATAACTGCAGTCTACAACGCAAAATGAAGTATCATTGTTTGAAGAATATTTCATGAAGGTTTTGCGATATTGTTGTTTAAACTTTCTGGATTATGGGTGTATGATGGAAGGATCTGTAGAGCTACCCCAGGGAGGGCCCCGTCTTCCTCCAACGGGGCCTTGCAAATTTCCTTTATGCAACCAACCCAATGTTTGCTCTTGTGCCTATAATTGGCCACCAAGGTTGACCTTATCTTGTTTGCGAAGCCTCTATTATCTTCCTCCCCCCCCCCCCTCCATTTGTATTGACAAATGATTTGGCAAGGATTGTTTGCCACTCTATTTTGTGACGCTCATAAAAACTAGTGCAACAGGAAGATCAGAAGGTAAACAGACCTACAAAATTGCTTAAGCCAACAGTGAACCAAGCACAGTCCATAGTTTGAGACCATCAGGTTGTGTACAGCACTCCAAATACTTTCAGGGCATTTTTATTTGGGGTCCGTTAAAATCCAGGGCTGGTAACAGCGCTCCTTAACCACTCACTTCCCCTCTACAGAGGACACATCAACATTACTTAAAAGCAGAGTTCCGCTTAATTATATCCCCCCAGTGCATTTGGCACCTTTCGGGGGGGGTTTGGGGACAGCTCTCATCCTGCCTCTGCCAGACCAATCTAAGCGCAGTGCGCATGCGCAGAAGGTGTCCGGCTGTGAAGCCAAAAGGCCTCACTGCCGGGTTCCCTCAACAGGAATGGCGGTGGCTGCACCTGACAGTATTTCTAGCTGCTGACTTTGACCGCTTTCACACTAGCAGCGCCCGGTCGTTACCGCTAAAGCTCCGCTCATATTTGCAGCGTTTTAGCACAGTTTTAGCACAGTTTTAGCAGCACTTGTCACCAAAAAAAAAAAAAAAGAATGGTAAAAAGTCCAGTCAAGCTTTCAAAACGCTTTTTATTCCCTTTGGAAGCATTGCCTATTCATTGAAATGGAGCGCTCCCAAACCGCCCCAAAGATGCTGCTTTTTTCAGAACTTTTCGCAACATCCCGCAAGCGCACTGCCCCAGTGTGAAAAGATGCCTTGCAATGAATGGGAGGCAGTTTCCAGAGGCTATTTCTAGTGCGTGGAGAGGCTGGACCTCATCTTTATAGTATAACTAAAAAAGGCAAAACTTTTCTTTCCCCCCCTTTAGCTTTTGGATAGAGTGCAAAGGGGTTGGAACTCTCGTCAGTTTTTATTGCCGTCTGAGTCCCCATCAAAGAGATTCCTTCCATTTGTTCTGTTTACCATCATCATTGAAAGTAAAACAAAACCCCAAATGTTGGGGTGTCCCCAGTAAAGTAACAGAGGGGAAATGCTCCAATGGGGACACTAGTTCTGGTCGCCTAGGGGCCCTCCCAAGAAATTCCCTTTCTTTGTAGGGATATCTTCTCACTTCCTGTTTGGTTATGGGAACAGGAAGCAAAGGGAAAGCTCTGCAATGGGACACAGATGGCAGGGGTTTATAACCCTCCCTTACTCTATCCAAAATGAAAAGAGAAAAAAATAAAATAAAAAGTTTTGCCTTTAATTCTACTTTAAACCCCCCAGAAAATTATATAATTTTCTGAAAGCAGAGACGATTTAGAATAAAGGGATGATAGTCGTAATTTTCAAGTCGCACAATATTTGCACATCTTGAGTGAATTTCCAGCAGAACAAGTATCTTTCTGTACTTGCAGCATTTTTATAGAGATTAAACACTGTAAATGTACATGTATTGCAGAGATAGACTGTTTTTTTTCTGTCCTAACATACAGTTTAAATAAATACGGATGTTTGATGTAGGATTCATTAGATATTATTCTCTTTTTGGTGCACTGTTTGCTCTTGGTCCTAGAGGGTTAACTAAAAGTGCAGATAATCGATTCCTTGGAGACAATTCATTCAGCACACTCCGATTTAGTTTTTGTTCAATATGAAGTGGTGATGGTGACCCCTTCTTTCATTCCACTGAACCTGCCTGCTGCCACGCTCACCACCCCCCCCCCCCCTCCCATCAGGCCTCCTTACCTCTGTACAATTTCCTCTTGCAGCAAAATCTGGTCCTCCAACAGCTTCAAACTTGGGATCTGTACAAAATAAACCCCTCCTCCTTCTGTTCCCAGGCCAACCACATCACAGGAAGTTGTCACCAAAATAACCGTTACACGGGTGACACTCGGAGGAGAGCTGCGGACAGAAGAGGGATTGTTAATAAAATATGGTCATTACTGAGGGGGGAAAAAAATCCTTATCCCATACTAAATGGATTTTCCTTTTCAGCAGACAGGCTCACCATTCACATGCATTTTCCTTATAGGTTACATTTAAAAAGGAGCATTTCATGTTTAACGAAAAACTGATTTAAAGATGAACAAGACTGGGTGTCTATAAATCTGCTCAAAGCTAAAAGTTGCTTTTAAAAAAAAAAAAAAAAAAAAAAAGAGAAAAGCAGCCATATTTGATCTTGCTCCTGATGAAAATTGCACGCAATTGCTCCTTTCTCAATTACAATCTATAGACAGACTAATCATAAGAAGTCACCACTTCTAAATAGCATTTGCATAAGGGATGTTCACACTATATTGTTGCAGTAATGCATATTTGTGCTGGTGTGTTACATTGGCATTCTCTTAGAATGCCACCCCGACGCACAGACGACAGATGTGCACTGCAATTGAATTTTTTTTTGGGAAGTACATCACAAGGCACCAACATGGGTTGCATGACGTTTTACTGCGACATATTTGGATGATGAAGGGCTGTTCAAAATGAATGGCACCGCACCAATACAACAAGTGTGCATTACTGCAACATAGGGGTTGAGTTACAAAAATTGGAGAGTGCAAAATCTGGTGCAGCTCTGCATTGAAACCAATCAGCTTCCAGGTTTTGTTTTTTGTCAAAGCTTAAAGTGCAACTCCACTTTTGTTGAGGGGGGGGGGGGGGGGGGAAACACACACCTGTTTAATTTCTGCTATAAAATTTTGCAAAGGAGTAATTTTTCTTCACTGATGTGCACGAATGAGGCCGCGTACACACGATCAGTCCATCCGATGAGAATGGTCCGAAGGACCGTTGTCATCGGTTAACCGATGAAGCGGACTAATGGTCTGATGTGCCTACACACCATAGGTTAAAAACCGATCGTGTCAGAAAACACAACGACGTGCTGAAAAAAACGAAGTTCAATGCTTCCAAGCATGCGTCAACTTGATTCTGAGCATGCGTGGGTTTTTGACCGATGGTTTTTCCATACTAACGATCGGTTTTGACCTATCGGTTATCAGTCCATCGGTTCAATTTTAAAGCAAGGTTAACTGACCGATTGGGCCCACACACGATCGGTTTGGACCAATGAAAAAGGTCCTTCAGTCCGTTTTCATCGGTTTTAACCGATCGTGTGTACACGGCCTAAGGCTAGACTAAAGGTCACCGATGAGGCTGCACTGATGAGGCCGCACCAATGGGCACCGATTGGCAGCGCCGAGGAAAGGAAATACCAATAACCAGCGTTTGTTTACATATGACCAGCTGTGATTGGACACAGCTAATCACATGGTAAGGGGCTGCTGTGATTGGCCCTTTCCCTTGATCTGGGATCAGCTGTATTCCTACTTTTGGTATTCTGGAAAATGAATCTAATGGGAATGATTTTTATAATTAATTATCAATCGGCTGCTGCACTTTGCAGGGTTCTAATGAGGAAAATGGCTGGGTGTGCATCCCTTTAGATGCAATTTTCCTTTAGAAGTATAGCACCAAAATTACATTTTTGTTGCAGGGGGATGCCCAAAATATGGTTTGTATCTTGGTGCAAACTTCTGAGAAAAATCCGTAAAATCCAATCACACAAAAAGGAAATTGCATACCGGCGGGGGTGGGATGGGGTGTTCAGTACACTGTGTACAGAACGCCTCCAGGTAGCCATAGTGCATTACATAGAGAATTACAGAGCTGCAGATTGAAAGGGAAAGGTCATTTTTAATAGCATTCAATTACAATATGACTTGTGTAGCAACTGTATATCCTACTTTTTTTTTTAGCCTTTTTTTCCCCCACGAATGTGAAGTTACCCTTTAAGCTCTGAGCTGTAAAATCCCACCAAAGCCTTGTTCAAAGAGTAAATGGAAGCGTTTAAATTCCTTTACTAAAGAATCTGTTTCCATTTTGGAATTGCAGTTGTATCTGCATGATCTCCTTTGGACAAACTTCTATGACTTTGAAGCAACCAAAAACAGATTGATGGGGAGAACGTTCAGCAGCAGCAAACAATTATGGCTGTACACTAATAAAAGAAAGAATCTTGAGATGGACAAGTTGGAGGAAATGCATTTTAAAAGAGTGGTGAACCTGTTTTATGGAATGTCAGGCGGCTAGGAAATGAGTTTATTCTTTGTTTAGTTGTTACATCATGGGTGTCGCATCCTCCAGGAGGAGAGGGCACAGCAGTGGCATCAAAGGCTCAGGCATCGCAGAGCGTTATGGGAAAGTGCCTTGTTTGGGCTACAGTAATGAATTATAGAATGTCGATCGGCTACGCAGCTCGTTCTGATGAACAGCTGGACACAACAGCATTGTGGAGGAGCCAATAAAACATGCATGAGACTGGCACAATTCAGCCTTGTCGTCATTGATACGGATGTATGTTGCTGAGCAACGGTATGGAAGTTGAGGAGATAGGATAAGGTGAGATCTGGGGGGGGGGGGGGGGGGGATTGGTTGTCTACAGCAGAGCGGCACAGCATGTACTTTAGGACAGTGGTCATCAACTTTGTCCTGCAGGGCCCACACTAACAGGCCAGGTTTTATGTATTACCTTGGGGAGATGCAGTCCTAGAATACTGCAATCACTGAGGAGCAAATGATATCAGCTGTGATGTATTTCAGTTATCTTGCAAACCTGGCCGGTTAGTGGGCCCTGCAGGACAAGGTTGATGACCACTGCTTTAGGACATCAAGTCATTTACACAAGCTTCAGATATGCAGAATATCCTCGACTAGATAACTTTTTTTTGGGGTCCAGAACACCTGCATACTGAAATGCAGCACACAATCGTTCAATCATTCTAGGGTCCCTTCTAAACAAAAAAGTTAGCATGGCCCAGCTACCAGAGACAATGGCAAGTTAGAATATGGTCATGTTTCCCTCTGCACACTTACCACAGGGGGGTTGCTCACTCAGGACTGCCTCCGATCATGGAACACCTTGTATAGTTATCAGTGAACACGCGGCATTCTCCGATTGGGAAAGGTAGAGATTGCGACATCACTGCCCCTCACTACCTCATCCATGCAAAAAACATGTGGTGGTATTCGACAAATAAAATAAAAATACAAGGCATTCTATGAATGGCAGTGGTGCCAAGCAAACCACCCTGTGGTTGATGTGCACAGCAGAAGCTGCTTGCACTGAATCCCAGCAGGACAGCGAAAGGGTTGTTAGGAGCCGTCATCCATAGAGCTCTACAGGCCAACCTGTGATTTGATTGGGGAGGGGTCTGATGAGAAATTAATTTAATTAAAGTGGTTGTAAATCTCAGATTTGAAATATAAACAAAAACATATTCCTCTATAGCAGTGTTTCTTAACTCAGGACCCATTAACAGGCTAGATTTTAAGTATTGCCTTTGGGGGGAGGTGCAGACTAGAATACTACAATCACTGAGCAGCAAATTATATAACCTGTGATGTATTTCACTGATCTTGCAAACCTGGCCTGTTAGTGGGTCGGGAGGAGAAAGGAGTATAATGTACAGCGAGTCACTTCACTGGGTATATGCAAGTGTTTACAACGACTTTAATAGGGGGTACCAGCACATTGCTGCAAAAGGTCATTAGACACATTGCATGGTATGGTCTGGAACAAAACATTTTATTTTTTTTAGATATAAAAACCAGACAAGAATACATCATGTGCCAGAGAAGTTAGATTTTGTGCATTATTTATGATAGCATGGACAAGGCAACCATAAACAAAAAGGGCTTTATAAGTGAAGCTTCTGCCAACATAAAATCGCTCCACATTTACAATGTTAGGGGGAAAAAATAAATAAAAAATATGTAATAAAAGGGTATGTAAATTTGCCAACCAAATAAACATTTCAAGCACACATTTTCTTAAAATCCATTAGTAAATATGGGTAATGCTTCAGGAATGTACATCAGCGAGCAATGCCAGTACACAAAGCAATTGCACAGCAATAAGTTTAGCCTGATTTTTGGCACTTTATATTACCCAACCGACCACATACGGTGTGTGTGTATATATATGTATGTGTGTGTATATATATATATATATATATATATATATATATATATATATATATATATATATATATATATATATATATATATATATATATATATATATATATATATATATATATATATAAATAAACTGTGGGACCTAGCAGGTATAATATTTGGCAGATTAGTTTTGAGCTAGATTGTCTTTGAAATCCTCATGCTGGCAGGGCACAGGCTCTTCTGCTCAGAATGTGGCTGCTTTCCAAAGAAAGCAAAAAGATTTTACAGATTTTTGGGGCACCTGGAGTGTAATGATACAATCTGAAATTCAGAAATGGAGGATTTATAACAGGAGAAGAATGGACACATCATGCTACTGACTGCAGGTTATGTCCCTTGTGCAGATTGTTATTTTTTTTTTAAGTTACACTTAGGCTTTAATGCTATGAAATGTAAAATGAGAAGAAAGCATACATGCTTCACAGTAAACGGAAGAAGTGACCCATTACCAAACACCATTAGGTAATTAGCATTAATACAACTAAAAAAGAAGAAAAGAAAAAACAAAAATATCCAGTGTGGTTCCCAATCACCAGTGGCATTTAAAGTTTGCAAAGGTCCCACCTTCCACCAGAGTGACCCTCTTCCTCCTCCTCACGCTTGTATACTGCCTGCCCTGAGTCGGGCCATCTGCATAATCAGGAAAATATGGAAAGGGGGCGGGCACTCACAGCAACCAATCACTTCACAGAAGGCAGATCCGCGATAAATTTTAGCCATCCACATTCTGCTCTATGTAAGCAAGAGTCACTGTGCTCTAGTTTACTGGAGAAGACTACAGGACTTCTTTAGAGTCATTATCTAAAGCAGTGGTCTCCAAAATGTGGCCCCTTTGCTTGCGTTTATCAGGCCCTTGGGGCATTTCATCCACCAATAACAACATTAATTCCGCCCCCCCCCCCCACTGAGAACATTGAGGGGGCACAATTCCTCACAATTACACCAACAATGGGGCACAATTCCTCACAATGACACCAACAATTGGGCAAAAAGACACCAACGATGGGGTAAAATTCCGACCACTGACACCAACGATGGGGCACAACTCCTCCCACCGATGTTGGGCCCTTTTCTACTCCCAATGGCCACAGTCCGGCCCCCCTAATGTCTTAGGCGACAGTAAACTGGCCCCTGTTTGAAGAGTTTAGAGACCCCTGATCTAAAGCCAGCCATCAAAGGATCGAAAATTCAGCCGGTTCAGCAGGAACTGGCCAAATTTCAATCATGCTTATACTGAAGTTGATCGCTTGACTTCAGTACAAATAGCCTGTCTTTTTCCCCCATCCCATGCTCAGAACACAGTTCAGTTAAAACCGGAGAGGCAGACAGATGACGTCATGATCTCCACCTCAGCCAGAGGAAGATTTGTAAACAGAGAATACAAAGCTGCCTATGAATGGCTGAGAAGCACTCAGGCCGACTCAATATTGTTCTGGGTGTGAAACAGAAAGTTGTGTCCAACAGCCGTGAATACAGTTAAAGTGACCGTAAAGCTGGAGACAATCTTTAAAAGAAACATGGGGTTTATTTATCCCAAGATTTCTACTTGCCTAGGTGGATGCAGCATTGGTCTGATGCACATCTGCCCCCCGCCGGCTCCAAGACTGAGAACTGAGCGATATAACACCGCTCACTCTTAGCTCCGTGGGCAAAAATCTGGTGACTGCCAGTCACCGCTGTCTGCTCTGCCCCTCCCTCCACACTTACTGGAGAGCTGGGCTGTGGCAGAGAAGGGAGCGGCTTCCTCAGGCTCTTAACGCTTCTCTGAGAGGCTGTGCCAAGTGCCGGTCTAGGATTGTGGGCAGATCCCGATCATATTGTCGTGATCTTTCCCCAAGCCTGGACTGGCTGTGTGAGATCAGCCGACAGCAGGCTTCACCCCGCTGTCTGCTGAAAACGGGTCACAGGAGTGCAGAACAAACTGCACTCCTGTGATTTACAGGAGAACAGACAAAAGAGCTTTTGCTGTACTTCTAGTTTCAGAGACAGAAAATCACTCAATCCCTCCAGCCACACTCGCAATACAAGGAATCTCCATTGTATTTAGGCAGCAGTTGGCTGCTGGAAATGTCCAAAAAAAAAAAAAAAAAAAAAAGAGACTGCATCTGATAGGATGCAGTCACTCTTACTGATAGAGTTACACCCAGTTCAGTCTATTTTTAATTTTACACCCAGTTCAGTCTATTTTTAATTTTACACCCAGTTCAGTCTATTTTTAATTTTACACCCAGTTCAGTCTATTTTTAAAATTACTTTTGTAAAGTAGGGTCACTCATGGCTTGAATTTCGACCCATTCAGCTGGAAGTGGCCAAAATGCAAGCTGTCTATTGGGGCCTTTAGAGAGACTACACAGGTACAGGATGGTGCAAAGACCAGTAAACACAAAGCATATCAGTCTTGTGAATCAAATTACTGATGAGATCGCTTTTGCTGCCCATATCAACCAGATTCTCCCTTTTGCTCTTGGTGTGGACTCCGTAGAGATGAGCTTGGGCGTGTTCACATCGAGCCCACTGGGAAACAGTCACTGCCAATCATAGGCAGTGAGGCATTTCCCAACCAGCAGCTGCACATACATCACGCTGCCTATGATTGGAGGTGTGCAGTGTCGGCTTCCTAGCAGGCTCGATCCACACACACACCCGAGCCAATCGCTAGTGTGGAGTATAGCGGGAAAGGATACTGGGTGCGCAGTTCTTACAGACACTCATTTCAGGTCTGCTCAGCAGTGGCCTTTTCCACACACACTATTATCTGCACTCAGACAATGAAGAATTGATCTCCTGCTCTGTGGTCTAGTGTCACCCCTGCTGCTTGCCTTCCAAATTTAATCTGCTCAGCCACAAGCGTGAGAGAGAAAGAAGAAGAGGAGTTTGAGTACTTAGCGCAGTCGAACCCTGGTCGGCCTGGAAGGATGAAGCTTCTGGTCTCCTCGATTTCGGAGCAGCCATCTTTCTGCTGCAGTTCCCAGAGATGGAGAGTGTTATCATCCAGCAGGGACAGGAGACGACCCTGGAAGGCAAAAAAAGAAGTTACTGTACAACTAAAAAGTTCAGTCTGAAATTAGGCTGCGAGGAAGCTTACAAAGCTGCTTGTCATGCAAACAGAGTGGATTATTTGGGTAGAAGCCAATTAACCACATAGTACATTTCTGGCTAAAGCCTAATACACATGAGAAAAATTGACAAACACATAAAAAAAGTTTTCGGAGCATTCATTTAATAAATCTGATCGTTAGTGCACCGCTTTGGATAGCCGATCATGCGAAATTATTCAAAAGGACAAGCACGTACATTTTTCTTGTAATAGAAGAGAGCAAATGATTTTCTTTTAATTAGAACAGTATTCATTAAGGAAAAAAATAAATGCTAAATCCATGCATGCTCAGAAACAAAAGAATATTACAACAACATCATCACGGGAAGTTATATTCTGTCTTACAAGTGCTCTAGTAACCTATTTTTGATATGAGAATAGCATGCAAAAAAATAAAAAGAAAAAAGGAGGATGACAATCATCTGATATTCTCATTGTGTGTACCAGGCTTTAAAGGGTATCTAAACCCAAAAACAGAAATGTAATCCACTGTAGCTTATTAGAACTTGGATAAGGTTTTAATACAGGTTCTTTTCAGGCTTTTTTTTCCCCCTCTCCCTTATTTTTACCCGGTAATCCTACCAGTAACATTTCCCATAGGAAAAAAAGTTTGGAACACTGTTTAAAAGTCAATGCTGATAAACTTTATTGTTTCAGACAAATGGACAGGGAGACAGACTTCCCCCTTCCAGCCAACTTTTTTTTTTTTTTTTTGGCCAGATTTGGCTAGTGGGGCATTGGACAAGCCTCTCCTTGGAATCTGGCACCAGTCTCTCTGGAGAGGAGGGCTGGACTGGGACAACATTTTTGCAATGGAATTCATACAAACCGGCCCACTTTAATTTTGCAAACACGCACAAAAAAAAAAAAAAAAAGTATATAAAACTATACTCAATTGTGCAAAAAAAAAAAAATTACACAAACATTCCACTTTTTCTGCCCTTGTTGTTTTAACTTTGGATAGGAAACATTTTCTGCCAGTAAATACCTTATACAGCCCACTTCCTGTTTGTCTGGTAAAAAGCCTAGGCTTCTGACATCATGAACATTTCTCTCACTCTGGTGAGAATTTGCCAGGAAGGGAGGGGGGATGAGTCAAAAGAGTGCCAATGAAAGCTGCAGAGGTGGAGGTGCGATTTCTGAAACAAAACAAGAGAACAAAAAGCGGCGCCCTCTAAGCTTAGAGGGCACCGCTTTTTGTTCTCTTGTTTTGTTTCAGAAATTGCTTCTTCTTGGCAGCTGGCAGCCTTCTCAGCAAGAGTATATAGTGCATATATGTTTCACTGTTATTTGAACTTGATCCTATGGACTGACCTTTTTCATATTTCTCATAAGATAGCTGCAACTGATTTTTCCCCTTCCTGCCCCCTTATCCAGTCCTCTGCTATCTTACAAAAACAATTTTATATGTATTTTTTACCTTTCACATTTCATTTGGAGAGCGCTTGATTTTATTGTTTGAGAGGTGGAGGTGTGCCTCAGTGTGTCTGTAAATCCAGGAAGTGAATAAGCAGCCGCTCCAGCTGCCCACAGTTAAAATGGCTGCAGCCAGACTCAGTGGAGGGAGATTTCTGCAGCATATTTGGCAACTACAGAATCACAGTATATATAAAATAATATGCAAAGTGGTTGAAGGGAAGCTTCAGAATGGCAAAGATGTTTCATTACAAATTAAGTGAGCAGACTGCAGTTCCTCTTTAATTATCTAAAAAATAAAAAAATAAAGGGCGTACCATACTTTCAAAGAAAGCTAAACAAATCCGCAGGTTGTTTTTACATCCGTGTCAGGACAGTTTATACCAGATAAAGGAGATGCTAACATTGCAAGTCAAGATAAACCGGTGTCTTCTAGTATTGTCATCACAGCATATGCTGTATTTTCTTTTACAGTAGTGTGGAGTAACCTGAGAGGAGCATATGGAGTGTATATTAGGCAACAATGAGTCAGATGCAGGGCATTGCCGTTGGGCAGGCGTGCTGAACCTGCGACCCTCCAGCTATTGCGAAACTACAAATCATGCCCATGCCATTGGGTATGTTTTTATGAATCTTGGTAAGGGTGTTCACCTGCCAAAAACTAAGCTCATCAAACTATATTGACACATATTGACACATATTGACACTGGGTAAAATAAGTATTGAACACGTCACCATTTTTCTAGGTAAATATTTAAAAAAAAGGTGCTATTGACATTATATTTTCACCACATGTCAGCAACAACCCATGCAATCCATACATACAAATAAACCAAAACAAATACTGTATTTATTGGCGTATAACACCAACTTTTACTCTGAAAACAGAGGGTAAATTGTGCCTGCGTGTTATACAGGCTGTGGAAAGTTTTTTTCCTGAAACTTTCCTTTTAATGTTAGGATGCGTGTTATACGCCTGTGCGCGTTATAGGCAGATAAATACGGTAAGTTCAGAACCAAGTTGTGTAATAAAATGGAATGACACAGGGGGAAAAAAAGTATTGAACACATGGAGAGGACGGTGCAATAGGGCATGGAAAGCCAAGACACCAGCTGAAATCTATCAGTAATTAGAAAGCAGCCCTGTCCCTTGTCAGTGCAAATTAACATCCACTGGTTTAGTCTCATCTGATGGCATATAAAAAAGGTATCTAAGGTGTTACACAAACATCTTCTGATGGGTAAAAGCAACGAGCTCTCAAGACCTTTGCAACCTTATTGCTGCAAAACATACTGATGGCATTGGTTACAGAAGGATTTATAAAACTTCAGAATGTTCCAGTGTGCACTGTTAGGGCCATAATCCAGAAGTGGAAAGAACATAATTTCACCATTAACTGGCCACGACCAAGAGCCAAGGACTACGTGTGGAAAGCTTCAGAAAGACCTGGAAATAGCAGGTACAATCATTTCAAAGAAAACAATAAGTAATGCACTCAACCGCCATGTCCTGTACACACACACACACACACACACACACACACACACACCATGCAAAGGACACCATTGCTGAAGAAAAAGCATATTGAAGCTTTTTTAAAGTCATTCCATTGTACTACACAGAACTTAATTTCTAAACGTAATTTCTGAACGTATTAGTTTTGGTTTCTTTGTATGGATTGCGTGGGTTGTTACTTACATGTAGTTAAAAAAAAAAAATAATGTCAATAGCACCTTTAAAAATATATTTACCTAGAAAATTGGTGACGCGTTTAATATTTATATTTCAATGGTGTTTATTGAAAGAAAGAATATTACAACAATACAGAAGCATCGCCACAATTTCTGAAAGCGTCAATGAACACCTGAGAGGTCTCAATCATAGTACATAACACCTTATATCGTTTGGCGACGCGTTTAATATTTAATTTTACCCGCTGTATATAATTTAAGGGAGGAAAGCAACACAATCTCGGGAAGAACATACAATTACCATAGTGGGACTAACCCCAATGCTGCAGGGTAAGAACACCAATCATTGAGCCTACCTGTCCAGGTAAGAAGTGTAGCTGGGTCACGGTAGCCATGTCCCTGTGCAAACCTGTAAACTCCACTCCAGGGGTCCCATATCTGTAGAGAGTCAAAGTTAAGGAAAAAAGTACCGAAAATAAAACCATCCATCAGTCGTGAGAGATAAGAGCAAGAAAACTTTACAGCAAACCTAGCCAGCAAGGAGAAAACAAGGGCCCAACAATAAGTCAATATACAGTAAAACCTTGGATTGCGAGCATAATTCATTCCAGAAACATGCTTGTAATCCAAAGCACTTGTATATTGAAGCAAATTTCCCCATAAGAAATAGTGGAAACTGAAATGATTTGTTCCACAACCATTTATTCATAGGTCCTTTAGTTTATAGTCCAAATAAAAAAAGATTATAGCAATGTGATAGGTTGTGTAACCATAAAATGTTCATCCACAAATAGAAGCCTCCCCAAGGGAATTAGAAGCAAAATCCAGCCGGAGCTCCAGGGTATAAAAGAGAAGAGAGGTGCCTCTAAGTGTAGCAATATGTAGCACCTTCATTAAATGTAACCATATTGCTACACTTAAAGGCGCCTCTCTTTTATACTCAGTTGTGACATGACGCTACTTGTATATCAAGTCAAAACTCATAAAAAATAAATAAAAATTTAGCTTGGTCTTGCAAAACACTCTCAAACCAAGGTTTTACTGTACAGGGAATCCATCATGAGAGCAACTTAGCAGACTGACTGGTTTATTTATGGTGCACATTTTGGCCCCTCATCCTCATGAGTTAGTGACTCACCAAATAGAAGAAAAAAAAGGTTTTTAAAGGACCTGGAGCTTATACACTCCATAATTCTGGGCTACAATCACCTCAAGTGGGAATATTTAAAAAAATAAAAAAAAAAAAATAGTACTGAAACACAGAAAGCTGTTCTATGGCATAGTTGCAAAGGTTGGACACAGTTTTTAATCATAAAGGGAGAGTGATGGCAATTTCTATTTTTATTTTTTTTAAATAAAAACACCCACACTTTCAAGTAACCAGGTTGCTTCTTCTTGCGCTATGAAAATGAAGTCATCCACCTTTCACTTTTTTTGGTGCACATTTCTCAAATTAACATTTACATCATGCAATCTGCTTACGATTTTCCAAACGACATAGCATGAAACCCTCTGTCTCAATACAAATTCAACTGGATTCCTTGGGTTAGTGGTTGTCAACTTATGGAGGTACAGCAGAGCCTTAACTGTGGCCCCTGACATCAAGACCACATGTAATGTGCGGTATACGTATTGCTACAGAGACACTGTCAGAGACTGCAGATATTCTAAAGCAAGGTTTCTCAACTAGGGTTCCTCTAGACGTGGCTAGGGGTTCCTTAAGCAATAAGCAACTTCTGCCTCTCAGATGAGCACCACTGACGCCAATGATCTTTTTAGTCATCTGTATGGGAAGGGGGGGGGGGGGGTGTTTATTCCCAATGACAATGCAATGAATACAAGAAGCATGGTTACCAGTAAGAATCACACTAAGCTACTGTAAGCTGTAGATATAGTAGTTATTGGCAGGGTTCCTAGAGAAAAAAGGCATAAATAATAAAAAATTATATATATATATATATATATATATATATATATATATATATATATATATATATATATATATATATATATATATATATATATATATATATATATATATATATATATATATATATATATATATATATATATATATATATATATATATATATTTTTTTTTTTTTTTTTTTTTTCTCTAGGGCCGAAACAACAAATCGGCAACTAATTGATTATGAAATTATTCGATTACTATTTTCATAATCAATTAATCGGCCAGTAACATAATGGGGTTATAAATAAATAAAATGATCCCTTTATGGTACAAAAAGAGCAAATTTCTACTGTAAATATTAGTTTCACGGTCCCACGCTAAAAAAAATTAACCCCTTACAGTAGCAATTATTATGCTCTTTGTAAAAAAAAATTTGTTTTTTTAATCCCATTATGTTACTAAACATCTCAGGCCTGGGTCACACCTTTTTTGTTGCTTTTTGCAGAAACACGCTACAGTTCATTTACATGTTTTCCTATGGGACACGTTCACATCTATGCTTTTTTTCAGCTGCTGCGTATTTGGAAAGGGCAAAACGGTGCCATTTAGTTTTTTTGGTTCAATATACTTCAATGGAGAAGCTGCAGAAAAGCATATAATGCGTTTTTGCAGCAATTTGTGTTTTTTAATCTGCCCAACAAATTGGGCAAAAAAAAAAAAAAAAAAAGTTAAAAATGCAAATTGCAAAGTTAACCGATTAATCAAAACAATAAATCGGCCAACTGATCGATTATGAAACCATCGCCCAACTATCGATCTATCTTAAAGCAGAGTTCCACACAAAAGTGGAACTTCCGCTTAATCCACTCCTTGCCCCCCACCTTACACGCCACATTTGGCATGTCATTTTTGTTGGGGGGGGGGGGGGGGGGAGTGGGGGCTTCAGGAGGAGTGAGACTTACTGTCCCACTTCCTCCTTCCGCTGAGGGGCTGCTTAGGCAAACAGTCATATCGTCTTTTGGCAGCCCCTCCCTGTAGGCGATCGCCTGGGACACGTGACAGGTCCCAGGCGATCGCCTGTCCAATCGAAGCCGAAAGCTGTCACGGCCGGGTGGGGGGGGGGGGGGGGGGGGAGGAGAGGAGCCCCGGCCGGCGTGTCGCTGGAACGTGGAGCAGGCGAGTGTGTTTATTAAAAGCCAGCAGCTACACTTTTTGTAGCTGCTGACTTTTAATAAACATTAAAAATGACTAGAACACCCCCTTTAAGCGTTCCTCCATGTTAAAGGTTGAAAAAAAGTCTGTTCAAAGGAAATGATGGTCAGATCCTGGACAGGCTAAAATGCAGACTGGAGATATGCTGAAGACATGTTACATGAGACTAGTAGAGATCCCTGCTATTACCCCTTTACAAATCAATGCAGTTACTAGAGACTGGTGAGGTCCGAGACATTCTTTCCAGAAGCCCTGGGCCAACTAACTTTAGCAGTATGCAAACAGCACAGTGATATGGCCAGCAGAGTGAATACAGCCAAGCCTATAGACAAACACCCTTTACACACCAGTCTGTTACTGGCAGGCTGCCAGGAGCTGCGTTACCCTGACAGTGGGGGATACGGCCACATGGAGCGGAAGCAGAGGTCCTGAAAGGGGCAGCTTATGACCTTAAATTCCAGCATGCAGTACTGATGTACATCTTCAGCCTGAGAGAAAAAGAAAAAAAAAACACACACACACACACACACACACACACACACACACACACACACACACAAAACAGCAGCTGTCCCGATTACAGCTTACAGGCAGTGCATGCTGGGACTTTTAGTGCCTACATAACTAACTTGGAAGCCACCAGATTCCAAATGGGAAGTCTCAAATCCGACCACAATTTCCAACACCCCCCCCCCTCCCCCAGTGATCCTAGATAGGAAAAATAAATAAAAAATATAAAAATAGACAAAAAAAAAAAAAACATTCAATGAAGGGGGCATTCAGGGGCGGACTGACCATTCGGTCATTCGGGCAGTGACCGAGGGCCCGTGCCACTAGGGGGCCCCATCAGGGTGGCCAGCCTCGGTAAAACTAGGGACAGAATGTAAAAAACAGTGTTTTTTTTACATCTGTTCCTGAAATGCCTGACACCGACACTATTTTGATGTAGAAATCCTAAGATTATAGCTGCCCCGCCTCTGCACTGCCCCCTCAGCCAATAGGAACATGTTGTACACGCCCCCTTCCACAGCGCGGCTATTTTGACACAGTAGCAGGAGATGCAGACAGAGTCCGACTGCTAGAGGAGAGGGAGGCGGGGACAGCTTACAGTGTGGGACGGACTGCTGCCTGATGAGGTAAACTGGCTGAGTTTTACAAGATGGATTCTTGTCAGTGGATTCCCCTGGAGAGCAGAGAGGGAGGGGATGTGTTACCTCTAGCATGGCTCTTCCTGACTATAAGATCGATTTTGTGTGTGATAAGTGCAATGCTCCTGGAGGAAGAACATGTCCTGAATGTCTCCCCAATATCTACTAACTACATCTCCCTACTCATTAGCTGTACACAGGCACAGTCCCCCTCCTCTCCTCTCCTGTATTTCCAACTAATGTGCCTGTGAGCTGCTGGGGAACTACAAGTCCCAGCATGTCAGGAGATGGGGGCAGCAGTGTGTTCAATCAGGCACATTTTTGGGTGAAAAATGCTGTAGTATGTATACTGTATGTGTATATATAGAGAGTGTGTGTGTATATATATATATATATATATATATACTGTGTGTGTATATATATATATATATATATATATACTGTATGTGTGTGTGTATGTATAGTGTACGTATATACTATGTGTGTATGTATAGAGTGCATATATACTGTATGTGTATATATAGAGAGTGTGTGTATATATATATATATATATATATATATATATATATATATACACATACATACACTGTATGTGTGTGTATGTATAGTGTACGTATATACTGTGTGTGTGTGTGTATGTATAGTGTACGTATATACTGTGTGTGTGTGTGTATGTATAGTGTACGTATATACTGTATGTGTGTGTGTATGTATAGAGCGCGTATATACTGCATGTGTGTGTATGTATAGTGTGGGCAGGGCAGATTCGCCCCATACGCTAGCTACACAAGCTGCGTAGGGCCCGAGTAATACTCGGGGGCCCCCGATTCTTCCCCGCAGCCGCCGTCACCGCTGCCAGCGGTCCGTGGCCGGGCGGAGACAATTTCTTTGCCGGCCGCCATTTTCTTGTAGACCAAATAATAGGAATTGAGCTGTGGCACCACCCACCTCCTGCCCCGCTGATGTCTGTCTGTGAAATGATGTGGGAAAGGGGCGGGGGTGGGCGATGCCGCAGCTCAATTCCTATTGGCAGCCAACCGGCCGCCTCTCCACACTCCTGTCCACTCTGTACTGTAATGGCGGCGGAGAGAATCTCTGCTGCTATGGCTTGATACCTGATGATGTAAGTCGGGGCTGGGATTGCCTGATGTATGGGGGGCTCCGCTGGGAATGCCTGGTGTTAGGGGGACTCCGCTGGGAATGCCTGGTGTTAGGGGGACTCTGCTGGGAATGCCTGGTGTTAGGGGGACTCTGCTGGGAATACTCAATGTAAGGAGGGGCTCCGCTGGGGACACTTGGTGTAAGGAGGGGCATCCTCTGGGGACACCTGATGTAAGGAGGGGCTCCACTGGGGACATCTGATGTAAGAAGGGGCTCCACTGGGGACATCTGATGTAAGGAGGGGCTCCACTGGGGACACCTGATGTAAGGAGGGACTTCGCTGGGAATGCCTGATGTAAGGAGGGACTACGGGTGAGTTGAATAATTTCATTTTATATAACAATGTAATAATAGAAATAATGTGCTGCAATCATCCTGACACCATAATAACCATGGTGCCGGGATGATTAAAGCGCTAACACCAGGTGTTTGGAGGATCTTTATCTGCTGATTTGTTAAACTTTCTGGAATACACATATTTCTATTGTAGTGTAAGATCTGGCTTTCTTTCTTTCTCCTCTTTTTTTCTTTCTTTCTCCTCTTTTTTTCTTTCTTTTCCCTCTTTTTTTCTTTCTCCTCTTTTTTTTTCTTTCTCCTCTTTTTTTCTCTCCCTCTACCCCTCAGACTCTAACCACACCCGCGAGCCACGCCCATGTAAGCTAGGCCCACTATTTTCCGTAAACACGCCCATTTCTTACCACCGTAGAGGGCCCCTTAGCAGAATTTTGCTTAGGGTCCCAGGGAGGTCAGGATCGGCACTGAGTGTGTGTGTATACTGTATATGTGTATGTATGTATAGTGTATGCGTGTGTATGTATACTGTGCATGCGTTTGTGTATACAGTATGTTCCATGTATGCCCACTGCTGCTCAACAGGAGTCGAGCTAACAATCGCATGCTTGTGAAAAATGCACTTGTTACCATTTGGAGCCATGTGATTGGTGCACTGCAGAGCTCGACCTTGGATCAGGCAGAAGGGCAGGGCTAGGTGCACACCTGTGCAGTGACATCATGGCAACCTTTAAGCGTGGCCTTTATTCACATGCCCCGCTGCCCAATCTGAGGCCAACCACAGCAGTTCACTATTCCGCTGGCTCTACGACTCACTTGTGCAGTTCTGCCGTAAGGTGGCACACTGGGGACTGTGATGTATATGGAGAATGTTGGGACTCTGATGTGAGCGTGGAGCTCATCCTGACTGTTGTACTCTATATGTTCTTTTGTTTGTTACTTACTCCTGGTGTGACAGCCATCTGTAAACCCGGGGGCCCCATAATCTTCTATTGCCCGGGGGCCCCATGAGTTGTCAGTCCGCCCCTGGGGGCATTCTAACATTTCCAACCACCCCACCATGAAAGTCCTTGTTCAGACACTTTTATGGGACGACAAGCATCTTCCAATTGTGCTCCTGTGTCGTCATCCTATCACGCGCTTCCCTCCAGGACACTGCAAGCAGCTGTGAAGACACATTGCGCAGGCATGGTCCAGTGTTGTAACAGGAAGCCAAGGTAATGGTTTATGATGCACACCGCTTTCATAAATTAAACATTCCACGCTTAAACCTCAGATCTACTTCAACATCCTCTTCACTCTCCTTGCCTGCATGTGTTGCAAATTGCCGGCATCGCCTGGCAACAAACCACAAATAAATAAATCAACTTCCATTATCAAGTCCTAATTTCTGTATACACATACATAGGCGGAACAACAACAACAACAACAACAACAACAACACACACACACACACACACACCCTTAAATGCTAGAGGGGAAAAAAAAAGGAAGGGGGGGGGGGGGGGATCTTGCAAAGAAAACTTTAAAAACCACCAGACAGCACTTTCCCATAACTGAAACGTCACTGTTGGATGGAATGTCCCTTGAAATAAACAAAACTAGAGCATCAGAATGGTCATATTATTGCTCCACATAGCAGAATGTTGAATCACAATGTCAGGTGTATGAACGGCTAGACCTTAAAAAAAGAGTAACTGCTTTTGTGGGAAAGAAATACAAATTTGCAAAAAAAAAAAAAAAAAGTATAGCGTAAAAAGTTGCAACAAGTCATATTATAAATTGAATGTTTTTAAAAATGACCTTTCCTTTTCAATCTGCAGCTCTGTAATACTCTGTAAAATGCAATTTAATATGGCTACCTGTGGGTGTACAACCCCCCCCCCCCCAGTATCTCATGTCCTTGTCCTGCTTGTGTGATTGGTATCCCGATTTTCCCAAAAGTCTGTACTAAAATCAATTGACACTTTCCTCAGAGGCCTACAGGTGCACAAGCTGATAGATACCATGTTTCTCCCGAAAATAAGCCCGGGTCTTATATTAATTTTGGTCACAAAAAAAACACACTAGGGCTTATTTTCAGGGAAGGGTTTATTTATTTACGGTCTGTCTGGTTGTTGCTTCAAAAAAAAAAAAAAAAAATCCTGTTTCTTTAAAGCACGATAGACAACAGTGTTTGTGCGGTGTCATCTATCCCTCTCACCTATCCTCTTAAAGCAGTAGTAAACCCCGTTTTTTTTTTTAAACCTACCGGAAAAGGCAAAAGCCATAATGAGCTAGTATGCACTGCATACTAGCTCATTATGAAATACTTACCTTGGAACGAGGCGTAGGGAACTTTCCTGGTCCACGCCGAGGGAGATGTCATCTTGCCTCGGCGTGTCTTGCGGGTATCGCCGCTCCAGCGCTGTGAGTGGCTGGAGAGGCGATGTCGCCACTCCCGCGCAAGTGCGTGGGAGACTTCTTGGCTGGCAAGGTCTGGCCTTTAGCTGAGGATCCCCGCTGTGCATGCGCCGCTGCAGTCAGCGGCCCATTGCGAGGGGAATATCTCCTAAACCGTTCAGGTTTAGGAGATATTCTTTATACCTGTAGGTATAAGTGGTAGTACAGAGTATACTACCACTTTAAAATCTAAAAATTCTGTGTCCTCTGTCTTATCCTATGGCTGAAATTGCATCGCATGCAGACTAAATTTGCACAGGACCTTTTTTGCTCCGCACCAGAAACGGATCACATGGGTGTTCACACCTATGCGATCCGATTCATATCCAAACTGACAGATTGCAGTGCAATGTGAGCTGAATGGGAGTGTCATTAACAATGTATTGACACTCCCCAGCAGTTCGCATATGCCATGCGAGTCAGGTGCGATGTGGGAACTCGCAGTGGATTTGCAGGGTTCCCGCATTGCACTATTGTGAACCCAGCCTTAAAGTGGAACTTCAGTCATTCTTGGAACTTTACATCTATTAAATCTTCTGCCCTTGTTTAAACTTTGGATAGTTAAAAAAAAAACACACACACACACACACACACACACACACACACACACACACACACACACACCTCTATTCAGAAAGGGAGGTGGAGGGATGAGTCGTAAGAGGGCCAATGAGAGCTGCTGAGGTGTGTGCGTCTGTGTAAATCCAGGAAGTGAACACGCAGCAGCTTCAGCTGCCCACAGTTGAAATGGATGCAGCCAGACTCAGTGCAGGGAGATTTCTGCAGCATATTTGGCAAGTACAGAATCACAGTATATATAAAATAATGTGCAAAGTGGTTAGGGGGAAGCTTCAGAATGGCAACTTTTTTTTACAAATTATATGAGCAGACTGCAGTTTCTCTTTAATCAGTTATTTGAATTAAAGGCAAGCCAAAAAAAATAAAAAGACCGCCTTGAAATATGCAGGTCGTTTGATGTACTTTGAGCTATGCAGAACAATGGAAACTTCTCCGCCTTTTTACATGCATAGTATGAAAAAAATAAAATAAACAAAAGCTCTCTCAAAACAGACAAAAAGTTACAATGTATAGCCGACATTCCGGAAGCGCTGGGAGGAAAATAAAAGACATATGTCGTGTTCTGGCTGGGATCCAGGCTGCGGCTGTGACAGGTGACCGAGTGCACATAGGCAGAATCATGAGAACAATCACTACTGGGGAGGGGTGAGAGAGTCTTAAACCTATAAGAGATTCCTTCTCCTTCCTCTTTGGCTCGGCCTGTTACCATGGGGACAAGACCTTTAAAGTTTTAGGAGGGGGAGAGCACATGACAGGCCCGGTCCTGCTTACTCAGCAGCTCGACGGGGATCTTTTCCTGGGCCAAAAGAAATAGCAGGAGCATCAAAGAAAATACGGCGGGGCTGGAAGTTTGATAACCCGGAGTATACGGCACAAGACTGCAGAGAGAAAAAAAAAAAAAAAAAAAAAAACACACAGAAGTAGATGTCAAACCCAACATTTAGGACTATGAACACCAGTGCGTTTTTTCATGTTTTGCAGAAACGCAGGACATTTTTTAACATGAGTTCATATGGAACACATTCACATCAATGCATTTTTGGAAAGGGTTGGGGACTTTAAATGCAAAAAAAATAAAAAAATTATATAATATATATATATACACACACTATATATATATATATATATATATATATATATATATATATATAATATATATATATACACACACTATATATATATATATATATATATATATATATATATATATATATATATATATATATATATATATATATATATATATATATATATATATATATATATATATATATATATACACACACACATATACATACACATATATACAACGTTCCCCGTATTTTTGTTGAATATAGAATATATATATATATATATATATATATATATATATATATATATATATATATATATATATATATATATATACACACATATACACACATATACATATATACACATATACATATACACACACACACACACACACACACACACACACACACATATACATATATACAACGTTCCCCGTATTTTTGTTGGATAAAATATAGAATATATATATATATATATATATATACATATATACACACACATATATACATACACATATATACATATATAAAACTTTCCCCGCATTTTTGTTGGGAAAAACAAACAAACAAACAAACAAAAACACACACACACACACACACACTGGACTGCATGTGGTGTGACCTGGCCCTTAAAGATTGAAGAAAAAAAATTAAAATATACGTCTGTCTTTTAAAAATGATCAACATGTTAAAGCTTGCATGAGATTTTAGTAATTGGTTTTACATAGACTTTAAAAACGATTCAGCAGACACTGGAACATAGGATATAATCTTAAAATGGGGAGTTTGAACAATCACCAATTACCAGTTGAACTGGGCTTGTTTTCTTCCAGTAGAACGAAAAGCCAAAATGCAAGCCGTGACCCCCACACCCTTAATACATTTGCATTAGTGTCCAACCCTTCCACTGGTTGCTTAAAAGTATATCCAATGTCAAAAGATAAAAAAAAAAAAAAAAATAAGAGGGGGAGAGAGGATTTATAGTCTTGTCAGGTTTTCATTGCCACTTGTATTGAGGTTGTAAACCTCTCTGTAGAATTTGGCAAGTCTAGAATAAGGCTATAGGTACCGTAAATATCTCCTAAAAGTGCGCTGTTTAGGAGACATTGGCGCAAAATGCAGTAAATGTCATCAGCGCATTTGCTGTGAAGAAACGGCCCCCGCTGCAGTTTCTTTACGAGCAAAGTGACGTGACTGGCAACTCCGAGGTGCAGGAGTGACATCAGGCCACTCCGGCCAGTTACAGAGTCCGCAGCCCTGGAAGGAAAAGGGGGCGAACACGGATGCAGCCTGCGCAGGCTTTGTTTGCAGGTGTCACATAATGTGCTAGTATGCAATGCACACTAGCATTTTATGCTTTTACTTTGCAGGGGAAGGAAGTCATACTTCCTCTTTAACCTACCTAGGATGGCCTAAAAGCTTAAAAGTTGTCACAAGAATACAGGCAACGATGTAAAATCCAATGAGCACACCTGGTCCAGTGACGTAGTATGACAGGTTCACTTTGAGGAAGACAATACCCGGCACATGTCTTAGGCCCGTCTCACACGGGCTTCAGATTGTAAAAGAGTAATGTCAACAGCAAGCGTTGAAGATTTTAAAGTACAATTCAGCTCCAGCTTGTAAATGTTAAACACAGATCCTTATGGGAGGGCTGATTGACACTTTAAAGCGGAAGAATTACTCAAAAGTTGAAGTACAGCTTTAAGTCCCTTTTTTTCCCACAGGGACCAGAAAGGATCTAATTTTTCAATCCTGAAAGTCAGCAGGACATAACCAAAACAGTGCAGTACGTGCCATCATAGGCTGACACTGACCAGTACAGCTGCACATACACAATCCTCCTTTGTCAGGGAAGACAGATTGCTCAGAGAGAGTGACCGATCTTTCAGATGATGGACCGGATGTCCCCGCTCACAAGTGGGAGGGGGGCAGGAAATATAATTTTTTTTAAAGCAGGTCTGATCCAATATAGACAAGAACAGTTTTATTATGAAGAATGCTGAAATTTCTAAAATACCACATTTATCTTCTTTGACCACAAAAGAATATACAAAAAGCTCATCACAAACCGTTCCTTCATCTCCTACCGCTGCTATATCACAGACAGCAGGGGTTACTTAGGAATACAGAAGAATCCAACTGCATCATGGGAGCAGATTTATTTTTATTTTTTTATGGTTCAAACGAGAAGGTGGAATGGGTACACATAGCAACCCCCCCCCCCAGTGAATCTGTAAGATTTGATATTTGCACCTTGCTGCTCAAATGGATGCCAGGAGCAAAATTTACCTGGAAGTACTGGGTAGTTAAAGGAATTTTTTTTTTTTTTAAATAACAAACATGTTATACTTACCTCCACTGTGTAGCTAGTTTTGCACAGAGTGGCCCCGAACGTCCTCTTCTGGGGTCCCTCGGCAGCTGTCTCGGCTCCCCCCTCGCAACAACTCATCACCTTCATGCAAGCGAGGTGATGACTTCTTGCTGGCGCGCTCCTGTGATATAGCTGCTCACTGTATCACTCGGCCCCGCACCCCGGCGCTCCGCATCAGTAAATGCGATTGACAGCAGCGCCAGCCAATGGCTGCGCTGCTTTCAATAAACCAATGAATGAGCTAAGAAGCCTGCGCAGGACTTTTGAAGGGTCAGGTAAATAAACGGGGGCTCGGGGCCACTAATGCCGAGATGTTTTTTCACCTTAAAAAGGGGTTGTAAAGGTAATTTTTTTTCCCCCCTAAATAGCTTCCTTTCCCTTAGTGCAGTCCTCCTTCACTTACCTCATCCTTCCATTTTGCTTTTAAATGTCCTTATTTCTTCTGAGAAATCCTCACTTCCTGTTCTTCTGTCTGTAACTACACACGGTAATGCAAGGCTTTCTCCCTGGTGTGGTGAAAGCCTCTTGGGGGGGGGGGGGCGAGCAGGAGTGTCAGGACGCCCACTAACACACAGCTCCTTTCTCTATCTGAAAAGTAGACAGTGTTCCGACACTCCTGCTCGCCCCATCCCCCCTCAAGAGGCTTTCTCCACACCAGGGAAAAAGCCTCACATTACTGTGTGGAGTTACAGACAGAAGAACAGGAAGTGAGGATTTCTCAGAAGAAATAAGGACATTTAAAAGCAAAATGGAAGGATGAGGTAAGTGAAGGAGGACTGCACTAAGGGAAAGGAATCTATTTAGGGGGGGGGGTACCTTTACAACCCCTTTATGCATAGAATGCATCAAGGTGAAAAAATATTTACCTTTACAACCCTTTTAAAGCGGGGGTTCACCCGCACATGACACTTTTTACCCTTAGATTCCTGCTCGTTTTGTCTAGGGGAATCGGCTAGTCGTTTTAAAATATGAGCTGTACTTACCGTTTACGAGATGCATCTTCTCCGCCGCTTCCGGGTATGGGCTGCGGGACTGGGCGTTCCCATTTTGATTGACAGTCTTCCGAGAGGCTTCCGACGGTCGCATCCATCGCGTCACGATTTTCCGAAAGAAGCCGAACGTCGGTGCGCAGTATAGAGCCGCACCGACGTTCGGCTTCTTTCGGCTACTAGTGACACGATGGATGCGACCGTCGGAAGCCTCTCGGAAGACTGTCAATCAAAATAGGAACGCCCGCTCCCGAAGACCCATACCCGGAAGCGACGGAGAAGATGCATCTCGAAAACTGTAAGTACAGCTCCTATTTTAAAACAACTAGCCGATTCCCCTAGACAAAACGAGCATGAAGCTAAGGGGATTGTTTGAAAAAACAGTTTTATGGGTGAACTCCCGCTTTAAGGATCATGTGACAGCACTGGTATTTGTGGATTGACCACTCAGATACCCAATGCCATCACATGATGTCAGTAAAAGTCCTCAAACTTGAGAAGCCTTCCTGTAGCAATCTGGGCTCTTTTTACTCTTGGTGGTCCCCGGAAGTGAAGGAAGGTCAAATTCAGAAACAAACTGACCAAACCAACTGGAACTCTGGAAGTAGTAGAGAGATCATTCTGCCTAGCAAAAGGTACATCCATGTCAGAAACGGGTGGCCAAAAGCACAATCCCTTGAAGAAAAGTTGATAGCTCAACTTGGGTATGAACCAGCCTGTCAGATTTTACATGCGATTATTGCTGGTGGCTGTCATAGCAGGGGAAGCCATCCCCACCGGGAGAACACAATGGTTACGTGGGAGTGATTGCCCCATCAAACACTGACTGTTGATGGGGGGGGGGAGAGAAAAAAGCCTGCCTGCAACCTATGACTGGCCGGCCTTCGTTTGCTTGGAGTTGCAATTTACCCCCTTTGCTGCATTAACCACAGCAAAACATTTCCATAAGTCTTTGGCCCAGTACACAATGTAGCTGAAAACACAATGTAGAGCAAAAACTAGTATATCTAATCTGAAACTTTTCTCCCCTCATTTTGGAAAAAGCAGGAAATATTCAAAACGCTTCTCAGGCTTTATTTTTTCCTTTTCTCTCCCTTTATTGCCATAAACGTTTAATTAGGAAGATTGGCCTGTCATTTCCTGTCTTGTAGACACAACAGGAAGCGAGGAGCATTCCACTCTCAGGCTCCATTCACAACAAAACCACGCGTTTATGAAAACACAGTAAAAAATGCGTCTCACGTTTGCGAGGCCATTTATTGTTAATGGCCCCCCAAAACGTGAAAAGCAGATGCGCTTCGCAAAGCACAAAAAAAAAAAAAGACATGCAAAAATTAATGCAGATAAAGGCTATACGAGCTACTTCGCCATGTCCGTTGCATGTAGGGGGCCCATTGTAATGAACAGGCCGCCCTGTGTATGTACATGCATGCATGTATGTATAAGATTTCACCCTTCTTAAACCCCCTCCCCCC